>NW_008238337.1:633606-640373 GCF_000691975.1 Corvus brachyrhynchos
CCCCTTTTCTTGTTGGCACTGGCAAAAAAACGGTCCCTTATCCACGGGCCTGAATTGCCAGAGGGGGCTGAGCATGGCCTCTGCATTTCTGTCCTTCAGTGTCTAAATCACATTAAATGGGCACCTCCTACTTTAGAGAGGGTGTCTCCTTCTGTTCTTATAAATTACTTTTTCAAGCAAGAAAAGACTTGAAGTCCATCACTGCTTTGCACATTAAAATTTCAGACATAAAGTACTGTCATGATGAAAATTTCAGTGGCTAACAATTTCCTTCAGGATAGATGTGGATTTAAGTACTTTATAAGTACTTTTTGTCTCTCAGTAGCTTCTTTTGGATGTAACTCACTGTTTTTGTCTTCTTTTACCTTGTCTCTGTAGGAGTTTATTAAACTTGTGTAAAAGGAACATAAAATTGAGTACAGCAACTGACAGAGACCCCACAACTGAGCTTGCTTTAATTCACTCTAAAAACTAAAGAGAATTTTGGCCAGTGTATTTCAAGAGCCCTAAGTGAGAAGTGTCCAAGTAAATTCTGCAGGAAAGGACGTGGGTTTAGGGGCAGAGCTCCTGAGGGAGGAGGGTGGGACCTCACAGGCACAAACTGACCCAGGCCCACTCAGAACGTGTCTCAGAAGGGGAGCAAAAACACTGCCTGGGGAAATTGCCCTCCTTGGAGCTGTAGCCCCTTTCCTGAGCAGCACTCTGCCTGTCCCCCCACAGCTACAACCCTTTCGATGGACCAAATGAAAATCCAGAGGCGGAGCTCCCTCTTACGGCAGGAAAGTACCTTTATGTGTACGGAGACATGGATGAAGATGGCTTCTATGAAGGTATTTTTTATTTAATCCATGAATTCATGCTAATTCATGCAGATTGAAATCAGTTTGTCTGTCAAGCACACTCCAAATTCTTTCCTTCATCTGCTCCTAAATCGGTTGCTAAAATTAGCTTTATCATCATGATGTTCATTAAAAGAATTTCTGCACCAGCAAAGCCTCTCCTTGCAGGCAAAGCTAATTATAAGATATTTTATAGTGTCAGCTTTTCCTGCTGGCAAGATTTAAGTTGACAAAAAAGCTTACTGGCAGTTCTGGTTTTTCCCTTAATAAGCCTTTATGTTCTCAAACTGGGGATGTTGTTTCTGTATTTTCACTCATCCTTTGCACCTTACCTTGTCCACTCTCAAGACACTGGCATGAGAAAGGTATTCTGCTTCGGGGGTTATAATGGCACTGCTCTTTCTCACCAGGAGAACTTCTGGATGGACAAAGAGGACTAGTCCCTTCAAACTTTGTGGATTTTGTTCAAGACAACGAGACCCGGTTATCAAGCACACTCAGCAGCGAACAAGATCAGAATTTTATCAACCGCTCGGGTCCTCCCTTGGAAGGTGATCTCTTGGAGATAAGTCCCCCAAGTCACATAGACTCCAGCGTGATCAGCAACGGCGCAGGGACTCTGGATGTGAACATTGATGAGATCGGAGAAGACATTGTGCCTTATCCTAGAAAAATCACCCTTATTAAACAACTAGCCAAAAGTGTTATTGTGGGCTGGGAGCCACCGGTAGTGCCCCCCGGCTGGGGAACCGTCAGCAGCTACAACGTCCTGGTGGACAAGGAAATCCGGATGAACATAGCCTTGGGAAGCAGAACGAAGGCTCTCATAGAAAAGCTCAACATTTCCACGTGCACGTACCGGATATCCATCCAGAGCATCACCAACAAGGGCAACTCCGACGAGCTGCAGTGCACTTTGTTAGTGGGCAAGGACGTCATCGTAGCCCCCTCGAACCTTAGAGTGGACAACATAACCCAGATTTCTGCTGAGCTGTCCTGGCTCCCTACAAACAGTAATTACAGTCATGTCATCTTCCTCAACGAGGAGGAATTTGACATTGTCAAGGCTGCTAGCTACAAGTACCATTTTTTTAATTTGAAGCCCAATATGGCCTACAAGGTGAAGGTCATGGCAAAGCCCCATCAGATGCCCTGGCAGCTTCCCTTGGAACAACGAGAAAAAAAGGAAGCCTTTGTGGAATTTTCTACATTGCCAGCAGGTTTGGTATTATCCTCCCTACCCCAAAACTCTTCAGCTGAATTTCTCTGCAAATACTAGATAAAATAATTTAACCTTCACAGAGTCATTTAGGGGATGTAAGTGCATTTCGGTTGTGAAGTTGTCATCACATTGTACAATTTGACTTTGTAAAGTCAACAGAGTCGTTGTGTTTTGGAAAGTCTGAGGTTTTTTCCCACCTGGCTTTTACATTAGGAGTGTTGGTAAGTGTTGTCAGTCATCTCCCATTATTTAAGAACATTGAAGTAGTTTTGAAAACTAGACCAGAAATAACGTAGTGAATTTAAAGGATAATCTCATCATTTTGGGGGTGTATGGCAGCACCTGAAAAAATCTGAGTATCTTCCCTTGTAGCTTCACCCACCCCAGGTCATCTAATCATGGAGAGTCGGAGCCCCCTCATGTATTCAATCTTTCGGGTCCTGCTGCAGGATCCCTGGGTGCCTCTGGAGGGACACTCAGGTACAAATGGCCCCTGGCAAGTGAAATGTCAGAAGCGTGTTCTGAGCTGGGGTTTGTTCACTCCCACTGGGGCTTGATTCCAGCAGAGGGGCAGGAGTTCATTCTGGTCCCCTCCTTGGCCTGTGTAACTTTCATGAGAGGAGAGGTGGAGGACAGCCCTGCTGGTTGAGCAGAGGGGGAGTTGAGCTGCTGTGTCTCCTGTTTTGGTGCTAATGATTAATGGTTTCAGTGAAAATGTCCTCAGCTCACACATTCACTCTTCAGTCTGGAATCATTTCAGAGGGATAAGTGGCAGTGCTGTTGTGGACTCTGCTGGGAGGGGGGCATTTCAGACCGGGGGTGTGTCCTGGGGGAGTTGGGAGGCACTGCCTGGATGGTGGCTTGAACTGATTTCAACTTTGCTATTTAGGAAAGGCCTTTTGAGTGAGGTTTTTTTCCAGGCCAGACACTTAACATGCTGTATCTCCCTCTAGCTGTGAAGGCTGCTGAGCAATGCATGAGCTGTTCTCTGCTGAGGAGCTGAAGCGCAGTGAAGCCTCAGCTTTCAGATGCAGACATCCCAGAATGTTCCCCACTGCTTCATTTCACTGAGAGCACTTTCACAGAAACAAGTCAACTTCTCACTGTTGTGTAGCGAAATAAAATAGCAGCAGTTGAAGTGGTTAGAGGCTGATGCCTGTATTTCAGAGTCACTGGAACAAAGGGAAAGGATGGATGTGGAGTCAGTGATGGAGTTACCATCACAGTGTGTCATGCAATTGAACTCCTCATCTTGATTCATCAAAGCAACGGAATTGCTTCCATTAAAATAGAAGTAGTTCTCTCTTGGGCACTCAGATCTAAAAATAGAAGTAAGTACAGGATCAGGACCAATGGGCCTGCTGCGGTTTTTTGGAGCTAATTTATGTAAAAATACCCATGAGGAGCCAAGTGTAGCAGAATTCCAAAACAAACATTTATGCTGATGACCAAGACCATCAAAAGTCATCAGGAATAATTTCCCATTTAATGATGGGAGGAAATAGAAACCATGCTGAGCCTCAGGCACTGCACTTTATTAAACCTCTCTCTGCTACAGCCCGTGAAGGTTGAGGCAGACTCCCTGGGGATTGTTTGCTTTCGGGAGAATGAAAGGAAGGTGACTTCTGCAGGGGCAGATTAATGTCATTGTCATTGGCAAGAGGCTGGGTTAGATCAGGTGCATTCTTTCTTGTAAACTGAGCAGCCTGGCTGGATTGGGAATGCTGGCTGTCAATAAAAGACGATGATCAGAAAGACTGAAATTCAATCCTGAACCAAAATCCCTCTTGGCCAAGAATAGTATCAGGTCAATTTGCATACTCTCAACTTGCAGCTAAAAATACTTTATAGATGCAGGGGTGCTATGAGCAAAAATTTCCTGTTGTGCCTGTACTGTCCTGAACACGACTGTGATTTTATTCCCATGCCCACGAGAGGATGAAATCCAGTGACAGCAAACCAGTGAAATGCACTGGCAGTTTTCCAGTGATGATGTGTGACATTTGCACGTGCATCATGCGCACAGTTGAAGTGTTTGTAGCCTTTTTGGTGGATGAACAGGAGTTGGTTGCGTTTAGTCCACTGGGAAAAGCAGTCTCACAGCAGCCAAGATCTGTGTTCTCCTGGCTGTTTGCAGAGAGGGCTGCAGCTGAGCCCTGATTCTGACACGTTTTAGCAGGAGACTCTGCTCAGGGTTTGATGGTTACATTAACACAACAGGATTCTTGAAAAATGTATGAACTGATAATCTCTGTGATATTTTTACTTGGGCTTTCTGGCCAAAGTAGAGCTATTTATAGTAGGGTAATGCCTTTTAATTAAGGAGGTATTTGGTGTGCTATTACACTGACTTACTGTAAATGCCTTAAGAGGTTAGTGGGTGTATTTTTTGATTCAGTGCAGACAAAAGACTGTGAGAACACTTGTCCTGTAATCAGCTGGTGGAAAATGCTGAAGTTCCAGCTTGCAGCCCACATTGCACCTTAGTTCACTGCGCTTCTGGTCTGAGGCTCCAGAGTGACCACTCCCATCTCCCTTAGGTCCTCCAGCTCCACCTCAAGATGTTGCTGTCCGGGCCGGGTCCACACCAGGGACTGTCCAGGTGTCCTGGAAGCCCCCGGCTCTGACGGCGACGGGGACGTCCCACGGCGCCAGTGTCACAGGTTACGGTGTTTATGCCAAAGGGCAGCGGGTGAGTTCCCTTCCTGCCACGGTGACCGTCTGCTCTAGGCCATTTCAGCTGGCAGGTAAAGGTGTGACAGCCCTGGGGTGGGTGCAGGGGCTTCGTAGCTGCCAGCAGACCCTGTTCTTTTGTTTGGGCACAGCTTGCTCCCTTTCTAGAAGCCCTTTTGGCCGAAGGGGTTGGGAGGATAGAAGCTGGCCCGTGTGAGTGGTGTGGAGCCCGGTGTGGGCTCCTGCAGCCCACTCTGTGCTGGCAACAGTTCACTCTGCAAAGACTTTGAGGGTTGTACTGCAGTGGGGCTGAGGGGAGGGCAGCACATGATTTCATGCTCACAAGAGGCTTGTTTGTGCACTCAGGTGGCAGAGGTGATCTTCCCAGCAGCAGAGAGCACGCTGGTGGAGCTGCTGAGACTGCGGAGTCTGGAAGCCAGGGAGGTGACCGTCCGAACGCTCTCTGCGCAAGGGGAATCAGTGGACTCTTCTGTTGCTGCCATTCCATCTGACCTCCTGGTGCCTCCAACCCCTCACCCCAGAACTGCTCCCAAATCTAAGCCATTAGCAAGTGCCGGAGCCCCAGAAACCAAAGAAGAACATTTAGGCCCACATTTAAAAAGGGATGAGTCATGGGAGCAGACTCGTTCGGTGTCCCCTGTCCATGGACACATGCTGGAGCCACCCAATTTCCATGGCCCACTCCAGGGGAGGAGGTCTCCATCCCCCAACAGAATCCTCCCCCAGCCTCAAGGCACTCCTGTCCCCAACACTGTCGCAAAAGCCATGGCAAGAGAAGCTGCACAAAGAGTGGCAGAGAGCAGCAGGGTAAAGGCAAACATCTTCCTGAGGCTTTTTTGGGCTGGTTTGTTCATTGTGACACTTCCCACCAAAGATTTTTTCATCATGTGCTTTAAGGAGCGGGTAATCATTCCCAAACTCTGAAGATCCATAGTCTGAGAAGAAGCAGTGTGCTGAAATTCTGGGCTCATAAAGCCTTCCTGTGTCTGCTGTCATGGATCCACAGGGAATTTTACCTATCTGCCCTTCTCAGAGCTACACTGTCACACATGCTTGCAACTGCTTTTCATTCCAGCTCCTCCTGGAGCTGCCAGCAGCGGCACTGCCCAGGGACACCCCTGGTTTGGACACCACAGTGACCCATGGCTGCTGCACTGACTCAGACCTTTGCTAGTTCATTTAAACCCCACATTTGGGGCTCTGGGGTCAGTACAGCTGATCCTGCATCCTGACAACGTGCTGTGGGTTTTCCACACAAATACGCAATATTTAAATACTCCCAGTGCCCTGGGCAGTTGCTTTCTCATCACAAGCTGCTCGCAACTGTCTGTTACTTTGTGCAAGCTGAGGTGTCACTTACTTCATACATTTTTTTGGTCCTTCATCTGGCAATCATCAGTTACGTCCAGTTTTTAGTCTCCCACTGTATCTCCAAAATAGCTCCATTAATTTTGACAGTTCACACGTCTTAACAGCCCCAACTTATTGACTGTTCCTGTTTTGGGATGCATTTGATCCAGTGGGTAAATTGAGCCAGCTTTTGAGAACCTGAATAACTCTGGATCAATAAGGTCTGATAAATACATGTGTATGCATGTGTATATATCTTCCTTTTGTTTATAAAGGAAGAAAACTGGGATGTAATAGAGGGAGAAAAAGCAATTGCTTTCTTTGGGCCTATGAGGTGAAAGTTGATTTAAGAACCATATAGAGAAAAAGAGAACAGAAATGCTTTTTCTGGTGTGGAAAATTGCTGACATAACATCTGCTCTGAACCATGTCTGACTGCATTAGTTTAAGTGATGCTTGAAATGTTTAATTCAGGAATCTGGACAGAAGTTTATAGATGAATTAATTCTGAATTAAATCAAGTTCTGCCAGTGATATTTGCCATGTTTAGTCCCCTGTGGTACAAATTCTTCACTTAAGAGCTGCAGAAGGAGCTGTGTGCCTGCTCCTGCCCTCGTCCCCCCTGTTGGGTGGCTGATGGGCACTGTCACCAGAGCAAGCAG
>NW_008238337.1:640409-647852 GCF_000691975.1 Corvus brachyrhynchos
GGAATTACTGAGGCCAAGAGGCACCTCAGAGCAGAGCAAGAGCCCAGAGCCTCATTCTGTGGCTTTTTTAGTATTGAGGTCAAAAATGCCATCGTGGCTCGGTCACCCGCTGACTCTGCTGAGCGGAAATGCCTTTGTCAGCAGCCTCTGCTGTAGGATACTGAGAACTTTGGTAAGTGGAACAGGGAGGAAGGCTGGCAGCTGAGTTGGTGATCACGCAGAATCAGGTAGTTGTGTTTATGAGCGAGGGTAATAAAACAAGCAAAACATTCTAGGAAAACTCCTTAAAGGTTCCAGCCAGGGGAAACTAACGGCGCTTTAAACCATGAGTACACTTAAATGTGGTGTGCTTGAGTCTCCATATTTGCCATTTCTGCCACTGGGTGCAGGAACCAACTGCCTCACAGTCCTCTGGTGTTGTTGCTCTGTTAGATGGAGAGGAGGAGCGTGTTCAGCGAGAGGAGCAGCGCAGCCCAGTACTCCGATGAGGAGGAGGATGGTTACGATTCCCCCAAGGTCAAACGAAGGGGAGCTTCGGTTGACGATTTCCTGAAAGGGTCAGAACTTGGAAAGCAGGTAAGTCACCTGGCTCAGTTATTGTATCAAGTGTTCAACGGGAAACAAGTATTTTATGAAGCTGAGCTCTGCCCCGGTCACCTCCTGCGCATTGTGGCTCGTTGGTGACGAGAGGCTGAGCCGGGGGCAGGGGGAGGCTCCTGTTACCGGGGCCTGACGGGAACTGAGTGCTCGGTACCAGGGATCTCCTGAGCATCCTCCCTTCCAGCAGGCACTGGAAACTGAATTTAGCCAGTCTATTCCTACAATGTTTAAGAGAATTAAAGCTTCAAATGCCATCATCTATAGCTGTAGCATACGATGGGGGTAATATCCTGCAAGAATTAAATGCTGATCACTTTTAAATTATGATGTGATGTAACAAACAGCTGTGAAGAACAGATGACATGTGAATTATCCTAAGGCTTTTACAATTTGGTCAGCAAGTCCATTGATGCATGAAGGACCTCTTTAATAAGGAGAATTTAATTAAGACTAAAACTAGATTTGGTGCTGTGGATGGAGATACCCTTTGTTGTATCACCTGAGATTAAGATAGGATTTCTTGAATTACCATCATAAACGGGCAGAACCACTCCTACACGATGTCTCCACTAGAGCAGAGCCCAAGCCTTGTGATGTAACTCATTAGTGGTTCCCAGAGTGACATTCCAGCCCAGGAAATGCTCTAGTCTTCATGCTGTTATCCAGGGATTATCAGCTTTAGAGGCAGTGAAGGTTTTCCCCTCACCTTGTCCCTCAGCCTCACTACTGCCACGGGGATGAGTACCAGACGGAGAGCAGCCGGGGCTCGGACCTGTCGGACATCCTGGAGGAGGACGAGGAGGAGCTGTACTCGGAGATGCAGCTGGAGGACGGCGGCCGGCGGCGGCTCAGCCTCACCTCGCACAGCGCGCTCAAGGTGAGCGGCCTCAGGGAGGCCCTGGGAGCTCCTCCACCTCGGATGCGGCCTCCAAAGCATTTCTTGCAGTCAGTTATGGATTCTGCAGACCATTAAAGCTCACGCTGTCTATAGACCTAGAACTGGGCCGCTTTAATGCATCTATTGCTTTATCTTTTTCATTGTTTAGTAGATAAACTTTAAACTAGTTTACTGTTTTCCTGTATGTGATTGTTGCAGCTGCAGCTTCTCTTCTACATGTGGGGACATTCCCCGTGTCTCTGGGAAGATGCACTGCATGTGCTACCCTGAAAATGATTTGTTTCTGAGCAAGGAGATTTGTAAAAACTTAGAAAACAACTTATGTTTTTCATGTCTGAGTGATTTGTCTGTGTATCCAGTGCTAGTCCCATGCCTTCCACAGGCTTTAAAGCATTCTTGTAAGAAAGGGAGTTGTTTTCAGCTTTGTTTGATCAATGCTTTATCAGAACTCCTTTTGCTCTGATTATTAGGGCATCACCAGAGTAGGAAATACCTTCCAGAAATATTGCTTTGAAACAGAAATATTCATCGTGAAAGACAACTTCAGTATAACAACTAAAGATCTGCAAAACACTAAACCTACCCAGTACTGAAGAGATATTTCCCATATTACATTTGTACGTGTAAATTGTGTTTGCCTCTTCGTGTGTGTAGTAATTACACAAACTGTGTTTTCTTAGAAAGCACAAACCTGCAGGTCAACTTCTTTTTAGTAGATTGTTATTTAACTAAAATCAACACTATTTTCTCATGCGTACAAGAATTCTGACCATTCTTCTGACTGCTTTCATGGGCTGTAAATTCAGTCCTTTTATTCTGATACTGTCTGGAATGAGACAGGCACTTTTTCAAAAGAAGAAATTGTCAGTGTTTCTGTTACTGCACCAACATAAGGGTTGAAATCCTTATCCCCTTCCCCTGGCAAAAAGAATAAGCCCTGGACTGTTCTTGTTCTTTATGCATCAGAAGCTGTATTTACTTCTTGGATTTAAATCGATAGTGCCAGTGTTGATACTGAGAAAATTCCAGAACCTTAACGGGTGTAGGGAATGGTTTTTGACCTGTTAAGGTTTGCAGGCTTCTCTTGGTGTAGTAGTCTATCAAAACTGATCTTTTTTCCATTTCTGTGGCACTTTGTCTCAAGTTTCACAGCTGTTATACACATTTTAAAACCAAATGAAAATAGGTGAAATAGTCATAAAGTACTTAGAAAGTCCCGTGTGCCTGAAAGGGGACAACATCCAAACCCCAGCTAAGTTCAGAATGCTCAGAGAGAGATACTGCTGAAATCTCCAAGATGATCCTGTCGTTATTTATGGGTGCTCTTGAGTCCAGAGATGCCCCTGATCTGGGCATTAAGCACAAGGAGAGATGATCTCTGGGATGCAGAATCAATAAATCCTGTCAGTCAGAACCAGCACCTCCTGTGTTTATTCCCTCCTCTCTTCCCAGAGCCCACCGAAGACGCTTGTAGGATTCTTTGTCAGACCAACCTGTGTTTCATGGAAATGGAACAGGAAAATTGCAAAATATATCTGGTGTGTCCAGAATGCTTATTTTACCCGGTCTGGGATAGTTTTTTACCTGCTTCTGGCATAAACAGACTTTTACTTCTGCTCACGGCTGATTTTCAAATACTGGTTTTATGAAGCAGGTACAAGATTATGATGAGAGATTTGATGGCAGTGCAGAGCAGGTGGCATCAGAGAGCAGCCTGCGTCCCAGGGGTCTTTCCGTGGAAGCCAAGCTTTAAAAATGGTGCAGGTTTTTTAGAATTTTAGAAAGGAAACCAGAACTCCTTTAATGATGCCTGCAGAAGAGCTCTCCTCTGGCAGGAGACTGAAGATATTTGCTACCTATATAGGATAGTTCGAGAGATGCAAAGCAAGAAAGCTTGCTAGGGCAGAGCTGTGATTCTCAGATATGGGTTCTGCTTACAAAGAAAATGAAATGGCAGTTTGGCATGGGGCAAGGAACGAGTTTTAATGCCATTCTCATTCACCATGCTGGAACCTGTAGGCAGCTTTCATTACTTTGTTTCAAATGTATGAGTTTATTCTTGTCAAGGGCATCACTCAGTTGTTTGTACTGACCTCTCATGTTCTGTCTGACATCCAGCAACTTCTTAATCATGTCTTTATTTTTCACAGATTCTCATTCAAAGCATGACATCCTTTTCACTATATAAGCTGCATGTCTTATGTTTGCCATTGCTCTCAAACTAATTCTGTCTTTATTTTTCTTTTCTTCTCCCTTTTCCCTCCCATTTTATTTTTGTCACACGCTCTTTGTTCCCTGTCTGGTTTCTAACATTACATAATCTTAAGGAGTACGATAAGAATAAGACCACTGAAGCCACTTTTTTGGAGCAGCCTGACTTTTCACAGCAGATACACCACAGTAAAAGGCTTTTCAGTATCCCAGAAGTAGCTGAAGAGGATGGTGAATACTCTGAACTGCTGTACAAGCAGGGTTTAGGTGTGCCCTATAAAAAGAACCCCAGAATAGCTAGAGGCTCTAGAGCGCCCAGGCCCTGCAGTCAAGAGCAGCAGCACGGCCCGTGGCACCCGGCCCAGCCCAGGATGCCAGGCCCGGAGGAGCTCGCCGCGGACGACAGAGGATGCAAGTTGGGCCGCTCGGTGTCGCGGAGCCCGGACAGCGGCCTGGACTGCGGCAGCGAGGAGGACGAGTCGCGCTTCGGCCGCCTTCCTTTGTGGAGCCCAGGAGCGACCAGGCCAAGCCCAGTCACGAGAGGAAGTGCGAAGTTCAGAGAGGCCGCAGAACAGAGCGCTTGTCTAACCAGGACGTTCAGGGGGGCTGGAAGACCAACTTTAAACCAGCTGACTCTAGGGCAGCTGCTGTCCTTGCAAAGCCATTCCACAGAGATGCAGAAGACTCTCTGGTGTGTGAAATATCTTCCTTCTAACATCTGCTTGCCAAATCAGTCTGTTTTCTTTATTCTCTTTAGTTTTTGTTCTTTATTTTTATTGGTTTTTTTTCATTTTTTTTCCCAAATTGATTTTTAAAGTCCATGCTTTGGACCTGTCTGCTACGTTTTCCCTTTTTTTTTTTTTACTTCCCCATTCATTTTTGTTTATTACACTGCATTTTCGTTTATGGTCCTCTTTTGTATCATGCTGAAATCAGATTAATTTGCTTTACAATGATTTTCCCACAGAACAAATTACAATAATGGCTGCTTTTATTAAAGGACAACTGAATCTAAATTTTAATTAAGGGTTAGCTGAACTACAATTTTTCCAAAAGATTGCTTTTCTTTATTTTGCCCATCTGAATGTTGCTTTAAAAAAAAATAAAAAGCTGCATTTTCAACTGGACAGATGTTTCATCGGTATTTTTTAATTTTTTTTTTTTTATTATTGTCAAGGAATTCATTTCATTGTGTTGTTTTTATTCATCTCATTCCCAGAATTTTCAGGATATGCTCTTTATCATGGAACATCTCAAGACAAGAATCAAGATTCTCCCCCGGTGTGACAGTGGCCCAGATTTATGGAGTCACAGCTTCATCATATTTTCATTTTCTGCCTTACCTCTGCACTGTCACTACTTTGCCGTCCTTTTTAGACCATCTCTTCTTGCCTTTGAAGTTGCAGACTGCATCTCTGCAGGAGGATGCAGGCACAGAGCTGCTTCCAAAGGGAGAGGCCAGGGCCATTGCACATCTTCCAAGGATGCTCTGCACCATCTTGCCTGTTTGTATTTCTGCCCATTAATGTCTAGAAGAGCCTCTGGGTGTGAGGGATGCATCCGTAGGCTCCCCAAAGACCAGAGCAAGTTCTTTGCTCTCAGTCTGCAACAGCCCAGAGTGGGAACTCCATTCTGACGCATTTCATGTAGGGCAGAGATCAGCTGCTGCTCATCGAGCCTCCCAGTTCAGGCTGAAACGATCCCTACACATTTCTCCCATCAGAATTGGTGACCAAGCTGTATTAATGTCAATGGCTGCACAATAAACTCTGGAGAGCCCTAAAATACACCTCTAGTTACCTAAATAGCCCAGTTTGCTGCCAGCGTAGTGAGCAGAGCCAGCTGTGACGTGAGATGGAGTGTCTGCATCCCTGTCTGCATCTGTCACTCACCTGTAAAAGGCTTTGGCAACGAGGGCCCTTCTAGCACTCGGTGTGCTCAGAGACACGAGGAGCTGCCCTGGTTCCCCTGCTGCCAACGGGAGGGATCTCCATAGCTGGGCACAACGAGGTTTGCCTTGGCAGGGCAGCCCCAGCTCCACAGCTCTCAGACTGCCTGTGCCACTCTTCAGGACACTAAAGCGCCACCTTAGCAGCAACAACAAAGGCAAAAGAATATTGCAAAAATTATTCTTTTCTTTTCTTTTTGTTCTGATGTGTGACTGCTGGTTACAAAACTCTGCCATAAATCAGGGAACCATTTTTTTTCTTTTGCAGGTTTGCCAGGCCACAGTATTCCCTTTTCAGCTAACCTTTCAGTTAAAAGCTAAGTTTAGTTGCCTTTAGAGCTTGTGCTTCCAAACGTGATTGACCTGATTAATGTCCAGCCGTGTAACCACGATGTTGCCATGCATGGAACTTAAAAACCTGTTTTTTCTGTTGCTGTTTTTTAGCTTTTAGGTAACCCAGCCTCTGCAGGACGGCCTGAAAGGGTGGAGCACGCAGGGCGAAGGTCCTCGCACGGCAGTGCAGTGCCACAGAGGTCTCGGCCAGTGCTGGTCCCTTCCATTGGTTAGTTGGACAGATTGGTGCATTTCTGTTCTTTGCAGCCTCAGGGCTGGGAAGGAAGTCCTTAAAAATGAAACAACAGACACTTGTCTGGAGCCAGGCTACTCTTAGGTTAAAGGGGGTGAAGTGGGCTGAAAACAGCTCCACCGAAATGAGTGTGGTGGGGCTTCACAGGGGCGTCAATCAGCCATCACTGTCATTTCTGGGAGTTTTTTCATTAAATTTAGTGGCTACTGGAGCTTGTTTAGGCTTGGTTAAGCTTAGGCACTGCTAGATCTTACCTAGGAAGAAATCTGCTGGCAGGTTACTTTGTGGTCAGTGAAATAAATGTGGCCATTCAGCATCCATCCAGCCATGCACCCTTCCATTCATCAGCCATCATCTTGCATTCACTTTCCATTCTCTTGAATACTTTTTGGAATTTAGCAGGGAAAATAGAAACTGGTAAATGTAGAATTTGCATATATTTATTAGATTTGATATTTCTGACACTAGTCTCTGTTCTGCTTTAATGATGACTTAATCTATATGCTGTGAATTCCAGAAAATCCAAAAATTAGTGCAGAGAAGATAATGGAACCAAGAGAAACATGTAGCTGTTCAAACTTGCACTCTAAACTGCAAATGACAAATATCCACACTGAAAATCAGGAAGCATATGGAAAGCAAATGCAGAAAGTGTTTTGTGAGCTGTTCATGGAAATTTACTCCATGAAGATGTAAAGTTGGTCTGGTTCCTGTCCCTCATCTGGACTTTAATTTGTGAATACTGTAGGCATCATCATGAGGAGAAGGAAGCAGTGCCAGGCAATTCTCACTGGCTTGGGTGTGAGTGAGAGACGTAAGAAATGGGGAGTACCCGAAGGAAAGAGACCAATCACTGAGGAATGCTTTTATTTTTAAATATTAAATATTTCCCCCTTTTCACTGACTCACACTGAAATACCTGTACTGTAAATTAAAAGCGAGATCGCCCTGGTGGGCAGGATTCTTTGAATCTCCTAGCTGATACTGAAATGTAGATCAGAAGCACTCAGAGCTGCAGTGTGTGAGGCCTGCTTAGGCTCTGCAGCGCGGCACGGCCGGGCAGAGGCTGCTCCTCGTCCCACATGCTGCTGTAAACCAGGATGAACGGCCCAGATGTCAGTGGAATTGCACTGATCTCAGAATGCTGGCGAGGAGAATCAGCTCCAGGCAGGCTGTCGTGCTTCTCCTGCCAGGTCATTG
>NW_008238337.1:647970-671234 GCF_000691975.1 Corvus brachyrhynchos
GCTGAACCAAGCAGCTTTGGGATGATGGTGTGACAAATGCCAGATTCTCGTGTCCTCGTTCTTCTCCTCTGAAAGCAGCCTTTATTTCACAGGAGGAAAGATTTCTGGCTTGAGTTTACACTACTTAAAGCGAGTTTTGTATCCAAGTTCTTTCTTTTCTATTATCTGTTAAAACATGGGGATTTTTTTAATAGTGAGACAGTAGACAAGTTTGGGTTTCTTTCTCATTTTCATTTTAATTAAAACATAAAGGAAGTGATTGAACTTGCCAGAGCTCACTTTCTGTCAGCAAAGTTGGGACAGAAAACACTAAGCGATGACTTTGCTGTTTAGTAGTTTAATAGCAACCAATAATTTCTGATAATTTTCTGGAAAAAACCCCACCAAGCTTTATAGGACATGCAGTGAGGTTTGGATCTTTTTTCACTGAAATGCCAAACACATTTCAAATATTAACTGGGATAGTTGGGCGATGAGGCCAACATGTATTACTGAATTGTTCTTTTCTGAATTAACTTCCACAGATGGCTACGGCGGTCATGATCATCTTTCTCCAGATATTTATGAAGAATCTGAAACAGATCCTGGCACAGAAGATATTTCTACTCGAATATTTGTTGCACTCTTTGACTACGATCCACTGACCATGTCCCCGAACCCTGATGCTGCAGAAGAGGAGCTGCCATTTAAAGAAGGACAGATCATTAAGGTGAGATCTGAAACCAAGGGAAACAAATAACAATTTTACAAACAGGGTCTCCTTTGTACCGTGGGAGAAAGCAGCCCAGCTGATCAGAATCCAAGGGGTTTTTCCTTCAGAGGTTCAGGCTGTAAATCTCACTGGACCTGAAACTTAATATCTAATGCTAACGGCTGAGAAATAATTACAAAATGGGCAAAAACCTCAAAGTTGCTGTAGATAGTTAGGGCCAGACTTAATTAAAAATTTAGGTTAAGCCCAAAATTGTCACTCTGAAGCTCCCTATGTCCATTGGCACAAACCCTGCAGGAAAACCTGCTTCAGAGAGGATCTTTTCTGCAGAGGAACCCCAGAAGTGCTGAGCATTGTACAAACCAGAGCTGCTGCATTTTCTAAATGCTGAACCCTCCTGGCTAATGCACACTTTGGATTAATTCAAGTCCTCAGTCAGGTGTTTCTGTTCCCTTTTCTGGCTGTTTGGTGTAAAATACCCATGGCTGCCTTTCAGCAAGGCACAGGAGAGCTGGGCTGTGTCAGGGGCCAGGGACAGTTGGGGCTCTGTTGATGTTTACAGCCACCCCTCCAGCCCAGCTCACCCCAGCCTCTGCCCCTGCAGCTGCAAGGCAAATCCCTGCACTTTGCTGGCGTGGTCTGAAAAAGCCAGCAGATATTTCTGTGGGATCAGCAGCAGGGAGTGTTTCCTCCTGCAGCCTGGAATCTGCTGTGGTGCAGGCTGGGCAGAACTGAGAGAGGCAGAAGGAGCAGCTGCTGGCAGTCCAAGGAGTTGAGATTTCAGAGTGATCTGGAGCAGAATCTGAAAAAAAAATTGGCTCATTGGAACATTACCCATTTCAGAGATTAAACTGTAATTTAAACTATTAAAATACTGACTGCCTTCCTCTGGGTTGGGTTGGGTTCTAACACAAATGCCTGTACCCAGCTCACAATCTTTGTGTTGTTAAATACTCTGTTTGGTATTTTGCTTACCTCACATAGTTAATGCAAAAAAAAAAAAAAAAAAGAACTTGTTTAAGAGCTTCTTTTCCTCTGCAAGAATGTGCATTTCATTCAGGTATTTTTTTTTTACACCTTGAATCATGTTTTTAAATTAAATCAAAAGACAACAGCAGAGCTTAAGTACATACATCAAGTACATTATGTATGAGATAAGCATTTTTGATCATATAAAAGTTGTTTGAATTAAAATAATAACATTTTGGAGCAATTTTGCATATGTTTCATTTTGAATACAGTGTCATAATAATTGGATAAACATCAAGTAAACATCTGGCTCAGCACAGGAGAAACTGATGCCTTTTAATGCGCTTCTTGTGGCTTTCACTGCTAACAACAAAAAAAAAGTCCAAATTCTGCTTATGTATCTAAAGTCACAAGTTAAATAAATGCAACAATTCCAGTTTTATAGCCTAAGTCAGAATAGTCCAAAACTAAAATAATTCCCTATCTAAACTGCAGTCATCATCTATGCTTTGCTAAGCCTTTAGCCTGCACTGAAATTCCTAAAAATGCTGAAACCTTTTGACCAATATTACCATTCTTCGAATATCAGGTGTATGGGGACAAAGATGCTGATGGGTTTTACCGTGGAGAAACCTGTACAAGAATTGGCCTTATCCCATGTAATATGGTCTCTGAGATACAAGCAGATGATGAAGAGATGATGGATCAGCTTCTTAAACAAGGTTTCCTTCCCTTGAACACACCAATTGAGAAAATTGGTAAGAGCAAATACAGACATTTCACTTCAGGCTTTGGGTGCTGTTAACCTGGCTGCATCCACTTTACCTCATTTTTATGCAGATGCATCTAAATCTTGCAGTCATTTACTGCCCCAGGGGATACATTCTGTGTCAGTGTCTGGATGGCTTTATGCAACTGATATTTAATCTTGGTGATACCATTTGCTGCAGATGGGGACCTGTAGCTCCACCACTACACTTGTTACTTTCTTTTCTGATTTAAAAAAAAAAAGTGGATTTTCTTACCTGAAAGATTTCTGGGCACAGGACACCAACCCTGAGCTTTGGAGTCTGCTGTGCACGGTGTGCTGAGCATTCAGTGCCTTAGAGTAAAGAGAGCCCGAGCACTGTTGATGATTATTGATGAACCGTGCGTGGCTCCACATCCTGTATCCGTGTTAATAGGTCCGCTCATCTGTGACTCTTTATCCCTGAGCTAGAGAAATGCCCACACGGCTCCTGCACTGCTGTGAGAAGGATGTGAGGAACAGGTGCAGCAGGATTTTGCTTCCAGAATAACTTTGGTTGCTTTCCTTGCCTTGCTGTCCCCGCGGCTGGAGCAGAGCGGAGCCGGCGGAGCGGCCGGCAGCAGCCGGTGACCACCAGGAGGATGGTGGCACTCTATGACTACGACCCCAGGGAGAGCTCTCCCAACGTGGATGTGGAGGTAGGGGCAGAGCTGTGGGGCCGGGCACAGCCGGGCTGGGGCACGCGCAGGGAACGAGCTCAGAGCTGCACGTGTCGGTCCAGTGGCTGTGAGCGCCTGGGGGTGCCAAGGTCATGACTCCTGCACGAGCAGATTTGTGGGGCTGGCTCAAAGCAAACCAGGGAATGCCCTCTGTAGGTTTTATACAGGATGGCTCAACTGAAGTCAGCCGTGGCTGCGGATGGATGTGTTTGTTACGCTGTGTGTGTGTGTGTGTACCTGCGAATGGAACAAAAGTCTCTAAGGAAAAAAGCACAGTTAGAAATAGTAGGGGATTTTTATTTTCCAATTTCCTCTGGATGTTTGCACATGAGAACATGATACTTTTTGAGAAGTGCCTTAGCTCATGCCAAGCTGGTAGTGCCACGTGCTTTCAAACCCCTGCAACCTCCAAAAATCCACCCTCCTTCACAGCAACCTCAGCCAGAGTGATGCATGGGAACAGCACCCAGAGTATATTGGATTTTTCTCTTAATCAATGCATCTGAGCTTTGGTGATCTTATGTTTTGACTGTCATTTGTGTTTATAATAATGTGAGGGTATCTTAAACAGCTGAGCATTAGCCACACCTTCATTTAAAACCAGCTGAGCATCAGTGCCATCTCCATTCTGGGTTTATCTTCCATCTCCCATCTTCCAGTCTCCCGTCTCCATATTTGTGAGCAGCAGCAGTAGTCCCTTTTTACATGGCTGTGGTGTTACATGGTCAAGTCCCTCAGTCCAGATCTGATCAGTTTCCATTTCTGTCTGTGGGAAGATGGTCAGGGTACACTCAAAGCTCTGAAAAACACTGCTTACCTATGAGCTTCTTCAGTTATCCTTTGAAATGTTCTTTTGTTTTTAATTGGTGAATTGTAGAACACTTTGGGATATTTTAAAGGAGAAAGTGAATTTTGAAATATGTGGGACTTGGTGCTTTAAAACACAGCCGGGGTGTTCTCTGTTTCTTATTGAACCAGATCTTTTTCTAAATTATGGTGTTTCAAAGTCATTTTGCCAACAAATCAAATAAATTGTGCTGATTTATTGCAAAGATTTTGTTTGTTCTCTCTCCCATGACCGCAGGAAATTAAAAATAATTTCAAAATCCCACCCTTAAATTACATTTAAGCCACAGACAGTTAAAAAGAGCCCAGTGCACTGTTTGCTGATCAGAGTGGAGCTGCCCACTGTGAAGGCTTTATTGAAGAGACTCCAGGACAGTTCCACTGCAGGAACGTTGTGTCCAGAGGTCCCTCCCCAGCCCGGCAGTCCCGATGCTGTGACCAGCAGCTCTCTCAGCTGTCCTGTGGCCGTCAGTGGGTACACAGAGCAGGGCCTGAGCCACGTCCCACCCCTGCGTGTTCCCTCCTCCACAAGGATTGATTTAGGGGCCCTTTGAAGCTGTGTAGTTCAAAGCTTCAAAGTTCATTGAGGTTGTTGAAGGCCTGAATGTCTCAGCTGTTGGTCACAGGGAGCCCCAACATAGTGGGAGAGGTATCAGGTTTAGCAAGCTGAGGAAAAAACTCCAAGGAAAAAAAAATTGTTTGGCTCTCAGATCAATTTGGTTTCACCAATGTCTTAACATGAAGGAGTGGGGGGAAATCTTAGCGGATTTACTATTAATGAAGAAAAGGTTAATCTTTGCCTAACACCTGCCTGTCCCTGCTCCTTCCCCGCAGGCCGAGCTGACATTCTGCACTGGGGACATCATCACTGTCTTTGGTGAGATCGATGAAGATGGATTTTACTACGTGAGTTGGCTTCTGCTTGGTCACCCCAAACTGCTCCAAGCTTCCCCAGCACCAGTTACCCCACAACAGCCTGGGGAGGGGCAGGGCATGTGGGAACGTCTGGGCTCTCAGTGTCCTCAGTGACCTTAGAGGGGAATTTCCTCTTCCTCACCAGCTTTGAAATAGGCAAAAATATTTTCCTCCCTCCTTGGGAACATACATGCGATTGAATGAAACATTCACTGGCACTTCGTCTGCTCGCAGGGTGAACTTAACGGACAAAAGGGGCTGGTTCCTTCCAACTTCCTTGAAGAAGTGCCTGATGATGTTGAAGTCTTTCTCTCCGACGCACCCTCGCGCTACGTCCATGACACACCGATGAGATCGAAAGCAAAAAGGGTAAGCAACCGACTAAGAAACACTTAAATTCTCATTTTCCATTTCATTCTGTCTCATATATAATTTAGACATTGTTTTTAACATTACTTTTAAATTCATTTGCCCATTTAAAGTTATCTTTCAAATACGTAAAATAAAACATGAGGAAAATTACTTTAGCCTTCGCTAGCTCGTTACATTTGTAAATGGAGAAACTAAATTGGCTGTCTGATTGCAGTCATTACAGTACCTTCCATTATAATCTGAATTTCAGCAGCTCTTTCCTGGTGATAGTTATTTCGCAAAGCTTCTAAATTGCTCTTACTAAAAAAGTTCTCGTGCACAAAAGACTGGTACCAGTGTTCCTCTAAATACAAAGTGTAACTGCAGCTGATGGACTGAGAGTGGTCATCTTTTAATCCTCACGACTTCCTGTTCCAACTGGCAATAGTTAATTGCTCAGAGACTTCTCTTTTATGAAAGAATTAATCATGTTTAGAGTATCTCATTTTTGGTTTTGTTTCATCACTGCAATACTTTTATATATTATATATTTTATATATATTTTTATTTCTTTGCTCATCTGCTTGGAAACAGAAGAAGAGTGTTCATTTCACACCTTAATAAGGCAATGTAGCCTTCACGTAAGTGAGCAACTGAAGATACCAATAGAGATTTCAATTAAAGCTACCTGGCTATCTAATGCAAGTCTTGAAACTTAATTGTGGGGGAAAAGAAAAGAAATATGTCTCCAAAACCCTTGGCCACAGAAGAACAGGCTGTATGCCTTTACTGTACCTAGGCAAGTCAACTCCTTTCCTAGGAGACAAATCCTATAAAACAGGAATCCTCAGAAGTTGATTAGACCTCACTTTTTATGAAGGTCAGCGTTTGGAACATATTTCTTCCCGAGCTCAGTGTTTATGTTTACATAGAAAGGAGAGTTTGATGTCTAACTACCCTACAACCAAAGCTGCATATTGCATTGTTAGCCAAGCTGGGATGTAAAAATTCCAAGCTCCTTTGTCAAGAGAAAAGCACAACAGCTCCAACCCCTCCCGAAACAGCAGTGACGCCTACACTGGCACGGACGGTAGTTTACAAGGGGATAGTTGGTTTGAAACTCACTACACTCAAATATAGCTACTGAAATTGTCTGCCTTAAAATGTGTTTTCCACAGTCGATTATACCCCAGTTTGCCTAAGACCAACTATTCAACACTTCTGAAAAAAGTCCCTTCCTATGGTACGATTCTCTCGGATCTTTCCTAGCAAGTGTACCTTTGCAATATTAGCAACTGTTTGGTTTACCAATGCAATAAAAGTCTTGACCTGAACATGCAGCTCACTGAATGAATGCATTAGACTCAATATCTGGTATCTTCAGGTGTACGTTGGGGTGCTTTACCAAGTTGTTTTGGTTTCTGTTTTTTTTTTTTTTTTTTTTTCATTAGAATTAGACCTTATTTAAAATCAAAGTAGGCTTGAAGCCCCTTTGCTTAACTCACTGTTGCACAACGAGCCAGTAAATTGCTGATGTTTTAACTTGAACTACAAGCTAGCAGGACTCCCTACAGCATGGATTCTACTATGAAAATGTCATCTTAATTGATAGTAACCATTTTGCCACCTGGGCACTGTAGTTAGGATAGGCTGAGTAGAAGTAATTTTAGCATTTTCATCCAAGTGCTTTTGATGACTGAAAAAAAAATAGTTGTTCAAAATATTTAGGAATGCTGTCATCTAACAGCTTCATAGCTGCAGCATACACATCAAGCACTCAGGGTCTTTAAGCTTTCTTTGATTGCAATTAAGGTTCATTTTAGCTTTTTCTTTTTCCTTTTTTTTTTTTTAAGCCAGTGTGCCATCTTCTCTAATCTATACATAAAGTTTGCTAGCCAATTTTAAAGAAAAGGCATTTAAAGGACATTAAAAAGTAAGTGATGTAGCATTTTAAGTAATTTCTTCTGAAAAGAGTTTGACTTCTATAGATTGCTAATCTGTAGTGATTAACACATTTATTTTTCCTAAATCTATAGCTAAAAGTATCCCTCTCCATTTTAGTACTATCAGAGTACTGAAATGTAAAACCAAAGCCAATTTTGTGGCTTTTGTGGCCAGAATTATGGCAAATCAAGTGTATCCAACTTTTCCTTTAAAAAGGTATAACCAAAACTGGGCTTTATTGGTGGGTTTTCTATTTCTATAAATTTTTTCTCTAAGTTGACGTATTTTCCATAAGCCCATGCAGTATTTTAAGCCAGAGAGAAGAAAGAAACCAGCCCTTTTGCTTTAAGTGGGTAATGGGACAAGTGATGTTACCAACTTTCTTGCTAATAATGGCTTTGAAGCTTTCGAACATTGAATAAATGATAACAATGTACCTAATAGGTTCCTCCTGAGAATACAGGTACATCCCGGAGAGCACCATCCCCCACAGTTCATCTCCATTCCGGGTCACCTCCGTCACCTATGATGGGCTCTGGTAGTCCCGGGAGAGGCAGGGATATGTCCTCGAAAAAGAAAAAGGGGCTGCTTTCCAAAGGCAAGAAACTGCTGAAAAAGCTTGGTGCAGTGAAATGAGTCATGTGCTCCTGGACAACTTGTAAAGCTTCCAGTCTGTGTATTTTTTATTTTTTTTTTAAGTCAAAACTAGGGCTTTCATGACTATGCAGTACTTTACCAGATCTTTGCATTTCTAACTCCGACATCAATAGAATAATGTGAATTCCTTAAAACAGAAGAAAAAAAGGAAGTGGATTTGTTGTTGCAAAGACTCCTAAAAAAAATTTTTTTTAAATGTTGTGAGATTAAGACCAGAAGAACATGGTTTTATTTGAAGTTAACTCAACACCTGCAACTCCATTGGAAAAATCTCAGCCTTTAGTCTCCTTTAACCATGAGTGGGGGGAGAAAACTCTTCAGTGATTCCTGGTTCACAGAGATCACCCCACTGTATCTAATCATTAACAAAAATGGTCTTGAAACTCCTAGTTTAATCAGCCTTGATGTTTTGCCTTATTAATGCACAATGATTTGTACTGTCGAATAAATATGCAGCGTATACTTTGTATGTACTGTGTATTCAGCTGTCTCCATCTTCCCTCCACCACGGTAACTGGAGCTCAGTACTCTGTCACTGACTCCATTCAATGTCTGATGAACTCCTGGGAGTTTGGAAGTGCTGTGCTAAACACGTTTTAGTTTTTGCTCCCCCCCAGTAAAAAACAAAGCCTGTATTAATTTGTCAACATTTTCACTGCACTGAAAGCAGACGCAGTGGAAGTTACTCAGAACCTCACCCCGTTTCAACCATCCAACCTCCAGCTTTGGGGTTTCTGGTTCACTGTTCTAAGCTACTGGGAAAAAACCAACTCCACACCAAAACCCCTTTACTCCCCAAGTTTTGTTTCTGTGGAGGTGCAGTCCTAGGTTCAAAGGCATTTTCATATTGCTGATGTCAGATTCAGGCTAAAGTACGTCTAAAGTAAAAGGACAAACTGTGTTACAGCCACAGGCAGTAACGAGGCTGCACCAGGCTCTAGTCAAATCTCAATTGCAATATTGGCATATCACAAAAAACAATCTTACACACTGATGGCAGTCATTGGCTGTTACTATTTTGTAATTCTTGTCCATTTGTAAATTGTTTTTACTGTTTATACATACTTTTCAGACTGCCTTTCTTTTTGTAATTTATGGAAGGTTTATAAATGAATGATCAAAGCTTCCCCATTGTGTCTTCAGATAACAGTGTAAATTACTGTAAAATACTGTGTGCTAGATTATAACATTTAATTAAAGAAAATAACTGGCCTACATTTGTGGTAAAGTACTGTGTGGGTGTGTGCATGTGTACAATCGTTGTGTATTATATTTTATATAAATAAATAATTTGATATTTTGTAGAGTGCAGTATGGTTCATAAATCCACTGTATTGGCTGCTGGCTTCTTGTGTCAGCCTTTTTTTGGAACTGTCACTGGCTGCTGAAGTTTACTGCAGAACAAAGAAAGGCTCATCTCTCTGCAGGAGTGCAGGAGCTTGCCAGAGGTAAAAAATGGTTGCAAAGTTACTCCAAAGCAACTGTCCCACCTGTACCTGAAGCCCAGGGGTGAAGTACAACAGCAAATACATAGAACAGGCTCCAACGAGCGAGGATTACAGCAACAACTTTATTTAAATCTCACAAAGAAAAGCAAAAAGGTTCACAACAAGGTGGTTAAGAAAACCAGCACTAATCCAAATTTCTCCATGTGCAGTAGTTTGACTCTGCTACTGCAAAAATCTGAAATCAACCTCCATCCCCACACCTGCCATTTGTTTTACAAACTGGACTGCAGAACAGTGACCAATGAAAACCTCAGACATGAAGAACAAACCAGGGCTGCTTCCCATTGCTTGGAAGTACAAAACCAAAAAACCCCAAAGCTGTCAGTGCACTGATACTCCTTGAGAGAAATTGTTTTTCTCATTTAACAAGCATGTGCTTAAACAGGACCAGCCCAGCAGTTCAGCTCCTCTCAGAGATAAACGTGCAGTTGTCTAAAGTCATTTCCTCCCACAGTGTAGTGACTGTGAAGTTACAAGACAAAGCAAAAGCACATCACTCTATCCTCAGCTCTCCCAACCTGAAAAATCCTCCCTCACTCCCCTCTGCTCCAAGGGGAGGCTTGAGCCAGCACCAGAGTTTCTGATTGGTTTGCAAATCCCTTACAATGACAACTGTTAAAACCCCTTCCAGAGGTTCAGCATCACTGTGCAGCCTTAAAGCCTTGGTAACCAAGAGTGCCCGATCGCCTCCCTTTAACGTATGAAACAGTTTAGGAGACAAAATTTGCCCCTCATTTTAACAGACAAGAAAAACAAGGACTCAACAATAGCAAAGCACTTTGAAAATTAGAAGGGTAATGTGCTAGCTGAAAAGGTTTGGATTTTGGTCTGCATTAACTCTCTATCTTTCATGCAAGAAGTAATTCTGTGTACGCCTCCCCAAAATGTAAATAGGACCAACCAATACACTTCTGTGAAGAAGCACAGAAAAACTTCAGTAAATAAGTATCAAAAATCATAAAAATTTGTGAAGTTATTCTAGCAAGCAGACACCTGTTCAAAATGCAGATCAGCTATCTCAAGCTTTTCCCTGGTACAATGAAAAGAAAATAATTTCCACAATTGCACATATCCTGTGCACATCTCTTACAAAAAACCACAACTAAACCAAAAGCCCAGACAATTCTAGAGTCCCTAGAGAGGAACTACACTCTTCTGTTTGGCTGGTAACTTCAAAGGTAGAACAGTCTGTCTGAAAGCATCAGATTAGGTTCTCTGTGAACACTCTGACCGACAAGGAAAGCCAATTTATGGGCATACTGGCAAGGAGCAGGCACTCTGATAATACCCTGCAGAAAGGGGAAAAAAGAAAAAAGGGCAGTTTTTTTCAAGCAATTTAAAGAAGCATGCAATCACTGTAACAAAGACCCCTGGAATTCCAAAGTCTGTGTACTTGTAAAACTAGTATCCCTGTTGTTTATGCAGATTTGGGAAAAGAACTTTACATACACCCAACACAACCAAAGAACAGATGCAAAAAAAGCCCCAAACTTTGCAACTCCGGTGCCCTCCTTACACCTCTTACACAGGTTTACACTCAGTGCTGGGCCCTGCAGAAGGTGGGACATGGGCTCAGTCACATCTGATACTGATGGCTGCTGAAGTGACAAAGCTGAAGCACACCTCAGGCACGAGCTGACCCTGTGCTGAGCTGGGTGTGCAATAGAGGCCTCAAGGGAAATGCAGCAACACAGTTCTACCTCCACATAAAGGAGTGACTATTTCTGCAGGTAAGAAGTTATTTCAATTTTGCTTCCGACACACAATTTGGGAACACTACTTGAAACAACTATTTCCTAGTGAAAATAAAAATTAAAGTAATCTTCAGAGAGATCAGGTAACAATAAACCATCCAGGCCTCAAACCACTGCAGGGGCCAGGGCATCCTTGCAGGCTTTTTGGAGCTGCAGCAGTGTTGTAAGGACACCTGTTCTACCTTGGTGAGGCTGTCCCTGCCCAGGGGAAGGCAACACTCACCGACCAGTTGTAGTACATGTGGCACAGTTTGTAGGTCAAGCGCTGCACGTGGTCTGGTTTCAGCTGGCTGGTGTCATAAATTACATTGTAATGAGTTGGTGCAACACAGCCATTCCTCACTGTCTGGCTCACAATAAAGAAATCGTACCTGTGAGAGGAAAAGCAAACCCCACCAGTCTGTTACAGGCAGGGCTGTTTGTCTTAGAAAAATGCAAGTCCCCATGTAGCTGTCTTATTTCTTGAAGTGACTTTATGCTCGTTGAGTAAACCCCTGAAGTATGCCCAGGCCTTGGCCACAAAAGCTTCCTCTGTGTCTGAAAGGCCAGAGACCTGGAGGAACATGAACAATCTCATTCTGTGGAACAGGTCTTGAGACCATGACAATCTTAACTATTTGTTCTATCCAGTTTTCCCCCTGCACATGTTCTTAGCTTATACTCCTCATTTTCTCCAGCCCCCTGAGCCACACAAGTGTGGAAAGTATTTTACACTTGATCCCATAGTCCATGTGCTATTGGATGCATTTCCTTATGCTCAGGCTGCTGGCAAGAGGAGTGCATGTTAGCTCTGCAGGAACTTACCACTCTGGTCTGGTAACCACCGTGTCAACAACTGTCCCAGGGGGTGGGTTTTTGAGTCCTCCACCAATCTCAGCAAAGAACCTGGCACCCACTCGTTTCTTCACTACAATCACAGTAAGTCTTGGACTAAAAGAAAGGAAAAGGAAAAAAACAGTACTCTCCTGGAAAATTGCACTAAGAGTATTTCAGGAGCAGATTTGCTGGAGTTGCAGGGCATTAATTTCACCAAAAAGTCTTTACTGACTCCAATTAAATAAGACATTGTTCATAACTTTAGATTTTTAGTTGAGGTGCAACTCTCATACTGTTTTTTCATCTATCCAACTTTAACCTTATTGAGAAGTAGAAAATGGACCAAGAAGGGATCTTCTAAATACAGATTGGATTTCTACTCTCTACTCCATTGTTTCCTATAGAAAACATTGTGTCTTAACAGTAGTAAAGCCATTAACAGAAGCTAAACAGAAGAACTGAGCACTTCAATTGCTCTGCTTGCCTGCAGTATACGGAAATAGCTTTATTTTTCAGAGCAGATTAAGTCACTGCAGTTGATAAGTTTCAAAGCAGAATGTTGAAAATGTGACTGGACAACTTCCTTTAAGAAATGGAAAGAAAAAAAAAATGCACTTGGCAGACATGTAACAGTCAGGCTATGATCAACCAGCTGGAAAAAAGTAAATGATCACATCCATCAAGAACGCCCAAAGAGTGTATGTGCATACATGTGTGCTGCAGTCATGTGGTGCACGTACTAAGAATTTTCCTATTATATTACAAGTCAGGTATCAGAAATCATGTAAATAACCATCAGAAAAACAGTTATCTGAGCTCAACTGAAAATCAGTAAGGATGGAATGACAACAGTCTTCATCCATAGCCCTGTTTTGTATCCCTGTGTCTATTTCTCTTGCAGTGTAGAGAAGAGGATTGGTAGAAACAGATTTACCTGTAGTCAGTACCAATACTCTTCAAGCAATCCAGAAATTGAGGCACTTCATAATTAACCAGAGTATTGAGTTGTCCATCTCCAACACCATCACGATAGACAAAAATACGAGAGGGCAAACACTTATTCCACTTGTGCCAGTTTCTTAGAGCAGCTTAAAAACAATAAAAAAGAGAGTAAAAGCCAATAGTTGTAGTGACAATTCATTCCAAAACAAAATTGGGTTTTTATTCCTGGAAGAACAGCAGTGAGTTGGAAAACTAAGGTCCTCAATCCTTCAGTAATGTGAAATGGGTCAGGATCATGCTACACAAATACACCTGCAGGAAGAGCTCTGGTTTGCCTGTGCACCCACACAAACAGAACAGAGGCAAGGACACACCTGCTCCACTGGCCTCCCTCACAGCAGGAGCTGCCCTCCTTGAAATCAGACTCCCTTAAAGCATTCTTGGAAGTGCAGTGCTAAGTAGGTTTTAATTATTGCAAAGAAACATGGGGACCAATGAAAGATTTACACAAAATGCTCTTCGTTTTCAGCAGTATTTGTAACGCAGTGCTTAATCTGTTGTTACCCAAGTGCAGGTTGGTAACACCTCCCCTCGGGGCAGCAGGGGAGGGGAGTTTTGAGGAAGCTGAATTGGAGTCAGTTCTTAGATCTGAGAAGCAGAACTCCTTCGCTTACTTTGCAAGCAGGCTTTGATTCCATCCACAAGTTCTTGCCCACGACTTTGAACAACGCAGCGGGAGAACCACCTGTGAAGAACAAAATAAAAGAGACCTTCAAAGCATTTCCCAGGCTTACTGCAGCGAAGTTATTTTTAAATGCCCATGACCACTTAGTCTTTATGGGTGTTGTGGGCCAATGCAGCCAAGGAAGAGTTGGGGTTCTATGAGAATATTCCCCCTGTGGTAAAAGTGCCTTAGCATGACTTGAAATTCCTCTTGACCAAAAAAAACCTTTCACACACATCAACTCAAAAGGGGAAAGAACCTGTCACCCTGATGCCCTCTGTTCATCCCAGCCCTGTCTCCACCATTTGACTGCTCTCCTGAGCGGTGTGGGGAAAGGACAACGCCACTCCTTCAAGGGATGCAGTAGAAAAAATTCACAATGTATTTCTTATTAACCATTACAGCAAACCAATTTTCAATTTTCCTGATGACGGACCACCACATTGAAGCTACTTTCCAGTCAAAGGAAAGGTTGTTTTTTTATCATTTTGGGGGTTCTTTGCCTTTGGCATTCTGATCTTACCGTGTCACTGTTTGATTCAGGCTGGCGACAAACCCTGCAACTGACTGCTTTCCAGAGACGGTGTCATGGTAACAGTCAATGCCCACAATCATCACCTGCTTCAGCTGCAAAGCAATCACACAGCATGGATCAGGGCATGGGGATGTGCTACAGGGGAACATATTCATGACAAGCTGTATGACATCAGAAAGCTTCAGTAAAGCACGGCACGGAATTCTTGGGTTAAATGTCTCCCTATGTTATATTTAAATTCAGGACCCTTCTCACAGACACAAAACAAATGACACAAAGAACACTCAACTTTCTTTCTTGGGAAAAAAGGCTTGCTTTTTAAATAAAGGCTAATAAAGAGGAGTTCCCATTTAGCTAGCATTTATAAGAAGATACTTACGGGGATCTCAACACTCCAGAGTTCTCCACCCATTTTACAGTTCATCTGTAAGGCAATTTTTGTTGCTACTGTCATGATAGTCCGTGGTTTACTCAAAGTGCGAGCCAGCACACACTGGCTGGGGACGGGACAGTCTGTACACAAATATTTCTTGATGGCATCGTATTTATCCTTTCGGGAACTAGACAAAATACAAACTACCTTTGAAGGAAAAAGAATCTTTGTAAGAAGCTGCATTCACAGATTTACACAGCACTTAAGAGTTCTTTAGGAAAAATTTCTTATGCTCAAGAGAAATATTCAAATGTTCACAGTGAAAGAAGTAACTGCAAAGTGTCAGTGTCTGTACTTCAGAACCAAAGGCTCTTATCCAGAAGGATACCCATAGTCACTCAGGTTTGCACAGGAGGATGACCAGGTACGTACTGGATTCTCAGGAGCCCAGAGTTGTATTTCTGAGAGCAAATCCCACTAAACACCAATTACAGAGGTTAACAGGATTTGAAATGATGGATTCAAATATGATGGATTCAAATACATACTATGTTTGTGTCAGGGGCAACCCTTTGCTGTAAAACCCTTAAATAAGCTTCTGTTCTATCATCTACTTCAATCCTGAAAAGAAAGAGAGAAAATGCTTTCAGAAGAAAAACAACTAACAGCTATAAAAACTTCAGCAAAAGCATAAAAGCTCACTATGCAGCAATACTGTATGAAATGTCACATTTACAGCTACTAACAAACATACAATATTCACACATTTTGAAGATTAAAAGGAATCACCTCCAACTAAGCTTCCAAATACAATGAAATTCAAAGTTAAAGGCATGTACTCAAGGCACTCAAGGGAAGATATTTCCAATGAGAACAGATCAGAACCAGAATACATCCAAAGTCAGCAAGAAAATACTCCTAAGAGAAAGGTTTGCTCAATGACTAATACTTCTTAGTTTTGGCATGCAAAAAGCTCTCAGAAATAAAGCATGAGTACGAGAAGTCAGTCACAAGAGAAAACCGAGCAATCTGCATAGTGAAAGCAACTTTGCTTTATTAAAAACCTCACAGAAGTCAGCTGTGTGACACACTACACCCTCTCCTCACTGAACAGCCTAACTCGGCAATGATTTTTCCATCAGCTTTCTGGAGACACTCACATGTTTGGCTTGCTCATCCTGATGCCCATGGATGGGGTGACTTTGGATAGGCTCTGCAGGAGGGTGCTGGCCACGTCGTAGTTGCGGCGGGTGTAGATCAGCAGCCAGCTGTCCATGGGCACAGGGCGGATCAGGGGGACGCCCCTCGTCTCCTTGGTCCAGTCGGCGAACTGAGGGTTGTAATCAAACTGCAGGCAGGCAGAGAGAGCAGATCAGCACCTGCCAAACAGCCCGCACCACAGCCACTGCCCCACAGCCCACACCACAGCCACTCCTGACACACTTCCAGAGCAGGCTCTAACACTTCTGCCTAGAACACACGACTCCATATTCATCTGTCCCTTTACTGCTAACATCAGAAATTTAAAATAAGCTTTATCTAGCCCTACAAAGAAATGATACTCTTGAAATGCTTCATTCCTAAATAACCAAACATACTTAAGATTTTTAGCTGATTAAGTTGTTACTATTTGCTGCAGAGATTCTGTGCTATAAAGACAAAGCTTTTGATGTATTTATTGTTATCCCATTTTTCTTTTTAATAAGGTAACTGCTTGAGAGAAAGAAAAGTATTATTATAAAGACAGCAAATCTTTTAAATAGCAGGAATTTAAAAAGCTTTACCAAATACAAGATTTTGATCTGTACAGCTGTGCAAAATGCCCTTGTCCATGCAGCAGCCATCCAAAACAAGAATCTCCAGTACAGAGCAAGTATCTCATGTTTTACGACGAGTTCTGACTTAATTCGAATCTACACTATTCATACTGGTCATCCTACCTGGGAGCGAACATACACTGTCTCTGTTCTACCTACTGAACTGAAATAATGAGTGGCTTTTCATCTCAAGGCCTTGGTACCTTTTTAATAAATGGAAACTAATTAGAAACATCTCTAGTCTCCTCGTCTGTGTATCTGGCCAGAAGGACTGTTTTGCAAGGACAACACTATTGTAATGGAGTGCCTTCAAGGGCTTCTAACCAGAACTTGGCAACAACTGAAGAAGTTTGCAAGTCTCCTGCTTGGAAAAAGACTTGTGTATAACATTTTCACTCTTTATCCTTCACTTATAAACCAAAAAGTACTGTTTCCTTCCTTAAGAACTTGTTTCATCAGTGAGACACCTAGAAGGTTTAACAAATTGATTTATTATTTACCATGTTTCCTGATTGAAAGATCTTCTCTCCTTGAACAACTCTTCCTGTAAAGGACTCTGATTTATAATCAAAGCTTAAACCCCAGTTTCGGAGTTCCTTCTGAACATTGTCATCTCTGTTTAAAAACAAGATTTGAATTAAAAACGTAAGAAATTTGTTCTTCCTGACTTTTTTGAAACTAGCAAGATTTCAGAAGTTTTATTGCAAGGAGTTTGTTATACAAATTTTTCATGAGACAGAAACAGAGAGGATATTAAAGTGCCGTACCCTTGGATGTAGCTCAGAAGCCTCCCAATCTCGCGCTGCCTTTGCGCGGGGGGCAGCCGTGTGTGAACGGCCAAGTCCTTCATCACATTGAAATCGCTGCGCATCTTGTCAGTCAATCCTGTGAACAGCAAAGCCTTTTCTGAGTCAAAGTCAAGACTAAGGACTATGAAAATTAAACCTGCAGGTCATGCAGATTAACGATGCATGTCCTGCAGACACGGGAAGTGGTGGCAGTAGTAACCAAAGTTTTCAGTTGCTTCCTGTACATACATTCCCACTGGTATAGAAAAAAAAAATCTGGATTTTTGCACTTTAAACGAAACCACACAAGTCAGTGCAGCTCTTCATTTCCATTTTCAAATCAAAACAAAAGAGTGCTGAGATGGACAGGTACTGCTAGTGCAAAGTGAGTATCTCAGAGCAAAACACATATTTATGTGTAGATCTTACAAAATTATCATCAATTTCTAGTAAATTTCTCTTTTCCAACAGAAGTTCTACCACCAGAACTCTACAAGTTATCAGTGTGCCAATGTTGAACACCGTACCTAAACACTATGCAACATCAAACCCCTCGAACTTTCTAGTCCCATTTAAGTATCTCATCTTTTAGCAACAAAATGTGTTCCTAAACTCACATTTATACAGACAGAACAATTCACCTGAACTTGGCAAAAGGCTGCTAGCAGTCAGAATACCCATGTCAGCAGGCATTATGGTTTGATGCTTTGATACAGTACCTGTCAGGGAGCACAGCTCTGGAATCAGAGCCACAGATCCTTGTATGTTCCCACTCTTCCTCTTCATCTGACTGATCAAGACAGGCTGCATCCAATCACTGATTTCTATATTATATTGCTGTATCAGAAATACAGACTGCATGTTAGTTTACTTATAACAAACAAGCAGTTTCCTGAATAATAATGCTCACTTTAGAAAATGAGTATTTTTCCCTAAAATGAAACCAAAAGCAACTAGTAACCTTTTCCAATTAGCACATCTGAGAGGAACTGGCTTTGTCAGAAAAGGCCAAGCAGGAAAGCACTATTCTCTCTACTGGTACCATCAAACTATTGACGTGTACGAGACAACAGAAACAAAGCTTGTGCCTTGCTTCAGGCAGAATCAAATTGGAGTATCTAACTCACTATTAGGATGCTCCTTCCAGTTCAGCAATGGACAAAGTTCCTGCCCTAGAGAGCAATTTAATTCAAGCAATCACAGGAATCAAACGAGACTCCCAAGTGAAGTTTCTGAAACTCAACCTTCGCATAACCTTCCCCTGCATCTGGCAAGAGTTGGTCTTGTCTAGGAGTCACTAATTTAGTATAGAAAAAACCCCAAAACACCAAAGCAAGGCACAGAAAGGCAACACAAGTTGACAGTCAACAAACCTACTTCATAGTTTAACTTTTTCTTGAAGAGAGCCCCATCTTAGAAACCATCCAAAGGATTGCATTTAAAAACAAAACAAAACAAAAAGACATCACAGGAAAGGCAAAACAGCAGAGAAAATCTGAACTCCATCCTGAAGTAGAATATGTAACACAAATTTTGCTTTTTGTTTATTTAAAGTTCCATCCCGTTTCAGTTGAAACTGATATATGCATAAAGACTTGACAATTACAGTGGCATGCCTCAGTGGTTAAGCTATGACATACTCAATTCCAGAGGCACTTTGGCTTTCCTAACCTCAGCTCTGTGTGCTGTGGCAGTGTATCTGTATTCCCCCCAGATCACCTGTCCCTGCTTCCACCTTCCATATGCCTCCTTTTTGAGTTCTCCCAAGAGCTCCCTGCTCACCCATGCAGCCCTCTGGGCCTTTTTGCCTGACCAACTACTCACTGGGATGGACTACTCCCACCAAACCATGCTATGCAGGTTAGTTACTGATCTCAGATTACACAGTGTCCTTTATACAAAAGTCTGTTAAAAATACTATGAATGACAAATTTAAATCACATCCTAAATAAACCTGTAACAAGGACTGAACATTCCAAGTTACAGCATTAAACATACAGGGAAGATTTCATACCTTTTTGTAGTACTCCACAAAGCTCACCTCGGAACCATCAGATTTTCTAAAGGTACCCTTTGGATTGTTATCCCAGTCAATGTCATCGATTCTGTATGTTTTGTTATTGTACCTACATAAACATTTCATCAGTTTTTGTTTAAATCTTAAAAGAAAAGAAATACAACTGTGGGACAACAAAGTTAATCTCAATACTCATGCTGAATGTTTTGCTCCTTTCAGAAGCAGTAACCTCAAGTTTTCAATTGTATAGGCTCTCAATTCTACCAAAAGCTGAACTGTAATAAAACCAAAAGAAAAGCAGTGTGTACTTCCTGCTTTTGCAAATGCTGTCACCTTGATCAGTTTGCTAGCTTGACAATGACAGCATTTTCAGGCTTTCTGATGCTTTATTGCATACTTCAGGGCATGGAGCATAAAGAGCTCTCCAAGACAAAAAGTCCAAAAAGACTTACCTTGTGAGAACAATTAAACCAATCAGCTCTTTAGCACAGGCGTCTCTAAATCTTTCCTCTCCAACCTGGGAGTGAAGGCTGTGCATAGTATCCAGCACTGTCTCCCCACGGAGAACCTTGTGGCTCACGTCTGCACACAACATGATGTTCTCCTCATACTGGAGGATGGAACTTGTGAAGCCCAGCCACACCATCAACCTGGCAAAAGAGAGCACACAAAATCTTAGTGTGCTTTAGAGCATCTTTATTCTCACCTCTTGTTCCTGTCCACTTTCACAGACACCAGAGAGCAGTGAAGGCACAAAGAAACCATGGTCCAAATATAAACAAGCTCTTGAAGGTTAACAAAATAAAAAATATTTTACAGGTAGCTATCTTTAGTCAGCTTAAAATAAGATTGATTGAATGATGCAGCTATAACTGACTGAAAGAAAGAATGCCTCAAAAGCTAAGAAATCCATTTCATGCTATTAAATATCTCACAGACAAAGCGTGTAGGTATTCAGGACACTTTAAAAAGAGAAAGACCAGCATTTTATCCAGGCCAGTTCCTCCCATCAACCAGGCTGTGTAGGGTAGGTTAATGGCAGGGAGTACACCACAGCCACATGATGGAACCCCAGGCACCCTCTAGGGATCCTGCAGGGAATGAGGACACCCCCTGACAGCCAGCAACCCTTGGCCCAGCACTCCTCCGAAACCCAAGGATTTTTGCCAAACCTGTGATGAGGGATGCTGACTGGATCATTGGGGTTATAATAATTACGTCCAATCTGCTGCAAATTCAGCATCTTCAAAACCCTAGAAATTGAAATATAGATGTTATTTTTTTTTATTACTATTATTCAGTTTATCACATCATGCATGGTCCAATCCCTATGCACAAACTCACTGTTCTCTGACTACATGAAACATGAGCTTCTCATTAAACTCAATTTATAAAGGTCATGGACACTTATTAACAACCACTAGGTGAGGTAAGTTCACGTCCAACCCAACCCTTCCCCAACCAGCTGAAGGTAGCAGCCCAAACATCTCAGATGAACCACACAGTCCAGGTACCAAGGTTAAGAGGAAAGACTACAGCCACAAAAAGGGAATTTTCCAGTTCAATGTCCTGCTCTATTATTTGGTTTAAGAGGCAAACCCGTACACACAGGAGGTAGGGATAGGACTAACTGCCTCCAACAGCGTAAACTCCTTTCACACTAACGTGGGCCAGCAATACACACAACTGCACATTACAATATTGCCACGTGGTTGGCCCCACAGTAACTACAAAGGCTTAAAAATTTACATATCTAATACTTAATTGCTGTAGCCTGTTCCTAGGAATGGAAAAACTTAAGTCAAATATTTTCAGAGTGACTTCTTATAGAGACATAACTTGTACAGCAAACCTTCTAAAAATGATGTTGTAAAATTGCAGACAAGTAGGCGAAGTAGGTGGCAACTCGTTAGTCAGTGTGATTGTTATCTTCACATCCTCCCCATTTCGAGTCCTACTAAACAGTTCAGTAACCTGAGGAAGTGAAATGAGATTAACAAAACTAGAGCAAACAGGGCTGTATCTGGATTTTGCTCCAGTAATACCAAACTGGACTTGGCCATTTTTACTCTAAGCAGTAATTCAAGACTAACTGCAATGTGGATTCGATCTCCCACTAGGGCTGTAAACTACAACGTAAAGGCTCTGCTCATCTGGGTGAAGACAACTCATGGGGTAGAATGGGGCTATCCCCCAGAGCAGCTGAAATCAAGATGAAAGCAGGGGCATCACTTACCAATGACCATGACAGAAAAAAGACTCAGCTTGAGGAAATAAACTTAACATATTGCCAACTAATATATGTTTAATTACTGATGCAGGTACTGGGAAGCAAAAAGACAAAGATTAGCACACACAGTGAAAACATCTTCCCCCTCTCCCTTTTCCAAACTCAGCTCCCCTCTGGACTCCTCTGGCCCCTCTGTGAACAGCACCGGCTACACTCAGTCCCTCCAGCGAAGCAATGAGTGGCACAAGGCACAGAGGGCAGGGGTTACCATCAGTACAGAGGTGTTTGCCCTCTGGTGCTCCTTTCTTCTCAGATTTTTCTTTGCTCTGGAATTTTTCCCTCCTTTTTAAATACACGGAGGTGCCAACAACTTTGCTGATGGGCTCAGCTCTGGCCTGTGATGGGTCTATTCTGAAGCTGGCTGGCAATGACTGTGCACAACACAGGGCTGACCCTGACCCCTTCCCATAGGAGCCACCCCGGCCCCTCCTGCTACCAAAACCTTGTCACATACACCCAACTCATCCACCCTTTCAATTATGTGAGTGTTAAAATACAGACGTTACCAAAAGATGTAAGTACAAAGGAAACTAAAGGAGAAATACTCTCTGTACTATCCACTTCTGTGCAGAGGATGATTCTAGCCTGCAGAAATTAAGCATTAGAACCAAGCATTTATTACCAAATTTCTCTACACAAACAAATTAGCTTATAAGGATATACTCAATACAACTGAACACTGCTTGTGGGACATCAATTCCCTAACCACTCTAGCTAGTAAGAAACAAGAAGCATCATAAAATGCAAATCAAAACAAAAAATCTCGTATCACACCTTATTCTGTAGTTTCTTTGGCAAAAACAATATCGACCCATCAAAGGCGTGGGTCCTTCCAATGTGCTCTTCGTGCTGGAAGAGCAGAGCCGAGCGCAGCCGCCGCGCCTCCATCTCGGGGCTGTAGCCAACATGGTACTGGTACAGGGCCCACTGCGGGCGAGACGTCAGGCGGAAGTGATTCGTTGTCAGTTTTACCATTCTTCCTGAAAAACCTGAAAGGAGATGCAAACATGGTACCAGTTACAGTCATTCAACAGCTCTGAGAAAATTTTTTAAAGCTACGGCATTCAGACAAAGATTAGAGGTCAGTCGTGTTCTGCATCTGTTCTGGCTCAGTGAGCTTTGGCACGCTGTTATCAGACACTCATGTGCCCACTGGAGCTTCCTGCCTTCAGCTGTCAGGAAAACCCTCCATGTTCCTCTTCAGGTATCAGGAACAACTTTATATCTTTTTCTAACACACTCTAATGATTTTTTTTACCTGGTTCTCTAGGGGAAACTAAGAGCAGAAATAAAGGAAACTATCTTTAATTTCAAACTGCTTATATGTCTACAGTCTAATTTAAACATACCAGTTTTGGATTCTTGAACATGTACCATGGCTTGCCGAGTATTTACCCCAAGGTCATGGAAATCTCTACGACGTCCACCCCTATCTCGTAAAGACAAATCCTGGAGCCCCGAGGAAACCTGTACTCCTATTGTTTAAAATTTGAGGCAGAATCACAATCAAGTAACACATAACATATATACTGTCATTACATAAATAAAAATACATAATACAATTCAATCTTGAAAGGCACTTAGATAAATTTAAGAGTAATCACAAAATGTTAAGTGTCAGCTTTTGTTATGTAGCAAACATCTTTCAAATCTTAGTAATACATCTCATTTTGAAAAGAAAGAAGAGAAATATGATCTAAAGAATGTCCTAATTGTATTCTCTTCAAAACACATGCTCTTGTGGACACTGAATTTCTCAGCCTTTCTGACCTTCTGGCCTTCTCTCCTGCAGGACGCTCTCAAAGCCGCGCAGGTGCCCATGGCCCCCGGGCTCTTCCG
>NW_008238337.1:671285-672559 GCF_000691975.1 Corvus brachyrhynchos
CTGGGCACGCCCTGCTGGACCTGCCACAGTTGGGAACAAACAGCGTGCTTCCAAGAGTGCAACAGAACATTCACTAAGGAGAGAACATTCAAATACTCAAGGGCAAGAGTTATGGAAGTTTAACTCTCTTTTTTCCCATCCTAAGGAGCAGAGTTATTACTCTACACTTTAACTCAAAAATACTGGAGTGTGGAAATGTTTTTTCTAAGTTGTTATTCATTTAACTAATAGCTAATGCAAATCTCCTCTTTCTAAGCTCTAACTAAAATTGATGGACTTCTCATTTTCTGCAGACCGTCTGATACCTCAAGTAACTGACTAGTTATTCCATAAAAACGTCTTCTGTAATTATAGTGTCTAGTGAATAAACAATATTAAAAAGTGTCATGGCTGGAAGAACTACAACCTACAGCCATGAGCAATCCCACAATTCAGAGTATCATGTTACTGGAAACTTAATAAAATGTCCTTAATAAAACAGAGTTATATTAACCGTACACCCAACAGAATATATGCATACACACAAAGAACATCTAACATATCTGCCTGATATTAAAATAGGAAGTAGGTTAGGTATGACATTTCAAATCCTGGTTGCACTCATTAGAAAGAAAAACCAACTTACAGGTGCATCTCCTACAGCAGGAAGAGCAGATCCCTGTGTGGGAGGTCTCCCTCTGGCTCTGGCTCTGGCTCTTCCTGTCATCTTCTAAAACAAGCAACCTACAGCATTAATGTTCTATCTTCTCCTTCCCCATCCTTATACCACTAAATATTACGAGCAGCACTATTGCATTTGCCCTGCTTTAATTTCAACTGGCTCAGTAAAAGACAGCCATCCCTGCAGAATTCCCCGCTCGGGGATCTCCACACTAACGGAGCCGTAACGGAGCGTGGGGAAGCTCTTTCACTCAGGTTTGCATGGACTGGCACAGGCCGCCACAAATCCGAAGCTGTTGAGTCGATCAGATTGGAGAGCACAGCAGGACCTACGGCCTCAGCCAAGCGTAAGCCAGGGCCCTCTGATGTTAAACTTTCACTGGAGACTCGATTCAGCCTGATTTGCTGCCTTACACCAGGAGCAGAGAGAGCACACTGCTCCGGAGCACCTACCAGTACACGTACCAGCGTTGCAGCCTGGTCAGTCCCGCCCAGCCCTACCCACCCTCTCCACTCACGGACACTCTTCCTGCCCCGTGAGCCTGGCCCGAACTTCCCTGCCCGCCTCGAGCAGTTTGTGGGGCCAAAATCCCCAGCCAGAGTCGCCCCCCCTT
>NW_008238337.1:673182-674808 GCF_000691975.1 Corvus brachyrhynchos
CGCTCAGGTGCCGGCATGCGGTGCGCGGTGCGCGCTCGGTGTCACACAGGAGGAGCGTGCGGAGAAAGTTCCCGCTGAAGGTGACTTCCCCCTCACCCAATTACCATTTGCCAATGGTGAATTTCAGTTCACCAGGAGGTGGAGCAGTCAAACAAGAAATAAACGTTGACGTTGTTCCAGCGAAGGGCAGCGTCGCTCGGCAGCGTTAAAGCCGTGGCTGTACTTTGTCCATGTTTAAGCCTGGCTTATCTTAAGCATGACTGACCCTGCAATTCAGACACTCCAGCAACTCCCCGTTGACCCCTTTATCAGCACAGAGTTTTCTTTCTGTTGATAGTGTCTACATTTACCAAAAGAATTTATTTTGGAAAATTTAAAATCAATCCGATGCAATACATGAAAACCTATTGATACATTTAAAATATTTTCAAGTGCTTCCAATTAGTGCACATAATATGCATGCGCTTAACGCTCTGTATCTCACAGCAATAAAATAAATATATGTCTTTAGAAATCGTGACTTCTTAACTGACTGATCAAACTGACGTGGAACTATAAAACAATGAAACACAACCCTTATCATAAAAAGATCTATTACAAGGCGTTTTTACTTTGACTTTATCAAATGATAAGTAAAAACAAGCCCAGCTTCCTCCTCGCTGGCACGGAAGCGCAGTCGCTGCGGGCAGCGGAGCCGAGCGGGGCACGGAGCTGTCACCAGGGCTGGTGTGACACAGCCTGAGCGAGCACCAGCAGCTCACAGCCCACCAGTGACCCTCCTTCCGCAGCAGCAAGCAAAGGGGGGAAAAGCCCCTTTTTCTAAGTACCGAGGCTGACCCGATTGCCATGGCTGTTACAGAGAATCGTCACTTGTATTTTGGACCCCACAACAGAACTAACAGACCTCCCCCCGACTTGGGAGGAAGCGGTCCGAAGTGGGAATTAACTCTCTAGCGAGCTTTTCCACAAAAGACATGATCTGTAGGTGGCACCAGGGCTCACGTGCACCATTTCTGTTTTTACAAGTGTGCCTTTGCTTAAAGGTTAGATGGCTGTGATGTGTTCGGAGACACCGACTTCCCGGGACGAGACATAACATTACCTAATTAAATAGTTTCCTTCGTGAAAGACCACTCTGCTCTTGTGAGGTCATTTACAATTTTTGAGGTACCTTCAGTGAGCAAGGTTTCTTTTCCTTGTTCTCTGCTATTCCAGGTAGAAGTGGGTGACACTGTTAACGATTAGTACTTAAATAATAGGAATACCTCTTTTTGTTTAATTCATATTGTCAGTCTGTCCACAAAGCCAGTTTTCTTGTGCTTACTATGTCAGCACAGCGACCCACTTGGGCAGCCAGGTTCTCTATCAGAAGTTAAAAAGAAGAGCTTTCAAACTACAAAGGTGTGGATGTTGCTGCTTAAAGATAGCTGAAGTACTTTTAATGTGATTTTCATTATTCACATACAAATCTGGATAAATATTTAACAAACTCAATGCATACACTTAGATGTGGCGTGTTCAGTGCTTTTAAGAGCAGTGATTACTCCTTGCCATGGGCTCTTCACCCACAGTGGCAACTTTTATTGCTCTGTAGCCTGCAGAACTCTCCAGTAGGTCAGAGGTTTA
>NW_008238337.1:674858-698967 GCF_000691975.1 Corvus brachyrhynchos
AAGTAATTTACGTTATGTAAATCATGAGAAAGCAGAATGCATGTGTTGGAAAGAGTTACGTTTGTTTATTCATTTAAAATATCTGTCTGCTTAATTTTTTTTAATGCCAAATTCCTTACATTTCACTGCAGAACTTAATTATCTTTAGAAGGGAGTTGTTAAAAGTACTTAATCAGGCTGGCTACCTACAGCAATTCCTTATAAAGTGAAAATAAACATCAGCAATAAGCACTCTAATCTTTATATGTGGGCTGTCAGACAGATAATTAGTACTTAGTGAAAGATAGGTTCCAGTTTGGTTCACAGTCTTTCAGACCTGCTTTTCTTAAACAATTCAATCCAGTTAAAACTGGCTGTACAGGTAGCCTTAGAGGATTTTCGTAGTCAGAGGGAATGTGGAAAAGGCAGCAGGTCCATCATGTCCTCAGCCCAGGCTGGTTCACAGAAACACCAAGACAAACAAGGTTTGGAAAATGGTAACTGTTTGCATTTTATTTTTTGTGTTGCCAAAAACCCTCCCAAAGCTGGACTTCAACACGTCAAAATATCACATATGAAATATTTTTTTTCACAGCTCTTTGGCTTGGACTCTGCTTTGATGTTTGCTTTACCCGTGATGCAATTGTTTTTGCCTTCTGTCTCCTGTTGCTACAATAAGCCATTTCCCATACATGTCATCCCCAAAGGGGAAAAGACCGCATGGAAACAGAACAAAGAAAACAGAACAAAAGGAAATCAGGGATTTTTCCAAAGGCCCATTTGATGTACAAGTATAAACAGGAAAAAGATGCCTGAGGAGGTAGGAGCCAGGAACTGTCCCAGCAGACAGCTGTTAGCTCGTGTAGTTAGAAGCACTTTGGGATCCTGAATGGTAAATAAATAAGTGACTCCGATGCACACAGTAAGGACAATACTTCACTACCTGTAGTGTAATGTTTAAGTGTATTACAAATGCCTCACAATGCAGGTTGAACTCTTACCTTCACATATTCACCTTCACCATACCATGACCAGGTATCACCAGCTCTTTGGGTTCCAACCCCAGAAAAGGCACCACCTCAAGGGAGCAGAATAAAAACCATTCTTTGCTGTGCTGAAGCAAGAGGGAACAAGGAATCCTTCAGAACAGAACGCAGTATCTCACATGTGTGGCTAGGTTCTTAGAAGCCCAACATGTTGTCCTGAATCTCATTAAATATTTGTTAAGAAACTTTCAAATGGGAATTTCTCAAAAATAAGCTTTGAAATTCATGTTCCTGTGGTAGGTATTAACTGGTTTTGAGTCTGGACCGCAGTGTTTTTACATTCTTAATTAGTTTTTTTCTGAAGTGAGAGAGGCAAAGTTTTAAAGACTGTCTGGTATCTGAGATACTGTCTCATGAGCTAACAGCCTTGCTTCTTCCCAGTGCAAGTTTTGAATGCCACATTTCATTTCCTGTAATGGTGCTTGGGATAGAGGAGCTGATGTGCCTGCACAGGGGAGCCTGACTTACTGTCCTGGCTGGAGATGGGGACAGGCAAAGCACTATTTACATCCCAAAACAGAAGGCAAAAGGCATGTGACAGAAAAGAAAAAAAATTGCTACTGAGGAGATAATGCACAGCTGTGTAACAAATATCATGCAAGTACTTTCTCTCAAGAAGAGGGAAAATAAAGGTTTCAACTTTGTATTTCCCTGCTGTTCTCTAGTCTACATTTTCGTCCCTAATTTCTGATTTTTTTCCTTCAGATTCTTACTCCTTTTGTCTAAGCCCTTATTCTTTGTATCTCTTCTCTTAAAACATCCCTTGCTGTATTCTTGGAGCAGGTGTGGGACTTTCTCCTGTTCCCCTCGACACCAATACGTTCTGTGTACACAGAGGCAGAGTGTGTTTGGGGTTGGTGTGCTCCTTGTTCACCGGGGCATCTGATCCCTGCAGTTCCTCACTGCTCGCTCCAGGCCCTGTTTGTCACACTGTGCCCTGAGCCCCTGTCTCCTGAAGAGAAAAGGGCCCCTTATTTACACACTGTCATATCCCTGCCAAATTTCCCTGTATACTCTTATCAACTTGATATCTTCTGTTGATTTCTGCCCATTAAAAATTCAGATCAGGCCAAGCTGAGCCCAAATCCTGAGTGAAGTGAGCAAGAAGCGATTTGGCATAAGTTCTCAGTAACAGCTGCATTAAATGAAGAGGTCACATTATAAGACAGGAACAAGGCCTCCAGAAATAATACCATAATTAGATTTGTAAACCATATTCTGTAAATAAGGATGAAATTCTGTAAGATGTGTATTCAGTAAGACATCCTTTATTACCTGTATTTTTAACTAGCAAGAGGAGATGGAGAATTAGTGAATGGAGTATGTTAGAATAGAACTGAAACAGTATTTTGATTCAGATATTATATAGTAACATAGGTGTATTTCAGGAGAGAAACTAGCAAAAATTCTCAAGTTTAGATAGATTGATTTCAGCTCATTTAGCAACCCAGTTTGATCTAATTGTCTTTTTATTGCTTTGAACATTCCTGAATTATGCAGAGAATTTGGGTTATGTGGTTTAATGTTGGATTAAAAAATGTCACATCTTAACTTTCTTTAAAATAGTGTAGAACTTTGTTCACAGTCAACGAAGTTCATTATTTTTTTGTTCAAAGCCCAGCTGCAGGCCTGGAGCATTTCTCATAAATATCAGGAAGTACCCGAAGCCACAGTCAGGATTAAAGAGTTGATCTGAACCTTAGATCTCAGCTTTAAAGCTGTAATGTACAGTGAATTTGGTTTCATGGTAAAGGAAATGGTAATTGCTGAAGTATGTTTTCTTAAGTTGCAAAATCATTTTTGAAATGTTTTCACTGAAACCTCTGTCAGTGCTGTGCATGAGAATGAGTGGCCTCGTGGCACTGCGGTTGTGCGTGGCCGCAGTGCTGGGCGCTGTCTTGGTGTCACTGACACGGGCACCTAGGGCTGGGTGGCCACTGCCTTGTGCTCAGTGCCAGACCACAGCCACCACCCAGAGCACTGCCTGAGCAAGGGAATTCACAGGTTCAATATTCCAAGAATTTCTTCTGAAAGATGGGTCGAGTTCTTGGTTATCTGACAAGTACACACCCATGACAACCAAGAACACAAATCCGTGAGTGATATCCTGAGTTACGAAAGGCAGAGTGAATTCCTCAGTGTAGTAGTAAAGTATTAGAAAAAGCACTTTGCTCCTGGCTCCCTATGAGTGTGGGGTGCAGGGCTGAAAAGGGTGGAAGAGCACAGCTAAGAGTCAGACACGTTTCTACACGCTCTGTACACCTGGCTACCTGCATCGACCAAACCACACACCCTGGCCTCTGTTTCCATAGCAGCTTATTTACTCTGAACATTTTATTGCATGAAGGCAACTGGTTTTGTATTTATGAGGAAAATAAACCCCTGACACTTGGTGCTCCCTGACCTTTTTCAAAGGAATTTGCATTTGAACATGTACTTCCACCCGTGGCAATATTTACTCACGTCCTACTGCTTCATTCATGCAAGTCACCCAGAGACATTACAATTCTTAAGACAGACTGCTGTACTCCTGAAAACTTGGCTTTCTGTGGTGCTTCCTGCAGCAGGGATAGCAGTTATACTTCCCACAGCAGCTGCCTGGCTGGGAAGCAGGGCAGGGGTGGTTGCCTGCAGTCTGGGTAGGCAGAGACCCGTGAGTTTTCCCAGTGCAGAGTCTGTCCCAGGCTGCCTGTAAAGGGTGGGTTTTAGCTCAGGTGCTTGTGAGTTCTGTGCTGCAATGGTACCAAAACAGGGGTGAGCATTTAATTCCCTACTGACCCACTCTCAGTTCCGTGGGACTCCAGACTGATGGATGCTTTAAGATTCTGGCCAGCAGTTGTAGACTTTCTTTCAGGGTTCGTAGCTTTCAGAGACTTTGCTGCAGCATGTCAAAGACAGTTATAAGTTTCTTATTTCTTCCTCTTATATTTGTCTGTCAAGACTTGAAGTCACATTTGTCATCTTGTACTGCCCTCTCTCTATGACAACACGAGCATTTCAGTGCTGTCTTAGCACTTCAGATGCTGTCTAGTGAATGCACTGTCATCTTAAATTACTGAGCACCAAAATAATGAAGGCTTAATTTCAATTTTAAACCTTTTCCTTAAATCTTATTTTAGCATATCTCATTTAGAATTAATAAATCACAATGATCTGATACATAACGCAGTAAATTAAAATTAATAGGTCCCAATCTCTACTGCAGCGTATTTAAAGGAGCGCGTCTGTCACTAGGGAAGGATATTTCTCCAGCGTGTAACAGGAGTTACAAACAGGCACCGCATCATGAAGGGAAGCAAAGATTGCCTGAGAAGGAAAGAGGAGTGCATTGTTTCATTATGTAATGTTTCAGCCTAGACCTGCCTCGCAGGGCTCGCAGGTGAGGCAGTGCACTGAAGCAGAGCTGTGGAGGGACTGGGAGCACATGAACAGAGGCTGCACTGGTGTGCTGATCCCTGGCCAGGAATGGCATCCGATTTCCCTGGTGGTGATCAGGAGAATGAGAAAGAAATGGAATGGCTTCATTTCTTAGGTGCTTCCAACGTGTGGTTGGAACCTCAGATCCCAAGGATGCATTTCAGTTCAGCATCTGAACACATTTCTTACTGCCTCCTGCACCACAGTTTGGTTTCCAGACCAGCTCAGTCTCACATTCATGTGCTGAATTACTAACACAGATGTCAGCATTGCCAGGGGAACTGGCAGGAGTCATTATCTGGTGGGAATCAGCTCTCACAACTGAACGAATTCTGCTGTAGAGTAGTATCAGCAGCTGCTTTTCAAATTGCCCTACCTTAACTGTTGGGTCCTTTTGGTAAGAGACAGCAGGCAGGGCTTCATCTACTGGGACTATGGTGGGTTTCTGCAGAGCTCCTAATTTACTCTAAGGGTTCCAGAAATAAATACACGGGGTTTAATTACCTAAATTGTTTATGTGACGAGCTTTCCATGGATGTCGATGGAGGAGCAGACTCTGTGTGCTTGCAGTGTGCAATACAGAATTGTACCAAGCTGATGCTGGGATCTCCTGCTCAGATGCTCTCTGTTCTTGAAGGTGGCTAATTTCAAATGCACTGAACTTTTTGGTTATAGATTTCCTCAGACACTCCAAATTACTCTTCTCTACTTTTGCAGCACAAAAACTGTCTTGACAAAACTCCTCAGGTTCTTTGCACCAGAGGCAGCTTAGGAGTAAATAAATCTCTGCAAGCTGGATGCATGTGGTCTGTGGATACATCCAGGACAATATGGGCAAGATATGGAAAGACCCATAAAGAGAGAGAGTAACCAGGAGTGAATGGCAGCCAGAATAAGCTGTAGTCACAGTTAAAATATTTGCCTACTGACAAGAAAGTTTTTGTATGCTCTCAAATTTAGCCTAAGCAAAAGATATGTGGGCTACATGAATTGTTCTAATAGGGGCAGTCTGATCTCAGCTATTCCTCATCTTGGACATCTTTTGAGTATGCAGTGCCTTATTTGCATGAATGACTTGTGAACTGAATGCACAGTGAGTCCAGTCAAGAAATCAGAAAGCAGGAGGGAAGAGGGGCCGTGAGCATCAGCTCTGCCTTTGAAAAGTCTACATGACTTGTATGATCAAAGAGGATGGACACCACTGTTTGAAGACAAGAGCTGGAGGGCATTCACTTGAGAGAGGGTTCAAGTAGAGTCTAAGTGGATGACAGTACGCTCTTGAAGCCCTGAATAAGGGCAGGAAATAATTTCTGAGAGTGGTGGAAACAGGACTGCAGCCTCGTGCAGCCCATGGCTTGAGCCAGTGCAGGCACTCAGGAACCGCTGCTGCTCTGCAGAGCCCCCGGCTGTGCCAGCCTGGAGCCAGCCAGGGACGGGGAGGGGACACAGGGATTCCAGTCCCGCAGCAGATGTTAGGCTGGCCAAGCTGGGACTCCTCCTGAGCCGCATTTACTGTGCAGGGGAACTCAGTCCAGTACCCAGGCATCTCTATTGCACTGAGACCCTGAACTCGGGTGCAGAGACTGTGATACTTGGTTAGTTTCTACTGTAGCTACGAACTGCTGGAAGTGGGTTTTTGTGTGGCAGAACAGTTATACAGCAGCATCTCTGGGATGATCTGGGGACCTCTGTACCCAGCTCTGGAGGGTGCTGGGAACACAGACAGTGTTTTGCTACGAGTTAAATACGCACAGACAGGCAATGCTCAGCTCCCAAAAACGTAGGTCGGAAATGCCCACTACATTCAGACTTCTGTCAAGGGAAACAAAACCCCATCCAGAAACTGAAAGGCGCTTTGAAAACAGTTTCTGTTCACATTGCTCATTTTCAAACATTAACTTCTGCCTGAATCTGGAAAGGGGACTGGCAGAAGCTATAAAAACACAGTGAAATCTTCCAGCCTCCCAGTAAGACAAAAACCACCAGCTTCCAGCCCTAGAAGTCATTAAGTACATTTTTAAAAAATCTTTTTTTTTAGAAGGACACAATTTTTTTCCTAAACTTTGAGAGTTTTTAATGGTTCCCACCAAAACCAGGTTTATGGTCTTGGAGTGACAAATAAAACATCTGGTTGTATAGAGCAAGAAATACAGCTCAGTCCTGATACCAAAATATAAAAATCTCTGAGCTACTTGTGGTTTTCCTGTACTGCTAGTGACTAACAGGGTGAAGAATAGAGCAGTGGTGCTAGCAGATTGAGCAGCATTATTTGAAATCAATGACAAAACAATGGTAGAAGAAAAATTCATGCCGAATTCTGCTTTCTATTATTTTGCATATCCCTGTCCCAGTCAATGAATCCAGTGAATCCATTTGCCCCTCTTTCAGCCAGAGATGCCTGTGACACTTGTCTTAACTGCTGTCCTTGTGACAGCTCCCTAATCAAAATCAGGCTTTTGCACTTTGTATTAGCCCACGGTTTCCTTACTTCTGTCTGACTTCTCTGATAACCACTACAACTGGAAGTTATTTTAACCAAAATTTGTACCGGAAGGAAGCTTTTCCTGAAACAAAGAATACTAAGCCTTGCCTTGGATCCATCAGCAGTAGTCTTCAAGGAAAAAACCATCCCAGTTTTGTTTACTACCTGATCTCCATCAACTGCTGCATTCAGTTGCGTTCAAGACTTCCATAGCACCAATTTGCTCTTCTCAGTTAGACTGAGTTATTTCACCACTGTCACTATTAACTTTAAAATTTCCACAGATTTTCATCTCTGAGTATCTTAAACAGAAATATTGAGCTGGTGACTTCACCTGGTCGCACCTTCCGAACTACAGACAAGATGGGTGACGCTAAAACTAATTTTCCTAAATTTCACTAAAAAAAATACAGACATAGATGAAATTGCATTTTTCCTTTCCCCAGGCCTTCATCCCACAAAGGGACTGGCTGGGCCGTTGCTTTTGGAGCAGAGATTACCTGGATGCTCCCTGGCCAGTCAAACCTGTCCTTAGTTTTTTCCCTTAAAGCTGTTTTGGCAGATTCATTTTGATGGAGGTGTTGCTGTTGCCTGACAACCTGTTTTACTACAGCCTAAACAAATGCTAATGCTCTAGCTAATTAAGAAGATATATAGATTAAGGCAGATGCAATGTCTTTTGTAACAAAGGACCTGCCCGGTGTTTTTGGAAGCAGACGAAAAATAAGACATGTCACATTTCAGCCAAATAAAAAAATGCAAGTAGGGCATTAGTCCAGCACTTTTGTATTGTGCATTTCAAAGTTCGCACCCAGTGGGTGGGGCAAAAATAAATCAGGGCCTCCTACAGTGAAAATGTATTTGGGATTCAAGCATCTAAAATCTGACCATATCTTCTGCTCCCTGGGATTGTCAGCTGCTTCAGGGGTCATCTGATGTATCCCTCCTTTTCTCACTTCTGAGAATTTTTAGCTTGGAGTGTGTTTGAAAACACTTCAGAAAAGGGTGGAAAACACAGAGTGCCTTCTTTGAAATACACTCCTTTGTTAAATTCCTTTCCCAAGGGTAAAGAGACTCTCAAACACCTGAGAGCAACAAATGACTCTATTCAGACCTCTCACAAATGACCTAATAAACTCCCAGAGGGTTACAATAGCTTATTTGTCATCATTTCTTGTCAGCTATTTATAGCATCAATGTAAATTGAAGCAAAACAATAAATACTTGAGTTATTTTCTTTATTTTGAACATTCTTTAAAGCCCAAATGGTGCTTTACAATTTTAAACCTTCAATAATTAATTTTGCAACTTAGTTTAAATCATTCTCACACATTTTATGTTGTGTTAAAGTTTGTATTTGCCTCCATGCAAAACATCTGTCACCTTTTCACTTGCTTCTCTTGGAATATGGGTGGGTACTGACTTAAAAAATTCTGTTTTGTTTAACTTCTAAAATGTCAAATGCCTGATGGCCCATGTGAGGAAGGGTGGTGATTGCGGTGGTGAAGATCTTGGTGTCAGAAACAGTAACCTGAAGATGTAAGAACTGCATTGCATTTAAAATCTGTTCTGGCCTGAATTCTGAGCCATGCTGCTCCACTGGCCGGTACCAGCTGTAGATGTGCTGTCCCATATATTGAATATTACGATGTACTTATCCCTCAAGCAGAGGATGAACATGGACTGAGATGGGCAGGTCCAAGCTGGATGAGTCAGGTACCCCTGGCTTTACCCCTGTCCCCAGTGCTTTGTGGGCAAAGCTTCTGGAGTGTCCCCGTGCCTCTGGACACGTCTGAGTGAAGTCCCTGAGGGCTCCTTCGGTTCTCTTTGGTGTCTCTTCTGGTGCAGTTTCTTTGCTCAGACCCACTCGGGTCAGTGGGGCTGTGCCAGTTCACAGTACCCTGCTGAAGCAGCCCTCAGAAACCCCGGCGCAGGGATATTCCCGGGACATTCCCGGGTCCTCCTGGAGTGTTTGGTGAGGACGGCACGCCCTGTAGTGCAGCACCCTCTGTAGGATGTGTCTTCCCATCTCTTGCAACATCTTCTGCAATATCCTCTGACTTACTAGCGTCACTGTCATCCCCCCCTCGCTCATGGGTTCCTTCTGATGTCCGTGCTGGAACACCCCTCTGTCTCCTGGCTGCAGAGCCACCCAGCTCAGTTACTGGTTCCACTGGTCCCTGTACACATGCATATATGTACAAATATCCACGGACGTATTTAAATTCCTGTAGTTGTTACATGGATTCCTCCTGGGAAAAGGAAGAAAGAGGCAGAATTCACATGAGGCTCCTCCGGCTGACACTCAGATGCTGCTGTGGTCACGGCTGTGGCAGACACAAAACTGAGAGGAGTAAGGAAGCATTGAGGGCTGTCAGAGGAAACATTCCTGTGCTCCAGACAAGTTTTTGAGAGATTTAGGCATCTAAACCCTCAGCTTCAGGCTGCATAATTTCTTTAGCGTATGTCCAGCACTGGGTAGACCCAAAATCACTCTTTGACCACAGTTTCCAGATCCTCACAGGTCTGTCTGCTGGACAGAGGTGGTTGTGCAGCTGGACACAGCTGTCAGAGCCCCCCTGGAATCAGGACCTGGAGGGAGCAGCCAAGCACCAATTCCTGGAGGAGCATCTGGATGTGAAATATTTTAAAATGCCACGTCTGACCTGTACATGCGGTGGTTTCATGGTGAGACAGCTCCATCAGGAGACAGAGGTTCAAAACCAAAAAATAAGGTCACAAAGAGAGAAAATGTATCATTGGTTTGTATTCACCGGGAAGAGGGAGCTGTGGGTGCCCACGTGGGTGTGAAGAAGTTCTTGTTTTCAAAGTCTGCTTCGTGCTGTTCTGTGTCTCTTACTCCTACTAACCTCCTTGTAAGCAGATTAAAGATGTCCCAGAGGAGAAATACAGTTCACTGAAAGTACTGAAGAAGAAAAATCTTTTTTTTCAGAACTTTCAGGGATGGCAGTAGGAAATAAAAAATAAAATTCAGCTCATGGTAGCTGTTAATTTTAAGAAGAATTAATGATTGTGAGCATTGCACCAAACCATCCCGTGTCTCAGTAAGTGTGAAGATTCTCCCCCAGTCTCTGCTGTCTAAAATTGAGGAGTTTGACCCAAACCAGTTATCTGTATTCCATCGGTGGGAATAGGATACACCATAGATACAGGATATTCCTTTCCAGTGTGAGTACGGATGGGGATGGCCACACTCTGCAGGTGCTGGTTTCTTTCCATCAGCAGTAGATTCTTCAAAACAAGTCATCAAAGTTCATGCCTGGTTCGGATGGGTAAAGTTAAAAGAAGGTAATTCTGCCTTTCTGTAGACATGATAATTTCATGTGTAGTCACCATGCTCAAGGAAGGAGGATTGCCCTTAGGCAGCTGGAGACAAAGGAGCAAAGGAAAATGCACGTGCTCACTAATGTCTGGAAAACCTCTTCATGTGGCACTGGTATTCCTGTATCCATAATGGCTCGTGGGACTGAGACCCCAGGTTTGCAGGGAACCCATCTTTTGTGAGCTCAGATGACACAAAAGTGGGCTGCACTTCAGGCACACGAAATTGCCTGCTATTTATTTTTGTTCTGCACAAAGACAACCCCTTTCCACTGGTTCTGAGACATCAGCTCAGTAGGGATGATGAACAATAACAACCAAAGATCACAAACATGCACAGGTAGCTGATGCCAAATAGCAGTTTTGTAGACGTCTGCTCAGAGCTGGCTTAGACTTGGTATTCAAAATGCTGACAGCAACCATGATAAATATTATTGAAATATTGGTAACACAGACACAGCCTAGCATCCTCTACATCTTTGCTAACTTAATAAAGGATAAACAAAACAGCAGTCAGACCCAGGGGAAAAGAAATAAAGGAGATGCCATAAATGGCCATGATGATAAACCCGAGTGCCTCTCCAGGTCCCAATTTACGTATTTAAATGATCTTTGCCTTAAACAATGGTTGGAACCAGACAGACATATGGTGAATACGGCCCCATCTATCCTCTGCCCTCAGCCCAGGGAAGCTGCTCGGGGAGGGGCAGGTTTGCTGTGGAAAGTGATCTGGTGTTATGTACACTCAAGTAACCCCTTCATGGGGAAAAAGGAGTGAGGGGGAAAAAAAAAAAAGAAACAACTTTGTGAAAAGGGGAAAAAAAAAACCTGTTAAAAAGCAAAGCTGAACACTTTGGTGCTGAGCGGGGAGAGAGGCAGGGTCCCCCCTGCCGGGGGAGTTGATGAATAATCCGCAGGGCTCAAGCTGAGCCCTGCGCTCGGAGCGGCTGGTATCCCACACGAACACTAATCAACCAGTATGAAACATCCATTTTAAACGCAAATGAGGGGGGCCTTTTCAAAGGAGACCCAGCGAGGGGAGGGAGGGGGAGTTCAAAGCTCAAAATGGTTCTTTCTTTCTCTCTCTCTCTTTCTTTTTTTTTTTTCCCCCCTCTAAAGAAGACAGAAATATGGTTGGTTATTATCTAAGTTATTGCTACAAAGAATTTTGAAATTAAAAGATAAGCTTTCAGAGGAAGCTCAGTAATTTTCATAAAGAAGGACTTAAAACAGATGTGCCCTCTTTAATCGGGGTGTTCTTGAAAAAATATAAATGCATTTTTAACATAGCAGGGGGAAAAATCATATGGTTACACATTTGTCTTCTGGGCAAAAATAATTTTAAAAAAAAGTCTCTGTGCATTAAGTATCTCACAAATAGCCACCGCTGGAACTTTCTTATCTAGCAAAAACTCGGGTGATTGATTAGTTAGTGTTTAGAAAGCAGAAAAATATCTTACGTTGTTTCCCCTTTTTTCCTTTTTTTTCACTGTGCTTTTTTCCTGTTCCTATAACCACCAAAGTGAATGAACATCTTCACCAGGATCAACACATGGCTGTTAGTAAATGCCTAGAACTTACTGATTTAGTGATCATCTTTCTTTTCAGTTAAAATTTTTATATCATTTCTCTGTACAATAGAATGCTGTGGCAAATAAATTTCCTATCCAAAATCCAGTCTCCTACCTTTTTTTCTGGCAATATGGGACTGCCCTTATAGATTCTGCCCAGAAAAAAGGTGTCACACCAGAGAAGGTTTCACAGACTGAAGGTTAGGGAGGGAGATGTTGAGGATTCTGTGTTTTCTCAATGTTCTTCCTGAACCTTCCTGCCTTTGAATGAGCTATTTTTGCCTTTTTTTCCTAAGTGCATGCTGAAGGAGGAAGCTTCTTCCGCAGGGAGCTCTTGCTAGAATATGGAATAGGGAGGAGCTGATTTGATTTTCTGGAATACAGCAACCAGCAATCCTCACAAGAATCCTCTCCCCAAGAAATCCACATGTCCTGACTGGTTGCTGGAGCTCAGCTCAGCACAAGTGCGACAGCTGCCACGGGGAGGTTTTGTGCAGCCCATCACTGGCGTGTTTTGTGCAGCACACAAAGAGCTCCTAATCCCCAGCATTGCACTGGAGCACCTTTGGGCTGGAGTAGCACAGAGCTGGAGCTCCTTCCTTTCCAAGGGCGCCTCGTGGAGAGGCTGTTCCCGAGATCCCACCCTTCCCACCCTCCACCCGAGGCTTCCAGAGCATGGGGGAGATGTCCCACTACAGCAGCTCCTGCACCTGTGCTGTCCTCTCGCTGTCTCCAGACAGGCTCAGGCTACGAGAGCTGTCCAGGACGATCATCCCTGTGCTGGCCTGGGACGCAGATCCCTGTCCCTGCAATGCACCCTGCCAAGAGTCCCCTGAGCCAGTCAGCTCCCGGCCCACACAGCAGCACCCCTCCATCACCAGCCCCTCATTCCCTTCAGCCAGGAAATAACTCTGCCACAGCAGCTTCTCCAGCAGGTACTGAGCGGGTGTTGCTGCCCGTGCCCTTCAAAGAACAGGTAAGTCAGGATGGGAAGGTTCTCCCATAGGAGCTGTCAGCCCCAAGAGAGGAGTTTTGCCCTTGCAGCATCGCAGGAGCCTACAGAGCCTGACAAAGGTGGCAGGATGGTGAAACCCTTTCAAACAGCAGCAGCACAGGCGAGGCATGAACGGCTGTTGCGTTTTTCCTTTGGCAAACACAAATTGGAGCTGTCTGTCCACACCTGGATGTGCTCCCAACGACCTTTGCAGCTGACTTTTTCCATTTTTTCCTTGCTTTTTGGCAAGCTGCTAAATTTTGTGAGTGGTTTGCTGCTGCAAATGTCTGCTGTGGTGGCTGGGAACCACAGAGGTCCTCTGTCCATGGGTCTTCTTTCTGATTCCATGGATGGGAGAGGAAAAGGCAAGGCCCACTCACAGCTGGATGGAAGGTCTGGTCCTCCTTATTTTGTATGAATATAAATTTTTGCAGTCAAATCTGTGCATTTAAGATTGCAGTCACATAGGCTGAGATACTGTTTTGCTGTGCACAGCTATGGCCTGAAACCTGACCCTGCGAATGTGAGGGCTGTAAATATGCCATGGGTTTTGAAGGGAGTTGTCTGGTTATGAGGAATGTGGTCCTTCCATTACCAGTTATGTCAGCTGACAGCTGGACTCACAGCTAAGTCACAGCACAATAAAACAGCACCTAATTATTAGAGGGAGTCAGGCACAGCGGGAGACCTGCTTTGACATTTGCCCATTTATGACTTAAATATTATGGCTCTCCAGCAGTAGGAGACATAAAAAGCACCTATTATCCAGTTTTCCTTTTGTATAAGCAAAATAATGTTCTTGATACACGCTACAGCTCTTCTGATGAAAAAGTCACAGGAAATAAATTTGCTGAAGAAAAGTGAGATGCCAAATGCAAATGTTTCTGTCCTTAGCATGCAGGAATCACGAGGCTTGAGGTGGATGTAGCCCCAAGAGCTGTGTTCATTTCTCTGTGAACATGAATATTTCGGTTTGGAATTCTTCCTTTAATTTAATAGTGGCATAGTCTTAGCATAAAAGCAACGTGAAGTTCCTTCTCCTCCTTATTCAAAGCCCATTTTCAAGGCCGAGTGATGACTTCTAATCTCTGCACTGACACTTCATGTGTTTACACAAACCCAGCTGCTTCCCACAAACTGTTTGTGGACTATAAACTCCGGCTTCTTTATGTCCCACGTTAGAGCTCATTCATGACCAGTAGCCTAAGAATGGGCCCAAATAAAAAATCCTAAACATAAATAGCAGGTAGCTGACCATGGTCACCTTTTGGGTAAGCCAGGCAGAGGGGGGCACTCTGAGTGCCCACAAAATGGGCTCCTGGCACCTCTCCAACCCCCGCTTCTCTGCCCTGTCTGGAGTTACCTAAGTTCCATCCCTCCTCAATAATGAAATGTTAAAATGCTTTGAAATTATGATGATAAATGCAGAGTCAGTTTTTTGTTTTGTTTTTGATTCAGGAGCCTTCCCGGTGGTTCTTTGACCTTTGCACAATATTTCAGTGCACAGCTTGCCTTGCTGCTGGAGTTGTGCTGCTCCATCAGAGCTGTCACAGTGGCTGAATGTAAGCACAGCACCTGAGCTGAACATGAGCCACAGCTGAGCACGGGAACCTGGGACAGCTGGAGTTATTGGTGTGCCTCCCTATTAAGAATTACAATGATGTACTGGGATCATTTTAGTTTTGCAAATTTCTCTTGTATAGACTGGAACTTACTACAGCTTTTCCCTTGCAGCCCATTGCAATATTTCCCTTTTACACTTCTGGAAAAAAGGCCAAATCTTGCTTGCCATACTCCCGTGGGATGACTCATTGAGTCAGAAAGTGGAACAGCATTTGGGCCAAAACCCAACATATTTCAAAACAATCTGCTCTTCTTGGTGTACCTCTCAAATGTCTTTGCAATTCTTTTAATTGAAAATTCTTTAGGCTTCTTCAGCTTCAGCAGAAGTTAATCCTATAATAGGACAACATTCATTAAAATTAAGAAAATATTAGTTACATTCAAGCCGTAATTAAAACCAGTCCTTGATGTTATAAGAGCTGTACACCATTTTCAATATATAATTGATACCCATGATGATTTATTCAGTCTATGCACAGATTTTGCTAAATCTTTTAAACACTTTACATTTTTCTTTTTAGGGAACAGATCATTAGAGTGGAGTGATTTCTGCAGTTTAGATTATACACATTTTATGGTCAACTTCATTTCAAGTTCCATTATGCAGCACATTAAATGTCTCTTGATTCTGTTTATGCAGTGGTTGGAGTTGATATGAGCCCTAAGTTCTGAAGTGCCATTGACTGCCTCCACATACAATAGTCTGTTACTTGGATGTCCTACATTTGTAAAAGAAATCAGTGCATTTAAGCTGTGTTTGGGTTCCAGTCAGTGCAGTATTTGTAGCGTTTGCAGTTTTGATCTGTCATATCAGTTGTAAAAGAAAACAAGGATGAAGTCTCCTTCATGATTTGCTTTTAAAATATAATTGATTTCTACAGCCAAGTGCATTAATCATGGTTGGTTACTTAACAGAAGTTTCAGATTTGTGAAGTACTTTTTGAAGTGAACGTCACCCCTCTGTTTCCCTAAGTATGGTTATTTACAGCTGGGCTGGATGGGGCTGCCCAAGCAGTGGAGTTTTATCCTCAAGCTCGAGAGAAGTGGGTCAGCTGGGCTCTTGATTTCTGCAGCATTTGTCTGACGTGCAGTCCCTGGAGAGTCCAAGTCAGATCAGAACCCCCAGTTCTTACAGAAATGAATATATCAGTTAAGGGTTGCTTACACAGAGTACTTTGCAATATCTCTGCACACGAGGTGTCCTTTGGTATTTTACCCTGACACAAATGATGCCACTGTAAAATCTTCGTTTAGGCAGAGAAAAAGTAGTTTCTTATTTTTTTTGTATTTCAGCACTCAAGGAGGACCTCCTGCTCCTGAACCCAGACTCATCTTCTTCCCCTTGCCCACTCCACTGGAGATGTCACTACTTCTGTGGTCTTCACTCCTTCCCCAGAGGGAAAACCCTCTCCTGGTTTAAGATTTAGCTGCAGAGAGGAAGTATAAAGTGAAGGAACTAAGGAAAGGAATGGCAGCTTCATTTTAGTTGGATAAAAGGCTGAGACATACCTATCTCTCACATCAAGCAGAGATTAAACAGAAAAGGCAACACGAAATAGGGATGGAATAATTTTTGCACAGAGTGCTCTCGCAGCATAAAGGAATTTAAAGGAAATTATATCTGTAGGATGCCGTGGAACAGTGGCAGAGCTGTGCAGCTGTGGCAGAAAAAAAGCAGTGGTGGGTTCAGAGGAAGTTTTGGGGGTACATGGTCCATGTGGAAAGAACCTTTTGCTTGATTTGAAAAATCTGGTGGGCTCATGTTCAGATTTCACAAACTCCTTCATGAGAAGGTAAACCTTGTATTCAGGGGAAAAACTCGTAGAGGTTCAGTGAGAAGACACTTAGAGCGTTTCTCCTCAGATTTTTTCCTCCCCACAATTTCTAGTGGTCGAAGCAGGGCTGTGGCCCTGGGGCAGGTGAGAGAGGTGACTTTGCAGGTGACCTGCAGACACCCTCAGTGCAGCCCAGCCGTGCCACTGAGGGCTCTCCTCCCGCTTGCCTTGCACTGCAGCCAAAGGAAATGCTCCCTCCTGTGTGGGACGGTGGTGTGCAGCCAAAGGGAAGAGAAGCATTGGAATAACCAGAATAATGGCCAGATATGTGCAGGCTGATCGGTGTGGTGGAGATCTGCAGCACTGGGGAAGGGAAAGATAGGTCTGCAACATTATCAGCCTCAGCTCTCTCTCTCTAATCATGCAACTATTTATTACTTAGAAATGCAATTTAATCTCTTGCATCAATATTAATTTTATTCAAAGAAACAGAACTCACTCAACAAGCTTATAAACATGGGCAGGAATGACGATCATTGCCAAAAACATGCCTGTATTGACAATTTTCCAAGACCCGGGTCCCCTAGTGCCAAAACCGTGCATCGCTCTGTGCCTGTGGCCCTATGCTTTATGTATGAGAAGGTAATAGATTGCGCTTCTAATAGGAAAAAAGGGAACAATATTAAATTATTCTCCCACTTAATTAAAAGCATAATTATTAAAGGAACAACTAGATTGAGAATCTAGATTGTGGGAGAAGAAAAGTTCCCCACGTTTTGCGTGTGCTCTCCTCCGCTCAGACAGGGGATCCTCGCTGAGCAGCGCTGGTGCTACCCTGGAACCTGTGCCAGGTTACAGCAGTAATTGCAAGCCCCCCAGGATCCCAGCTCAGAAATTTTTGTATGTTCTCAGGAGACAAAGATGAGTGATCATCAAAGGCAGAGGAACACAGCATGACTGTCATAAGCCTGAAGTTACAACTTAGACATGCAATAGAAAATATCATTGGTACCTCTCCAGTGCATAGCCTGTAGTAATTAAAAACTTGATCCCTGCTGTTTTATCATCTCATTAGCAATGGGGGCACAAGACTTTTATCCTTGTTTGTCAGGAATCAAACATACCAGAGGAACTCTGATTATAAATTGATGAAAGTAAAGTTAAACTTTTAAAAGAGCAGTTTCAGTTCACAATGTTTTTAAAGCTGATTAAAGAGATCTCATTTCAGTAAAAAATAATACCCAAGTCCAGCACAGACAGTAGAGGTCATTGCTGGGAATAGGACGTGGAAGGGCATTTGTACTTCTAAAATGTACTGGGTGGGAAGTAAATACAATCCTTCTCTGATAGTTTTAATACAAGTCTCAAACTTTTGATGAATTTTAACTCTTCAAGCATTTCACGAAGCTCAGGCCTGTGCCAGTTTTCCTTGCACATGGTTCCTGGACAGAGGGTGCTGTTCCCATGCCAGTGAGTGCAGTGCTGGTGTTTCTGTCCATGATAAGCTCTGTTAGCAGCAGCAGTGTTGGCTTCCCTCTCACACCTTGCCAACAACCTGCTCAGCGTTTGTTTCAACCCCACAGGGTTCTGGTGTAATTGAAAGCCTCTTGAAATCAATGCAGAAGATCCTAGTTGGGTTTGAATCAGTTGCTTTAAGGAGAATTCTTCAAGTAGCTCCACCATGGCTCCATGTTTCCAGAAATATTGTCCCTTTATTGCATTTTAATAAATCCCTGACCTGAGCAGTGCCCAGCATTGAACTGGGCAGAGGCAAATTTGGTGGGAGAGGACTGATGGTAACATTCTTTTCTTTTGTTTGATACCATCTGAAATCACATTTTTCCCCCCTTTTTTTCTCCCATGAATCTCTGTTTCTCCTTCCCTTTCTTCTTCTTCTTAAGATCTGTGACTCTCCTGTCGGAGGTCTAACAGGGGAACCCATCTGAGCCACTGTGCTGATTTTATTAACAAGTTTTTTATCCCAATGAAAAAGCTGGACCTGTGTCTTTTCATAGTGAGTAGGAAGCCACCCTTGATGTTTTGGGTCATTATAAGGAAGGATACCATTCATTATTTCAAAGTAATGGTGAATCAAAAGTAAAGAATCGGAATAATTTTTTCTTTCAGCCTGGTCCTTTAAGCCAAGAAGACTAATCAAGAACTCAAGGACTTTTTTCAAGTGTAAAAGGCAAGCAATGAGAAATAAAGCAAAAATGATGATAGAGTAACTCATTACTTCACTGTGATTACTTTATGAGCAATAAAGTTATCAGATTCAGCAGAATTCATTATGTCTGAGCAAATGATCCATCAAAGACAGAAGAGAATTACATGTTGAACCAGCTTCTTTCACAGAAAATTGCATCTTTAAAATGTTGTTTTTACAGCAGATAAGCGATGGTTGCTTAAACAATCTCTCAGGAGCGTAAAAACTTAGACTTATTCCAAAAGAAAAGTAAAGACAGACAATTTTCTGAAAAGTTACAATGAAGGATTTATCTTTCAAGATGGAAAAAATAGACTTTAAATTTTGACCATTTAATTAAATTGAAATGAATCAAACAGAAAAGTGACAGAAGGGAAATCTATTTCAGAACTGAGCATAATTGACTTACTGAACTCACTGTCACCATGCAAACTGTGCAGGCAAGAACTTAAGGGGACTCCACGAAGAAACAGGTACTGCACGAAAAGTTTTGTGAAATCATGAGAGTTTGGGGTTTTTTTTGTTTTTTTGGTTTGTTTTGTTTTGTTTGTTTGGTGGGGTTGTCTTTGTTTTTGTTTTGTTTTTTGGATTGCAGTTTTTGAAGGGATGTGAAGCTTTCTACTTCAGGGCATGACTCAGGCTCCAAGTGTTGTGGCTTGGGCAGAAATCTCGCCCTGCAGGCAGGTTACCCTGGGTTAGGAACTGAAGCATTCCTGTCTCTTCCCATCAGCATCTGCTCCCAGCCCTCCTCAGACAGATCCGGGGCTGCTCCAGCACCAGCCTGATCAAGTGAGGAATTCTGAATATGCCTCTAAATGGAAACAGAGCTCGGCACAAGGACAGATCTTTGAGCAGCGGGCTATTCGTTCTCTGGAGGGATGTTTAGTGAGAGCTGTGTAGCCCCCAAATGGACAAACAAAGAAGAGGAAACATATTACCCAAAACCCCCCGTATTTACACTGATTCCTGCAAACACAGTTACGGTATGTAGAACAAAACGGATGGTTTAGCTGCTGAAGAAAGAAGAGGCAAACACTGCGTGCTCTGAGATGCGCAGTGTTCCGAGTTCCTCCCCAGGCTGCCCACACAGGCACCGGAGAGCCTGTCCTGGCAGTGCCCGGTTCCTGCGGGCACAGGGGCACTCCAGAGCCCAGCCAGGATGTGTGACCCTGACACAGAACTCCAGCCAGGAGCAGCATCTGCCCCTGCCCCTGCCCCGAGGGCATCGGCAGCAATTCGCGTTCCTGCAGACCATGGAGGGGTCTGAGACCTGCCGGGCTCTGAGAACCGACACTTCCCAGGGTTTTTGGGCTTCCAAGCAGTTTTGTTTGCACCAAAACTGCAGAAGGACGTGCGGTTCAAGCCGTGCAAAATGTGCGTTCGCTGCTGATCCGCACCCGCATTGTGATGAGCGCTGCATTTGGCTTTTCCCTTGGGGCATCAACAACAAAGCCTCCTTGGCCGGGGATTTCAAAGCTGCCTACAGCATTTGCAGGCCTGCTGAGCTCTCCCTAAAACCCGTGTATGGTTTTCCAAGAGGATTGCTCCCTAAGTTGTTTTTTTCCTTTCACTACCCGACAAGTGGTCCAGATTAAGGCTTGAGTGCTTCCTGCAACTATGGAATGCCTGCAAAAATAAAACACGTCTTAAACAGGGTGAGGACTGGGTCAAGCCTATCTGCTGTAACAACCGTTTGAGCTGAGCAGAGTTTAGAACAAAGTCTGGAGTACAGATCCCTTTCTATAAACAAACCATAAACATTGTCATAGAGAAACTGAAGAGGTCTCTTAAAATCATATATGTACCAGCAACATTTAAATCAGGCCTACTGTGTAGCAGGTAAAACAAACTGCAATTATTACCCTTTCTTTTCTTTTTTGGCACTGCTATTATTTAAAGTACATCTCTTTCTTCTGAGATGAGGAGAAACACTTCATTCCCAGGCACAGAGGGAGAGTTTCAGAGATAAATATGTTTCTGACTCACCCAAATCAAAGCTGACCCTGTGGTTGAAGTTGGTGATAAGAAAATGAAAAAAAGAAAAAAGAAAGTAAAAGAAAACTGTTCCCCTTCTCTGTAAGCAGAAAAGAAACTTCAGCAAAGATAGTGTAAAAAAGGAAAGCAAGATTGCTCACCCCTGACAGCCCTTTTAGGATCTTATCATTAATATAACATTTAACAGGCAGCCGTCTCAAGCTGAACCAGCCTTTCCCCTCCTGAAAAGTCTTTTCTCTTCGCCAAGCTTAAACCCCTTCTTTTCAAGATAAATATGCCACAAAGTGAAGCATAAATTCAGTGAGAGTCACAAAGATGCAGCCAGACTACAGAGGATGCTGAAATCCTCCTGGCCCAGGGCTGGTCCTGGGTGCACTGGAGGCAGCTGAGAGCTCCAGCTGCCCCTCTGCAAGGGGAAGTTTGCTGACAAAAATCAGAGCAAATTCCCTGCCGATGGGGTTGGACCAATCCCACATCCAGGAAGGACACCCAGGGGATGTTCCTGCTCCTGCAGTCCTGCTCAGGTTCTGGCAGAGACACTGCTGGAGAATTTGTTCCCTGTCCTGTCCAGCTGGGAACTCCACCAGAAAATCTGAGAGATGGAGAAAATTAATTCTTCAGGGAAGGAATTCCTTTTGTTATGTAGGAGCTGTTCCACCTGAGACAGTTCACACAGCTGCTCAATTTTGGATTGTTTGCATTAGTTGCCATTATTTATTACACACACAGAGGAACATGTTAAAAGAAAATTATTCAGGTCAAACGCAGGCACTTAAAAACAAGAAAATGCCAGGAGCTGGGATGGTGGTGGAGCAGCATCCTGCTGTTCATATGTTATGGCAGAGTTATTAATTACATAATTGCATATTTTTCCCAGAGAAGCCAGGCCTCCCTCAGCACACAGGGACAGAGCAGAGCTGTTCAGGGCTTCCCTGTGTCCCTCCCACTTTATGGACACCCCTGACTGCCTTTGAGACAGGATTATTCATTCCCTAATGGACCTTCCTGCAGTGCTTATCACTGAAGTACTTACTCTAAACACATAACTCATGCTTGCAGGCTCTGTGAAGACAAATAACAGCATTATTGCCACTTTGTTTGCCAGGATTTTTTTAATCCTTCATCTTAGTCCCAGAGATGACTGAAGCAGTCAGCTGAGATCACACATTCCAGGACAAGCAGATACATTTTGGCTGAACCATGAGCAGCTGAAAGGTGTTCTCATAATAGGGAGCATTGGGCAACCTGCCTTGCCAGCAGCGCAGCTGGCTCCATTTGCTGTTTTGTCAGGAAACGTGCACTTCCTCTTGAAAGAAACCCAGAAAGGATAATGGTCATGCCTTTTCCTCCTGCCCCCAAAATTTATGGACTAGCTCAGACAAATAAAATACATCGTTTATCAGAAGCCAAGGGGACACTATCCATCACAGCAACAGTAATAGACTTTTCCTGAAAAGGGTTTTAAAGGAGGAATTTAAGATATCTGTCGTATTTGGCATATGCAAGAATGCGTATACACCTTATGCAAACACTGGTGGATTACATGTACATTTTGTGATGGATGTTGAATCTGGCCCAGAGGGAATAGTTGGGGGAGATAATGGATAGAAGCATGACAGGGAGATGTTGGGCGAAATACACTTTGGGGAATGCAGCCAAATTTATTTGCAGTTGTTATGCATTAATAGCCTGATGCAAGAAGAGAAAAAAACTTCCCAGGGACAAATGGGATATATCAGTTTTATTTGGTGATATGGATTAGGAAGGGCAGATCCAGTAGCGCTGCCTTGGGGGACTAAATGACAACAGATCAAATGAAATAGATACTTCCAATTACCCTTTGTTTGTATGGTTTGCATTTTAGAAATATCTACTCCTTTTGTGTGCACTGAATATTTCCCTAAACTGCACTAAAATTCTCAGCTGGTACTTTCTCACACCCAGGACAGGGAGAGCAGGTGGCAGGACCTGGAGCCCGTGCTGGAAGTTGGAGGCAGTGTTTCCTCACTCTCCGCTGCAGGGAAAGGCTGGAGCTGACCGTGGGAGGGGGCCTGAGCTCTTCTTTCATCGAGAAGGAGAGGAAAGCCCTGGCAATGTTCTCTGCCCGTGCCACACACCCCAGCCCGGGGCTTTGCAGGGGCTGCACATCACCGGTGACCACGGACACAGAACATCACTGGTGATCATGGACACAGAACATCACCGGTGACCACGGACACAGAACATCACTGGTGATCATGGACACAGAACATCCCCGGTGATCAGGGTGACCGTGGGAGGGGGCCTGAGCTCTTCTTTCATCGAGAAGGAGAGGAAAGCCCTGGCAATGTTCTCTGCCCGTGCCACACACCCCAGCCCGGGGCTTTGCAGGGGCTGCACATCACCGGTGACCACGGACACAGAACATCACCGGTGACCACGGACACAGAACATCACCGGTGATCACGGACACAGAACATCACCGGTGATCACGGACACAGAACATCTCTGGTGATCATGGACACAGAACATCACTGGTGATCATGGACACAGAACATCACCAGTGACCACGGACACTGCCCTGCCCTGCCCTGCCCTGCCCTGCTCCCCTCATTGACCCTCTGCCAGGCAGCAGCCCAGCAGCTTGCACTGCACTGTGCAGAAACCCCTGCTCACAGAGACCTAACCACAGAATTCTGTCAGTGCACACAAACGTTGGGGCTGGGGAGGACTGAAAGCTGAGTAGCAATTGTGCGGGGAAGCAGGTGAGTGACTTTGTGGCCTATGGGGGATCCATTACTTCTCCTGGGATGCATAAAGCCCACATTTCACCGAAGCTATTGCCGGTCCAAGCACCCTGGCACACAGGGAAAAGCAGTGATTTGTGTCTGAGCTGAAAGTACAGAGCAAACAGGAGCAGTGTTACAGAGTTCTGCCCTCGTGCCGTCACTGACACAATTTTTGAGCAGCTTTTACATGTCTGAAAATTGACATATTACTGGTAGCAGCACAAAAAGGCCCCCTCTTTCAATAGCTGTTCCTCAGCAATCAGTGTCCAGCCCTTAATGTTTTCTTTTGCTGAAAAAAACCCCAGAAAAACTAAAATAAACCACAGTCTGGTTCTGTGCCAACAATATTAACCAGCTTCTTTTAGAGCCTTTGAAGTTAGCAGGGGGCATCCAATCTTGTGGTGCAAGTAAAGAATGATACTTTAAGCGATTCCTTTTCATCCCTTTAACTTAATGAAAGATTAATAGCCTTGTTATTTTTGTTTCTGCTTTATTTTTATATTGGGGGAGGGGGAGAATTTTTGGCACTTGTTGAAACTGAAATGTTGCCTATAATGGTTTTATGGATCACTGAAGCACTGAGTTGTTTGGGTGTTGGGTTTTTTCCCTGTCTGTGAATCCTGTTTAACAATGCAAGGCACAAACAAAGTTCCGTACTGTGAGTTCAAAAAAGTAGCCATGCATTTACTTTTGGGAAGCAGGAGGAAGAAGGTGGAAGGAAGCTTTGTAGTGCACAGACCTAAAAGAAAAAGTGGCAAGGGGGGGGCTTAGCAAATCTTTTCAGGCAAAGAGCTGCGGATTAGTTATAAAAATGTAATCCACTTCCTAGCTGAAGAAAGCAGCTTTATGTCGCTGCTGGCTGTGAAGATACAATGTGGGTTTAGAACCACCATTTATTTATATATTTTCAA
>NW_008238337.1:698980-705716 GCF_000691975.1 Corvus brachyrhynchos
TCCTGCCTTGCTGCTGCCATCCAGGGCGTAGGAGATAGGTGGCTTTTATTTTCTCTTTCTGTTTTCATTGCACATCTCTTTGGGGGGCTGGAGGGGGCCAGAAGGGCTCACAAACGTCTGCTAAAAACCTGCCTGCAGCCATCTGTTCCCTCTGCTCCTGTGCTCCTATTTTTGGGCTGCGCTGTGTAGTTACGAGGTACCAGGTGTGCAGCTCCAGGTGAGACACGTGGTGAGCTCAGGGGAGCACGCTGGCATATGTGGGACCTGCAAGGGCTTCATTTGGCCAGCTGAGGGTCTGGCCAGGCATGTCTCTGAGCCTGCACAGCATCAAGTGTGGAAGTGCAGGTGCTGATTTTGGTATTACAGCTCAGACATTTGATTTTCTGCATGGGGAGGATGAATGTAGTGTGGCCCATGACAACTGAGCATCATAATAATAATAATAATAGTGCTCTAAATAAAGCCATTATAGTCACCACTTACAGTGTGGTTTATAACTTTGGATCCCTCTACACACAATAAACCTAGGGCAGGGTGTGAATTTTCACTACAGCTTAAGCAAACCAGAAGAAGAAAAAGAATATGTATTTTTATTTTCATTTTATGAAAACAAAGTCGTTGGTGTTTCACCACCAGGGCTGAGGCAGATTTACCCTGAGTACACCTTTACTATTATATATATTGCATACATGTATATACACAATATAAATTATACTCAGGTAATTATAGTATAATAAGTGCTTATGAATATTAAATGACTGTATTCAATAAATTACTCTCTCAGAATCATACAGAGCTTGGTGATAGAGCCAGAACCCTATTCCAGATTTCTCATCTCCTAAACCAGGGTTTTATCCATTGAAAGTTTCATTCAGAATTTCACATTAGCATTACAGTTAATGAGATCCCTGCAGCATCCTGTAGCCAACATTTACAACACTCCTAAATTTTGGTATAATATTTGGCGATCTGCTTTTCTTCAGACTTTGTGTTTAACCTCACAGTGGATTTTGGCTCTGATGTTGGCTTTAATTGTGGCAGGAGCCCCACCCGGGCAGCCCCAGGTGCCAGCCCCCCTCCCTGACCCAGAGCCCTCTGACAGGCAGAGCCTGACATGCTTCAAAAGTTGTCTTCATCAGAATTCAGAGGAAAGATGGTCCCAACATACAGAATAAAACACATCACTGCTCTTGATAACTTGTCTGTTTCAAATGAGAAATCACAGTAGTGTAATACTGTAAAAATTAGACAGAATTTTTCTGCTATTATACCAAACAGCCTGCTTAATAAATGGGTAATGAAAAAGAATAATTTATTACAGCTTGTGAATTTTGACAGTTCTAAAAAGATGTTCTTAGAGTTTCCCCAAAGGGAGAAGAAGAATGTTTCTTCCCTAACACACTGGCGTTAGATGTAATTTCTCTGTCTGTAGAATTTTGCTTCTGCCTGGTAGAAGGGATTAGATTTTTTTTCTTACATCATAACCTATTTTAAGCAATTATAATCTATGGGTAATAAATCATTTTCATTCACCTCTCATGGGGAGAGAAAAGATGTGAGAAAGCGTTCTGGAGTTTTAATTTATATCAATGTTTGCATTACTATTAAATGAATTAAATGGGTTCTACAAGTGTTCTCTCATAGATCTGCAATAAATTATGGAGCATCTCAACCTAAGTCATTTAATTGTCTCTTTTACCAGCTTTTTGTTTTGTTTTAGTAATTTTCTCAGCTGGGTGGCACAAACAGTTACAAAGCACACTGAAAAGCTCTGAAGGCTCTTGGGTATTGCAATATAGGACACCACTTCCCTCCTGCAAGCACGGCAATCCCTGGGAGCTGCAGGGATCTGCAGAGCCCCAGCAGCACAGGAACCCTGCAAGCACTGACCCTGCTGAGAGCCCTTCCCATTCCTGAAAGGAAACACCAGCCCTGGCAAAAGCAACTGGGATTTTTCACCCAGGGTTTATTCCTACCTTATCTCCTGGCAGCATGGCATAATTATTATGGTGGGAGATTTTTTAAATGACAAGAGAGAAGAACTAAATGAATCAGACTAAACATATGAAGGCGGAGCTGGGGCAAACACACATTAATGGGAATAAATATTTGGACTTGTATTCCACACTTTCTTGTTGGGCTTTTGGAGGAGCCTAGAAAGGCATCCCCAACCACAACTGCAAGCACTGTAACAATGCTTGCTCGGTGCCAGCCAGAATTTAGGGTTGCGTTCAGTTTTCAATCATTAATTGTATAGAACCTAAATGTAAAAATGCTCTCACAATAGTAAGGAACACCTACCCAACATTTCCCAAGCTCAGAATGATTTTCAGACATGGAGTTGGCACACGGAGGTGCAGCTGATTTACCAGATTTACCTGACAAAAGCCTGGGCACAGCTTTAATCCACGGCACAGCTCGTGAGCACAGCCTGGGGGGGCAAGGAGGAGCCACCTCTGCTGGCCTCCTGCCCCTTCAGGCCACAACTCCTCCCCAGTTTTTGGTCTCCTTCCAGCTGCTTCTTTTTTACTGTCACACTGAGGGGGACTGAAGGAGACCCAGGAATTTGTGAGTAAGGAATAGGAGCATAATATTTCAGAAAAAACAGTGATGTGAAGGACACAAGGACAGGACTCTGTAGCATATGACTGACCCACAGTCAGGCAAATTCGTGGAGCCATCATCAGTGCTCTCCATAATGCAATTCCCTCCAGAAAATCAGCAGGGATTTTACCCCCAGAGCATCTGCAGACTTTGATTTGGATCCAGGGAATTGCTTAACAGCTGGAAAATTTGAAAAGCTGAATGGGAATGGTGTGTTATGTAATTTTCTGCTCTTGCTGAGTGGGGGAGTCGGGCAGGACGAGTCAGTGCTGGGGGTCACCCCGGGCTGGGGCAGGAGAACTCACCTCGAGATCTCTGTGCTGGCTGAGCCTGGGGCTCTGGGGACGCTGCAGAGCAGAGACGAGTTCAGGGCTGGCACCAAGTCACAGCAAAAACTGAGATTTTTAGTTCATTTATAATCCATTTAATTTAGGCATGAACAGCATTGAAGAGAAGCTGTTTGTTGCAGTCAATGCAGGTAACAACATGCAACAAAGCTGCATTAACTGCCCCTGCTGTTAGCTGTTGTTTGAACTAAGTTCTCATTGCCAAGTATCTCATTGTGGCCATTAGGTGAAATGAAAGGTTTTGGTCTCTTACAAGGGTGGACCTAAGGGAAAAAAGGATGTTTTGCTCATTAAAAAGTTGGTTTTATTTTTTGAGAAGCTCATAGTACTTCAGATTTATGATAAGTGTTTGAAGGAGCGATTATGTTTTCAAGGAAGGACACCCTTTTCTATTAAGAGTACAAATTTGACAATTCAGTGGAAATTTTGCTAACTGTCCAAAAGGCCTGTATGTGCATATAGAGTTCATTTGGAAATTGGGATCTGCACAGAGCTCAGGGATACCTACATTCTATTGTCAAAGAAAGTGAGAAGGAGTTTTGGGGCTAAGCTTTCCTGGTTAGCAGGACCACTGTGGTGGCAGGAACTAGGAATCAACATGGAGAAAGTAATTTATATAACCTCGGTGCTGCTCCAGGAACCTGCCTGAGTTCCATGGGACAGAACAGGGGAGAAAAGATGATTAGAACCCATACAGGTGTTTTGGGAACTGTTGACGAGGGCTGTGCATGGCCACTTGTGACTTGTAGGTCTTGCCTGTGGCATGAGCACCCAGGAGGAGGAAAAACTGCAGGTCTTCATTGGCTTGTCTCTGGCATTGATAGGAAAACCCCTTTGCCTTCTATGCTCTGTCCTGCTGCATAGATTTCTGACATGTGTCTTCAATTAGCACTAATTATGTATTCAAAGGAAGAGTAAGGATGTTCCTGTTTTTCTAGAGGGGGTGAAAATCATGTTTCTCTGAGCTTAGCTTTAATATCTCTGCATCCTCATTCTCTATTTCAAAAGCAAAGCTGATGCCATGAGGCACTGCAGGAATTTGGAAAATATGCTTTGCTTTTGAAACAGAAGCTTCAAATCCACTTTAAATCCCATATAAAAGTTAGTCCAAGAAAGTCAATGAATGAATCATGATCAAAGTCTCTTTATTGAATTTTCTAACAACTTCCAACAAAATATATTTTAAAAGGAACTGGCTGCATCAAGTGCTTTCCAGTAAGCTGAAATGATAACTCTCAGCTCAGGGTAGCTGGGAGAAGTGAGAGATGAAACATCAGTGCCTACATAGCATATGGGCTGTTTTCTGTGAGTTGCCTAGCAGTTCTGAATTCCAAAATATTCTGTGGGAATTTTATCACTTCAACTTTCACCTGTTGAGTTTTGCAGGTCTGGGTACAGTGACAGAGTATCAGTTCCATGCTATTTTTTCAGACCTTGTTAACAGGAAAGAAAAATATTATTCCTGAAATTTTCCATGCAGAGAATTACCAGTTTAAATTGGTATCCAGTTCATGGAAGGCTTGTGGAGTCAAATGCATTTAGTTTAATAATTGTAGTCTCGTGAGGTTTGTTTATTCAGAAGACTTGCACATGGCTGATTATACTGAAATTTCATTTCTGCCTTTGTATTGACAGGGGAAGGGTCACATTTTTGCATTTTGCAGACAACTCTGATCCTGGGAGTAACGAGGCAAAACACTTTTGTTTGCTAAAGGGGTTGTGCTTATCAGTAAAACTCAGGAAACAACCCCAAAACTGCTGTCAGGACAGGGCACACCTGCACTGCTAAAGCCATCAGAGCTAAAGCACCTCGGAAGGCAGAGGCAAAGGTGACAGCAGAGCTGTGGAACGTGGGGACATCCCTGTAAAATGCCAGGGGCTTTGTGTACCTGTGCAGAAACCCACCCTGGTGACACGGACTGGCTGAAGCTGTTCCTGGGAGGGCCCCTCCTCAGTGCTGGGTTGGGAAATTCGAGGGCCAGCTGTGGTTCCCCAGCCTCTGGAATTTGGCCGTGGTTGCTCCGTGGAGGGGGAGCTGCCCCCCAGCTCTCACTGACACCAGTCTGGGAGCTGGCTGACAAAAGGGCTCTGGAGGATGTTTGTGTTGGACTCTGAGCACCAACACCGACTCCTCTCCTCACACAGAGCTGTCCTACCCTGCATGATGTGTCTGTAGCATTCAACAGGGTGCTCCATAATGCTCACCAGGAACAGCAAGGGTGCCAGAATCCAGCCTTTAATCTCTGCTAACTGAGTCATTGCTGAGGTGAATAATTTACTATGAGGACAGAAAGTTGAGCACTGATAGAAGGAATTTGCTGAATTATGATTTCTCGTTCCTTTCTGCAAGTCTCTGCCAATAGAATTTCTAAATGCTGAGTTAGACAAAGTTAGGTTGAGTTTATTGTTTCAAGCCTGTTGTGCCCACAGCATTTTCTTCATTCAAATCCCAGTCCAGGAATTGTGCTGCACAACAAACCTCACAATAAACACAAAAAGATTCATCATTCACCACTATATGTGAATGTTTCCCTCTGTTTGAACCATATCTGTGGCTTCCCAGAGAATTGAAAACACTCCTCAGCCCTTAACGGGCACTTGACATTTCTTGGTGTTTACCAGTAGTGCCTCAGTTTCTCTGAACATTGCCTCTCTCTGCCTAAAGACATCCCAAAACCAGGTAATTCTATTTGTGAATTTCAGTATTGTGTTAAAATGGAAGATAATGTGAAAATCTGAAACACTTATGGAAAATTCATGAGCGATTGGTATCAGTGCAGGAGAACATGGCAGGGAACAGAGATGAGAGAGGCAGGAATGGTGTTCCAGTATAAATCCCAACCAGTATGGATATTCTTAACCACACTTCAAGTAAGTTTTAATTTGAGATTGTTTCAGCACTCGAGTTTACATTCCATTTAATTTTCTGTTGTCCTTTGATTTATACCCTGTCCTGTGTACAACCATATGTTCCTTGGTTTTTGGAACTGTAAAAAAATGTGATATAAAAAATAATGTTTACTTTTAAACCCTTTTCCATGCAGCCTCTTTTCTTCTGTGTATTTTGTGTCAGCTTCAATAGTTGGGCGCCCTGCGTTTTTAGCTATCACCTCACAGCCCTGACCTACAGCTTTCCCCACATTGTGTGTAACCACAGAGAGGGCTGTGATGTTAAATACAAAAGAGGAATAGGAGTGTTGTAAGGTCATATGCTTCTTGCATAAGGGATTTCAAAGGCAGCAATTGTTTAAAGGACTTGAAGATGACAGAAAATAATCTGTGTAATCCAACAATCAAAACCTGTATTCATTAGCAGAGGGAACTTTGTTGGGTGCCTTAGAAAATGGAAAGGTGAGTCGTCAAACTGAGAGCAGGTCTTTAATTTTCCACATTTCAAGGTGCAAAGAATAGGCTCTGTGTGTTTGGACCATTGTAGTTTTGACTTTCATATTTCTAAACCTCAGGATTTAGATCTGAATCTTGAAAGTGGTTCAGACTTTCGCCGGTTCTCCTGTCCTCAGCTGAAACACAATGTGGAGTTTTTTCGAAATAATTGTGCAGCTCTGACCATTCCTTCAATAAGGCATTTTCTACATGAGCAGGATTCTTTGAAGTGCGGAGCCATGAAGATGGCGAGGCCAGAGGTGAAAGCTGTGCAATAGAAGTGAACATTCCAGTCAGAGAACGGGTTGGAGGGGTGAAGGAATTAGTCTATTGATATTCAGTGCTTTGACCTGCTAACAATAGCCGTGGCACAGGGGTGGCAGCGGCGGGGCCCCCCCCCC
>NW_008238337.1:705778-737880 GCF_000691975.1 Corvus brachyrhynchos
GGCGCCGGCGGCACACCCCCACATTGTGTGGCAGTGCACAGACACAGACCTGATCTGCTCTGCTTCCCTCCGAGGAACAGCCGGCACGGCTTTTGCCATGTGGTCACCCAGAGCTGCTGCTGGGGGCAATGGGGGGAAAAAGTGCCCCTAATTCCTCCAGCATCACTCTGGGTGCAGTAATAAGCCAGCTGCACATCTGCAGTGTGACGGGCAGTTTTCAAAACGCGATGCTGGGAAAGAGAAAATAAATTAATAGGCTATTCTGTGCTGGATTTTAAAGGGCATATAGACTAAGGAACACAACTCCCTGCTGCTTTTTATCCCTTTAAGATTAAAAAAAAAAAAAAAAAATCCTCTTTTTCACTTTGAAAGTATTTTTTTAAAAAAAAATCAAAGCAACACCAACAATTTTCTGACACCAGAGAATACTTTTCCCTTGGTATACAGCACATTTATAACACAGCTCAGCTAGCCCTGCGGGTAAAATTTTGTGCTGGGGATCTGCAATTTTCCCAACACAAACCCAACAAGATTTAGTCCATACAATGGCAAGGCACTTTCCAGCTGACATTCAGCTACCGAGGCACGCTGGGCTGTGCTCTGCCTCCAGCCTCCAGCTCCTCAAACCCTTCCCAACCTCTGCTTTTGTCTCCTGCCATTTGTCACTACCTTGGCAAGCACAGCAGAGCAGCCAGACACCAGCAAAATGCACAGAGTGAAACAGTAAAATGTTATGTAACGTGAGGCAGAGATCAGTGAAGAGTTTAGATTCTGTTTGTTCTTAGGGCTGCAAGATGTAGACAGGTAGGGAACCTCATTCATTTTCTTTGACCAGTGTAGGACTGGTTTTAGGCTCTGGTCTGGCTTCTTTTTTATGGATTCAGACTTGAAACTTCCCTCCCACCTGATATAAAATAAAACTTGAGCTTAGTATCCACCTTAGCTGATAAACCCTTCTGCAGAGCTGCCAGCCCACGGAACCCCAGGCCCCAGATCAGTGGGGTGTGTGCACCACTCATCCCTCAGAGGCTGGAGATCTCCCTTGCTCCTGCCAGGGGTGCCAAGTGTGGTGGGCAAATTCCTGCCCTTTGATTAAAGGGCAGCAGGCAGCAGCCACAGTGCTACAAGAAATGGTCTGCTGAATGCAAACGATACTCATTCCCAAGGACTTCCAAAAGAAGATGAAAAAGGGCTTGGAAAAAAAGATGCCAACCACTTGGAAGAAAGTTTTAGCTCTGTGCAAGCTCCCACGGCCCGCTGGGGAGGTGAAGGCCTGCTGTTTCTGAAGAATAACAAGTATGCTGTATCTCCAGGAGCTGGTCAGAGGCAAAGCAGTGACTCAGAGACCCGGTCAGCGCTGTATCTATGGACTCAATCTGCACTTTATTAACTTGCTTCTCAACAAATGTCTCAAAACTCCAGGCCAAAGAACTGTGCAATGTCTTTTGTTTAACGTATTCAAGAAGCAGCCTCCTAATGGAGACCCAAAGGACAGCGAGATCACCTTTAATTTTATATGTGCTTATTCAAAGGCCACTTCAGTCAGAAGGTATTTGAGAAAGAGCAGCCTTTGGTGTGGCTGTAGTTGCAGGTGAGGTGCCACCCAGGCAGGAGCCAGCCTCAGCTCTAACCCAAATCCTGCTGCCAATCTCCTGTAAAACCTCCTGCCAAGCTAACAGGAACCAATTACAGGTTTCATTCCAAATGGAGATTTGAATCCTGCCAGCGTTGACTTGGACCGTGCATTAAAATAAAGCAAGCCTTACAAGCCCCTCATTAATAATTCCTAAACATAACACTGAGTGAAGCAATGTGCTGAACTAGCAAAGTGTGAGCTGCTGGCATGGCTGGTGTGGAGCACTCAGCCCGACCTGGACGAGCAGTTTGCTTCAGCAGGTCACCAACCCCACCCTGCCCATGCCCACTCTGACACCGCTGCCATCCCTCTCTCCTTGCAGGGCCACTGGCAGAGGGAGGGCAGCCACAGGAGCAGGGACTCTCAGCTTGGGAGCTGTGGGAATGCTCACACAAACCACAGACCTTGCCCAATGGGGCATTTTGTGACTTTACCCTGAGGTGAACTGCAGAGAGGTGATTTAGGAGCAGAAACACTCCCCAATTGTTTGAGTAGGGCTCTGATGTGCCAGAGGCTATCTCCAGTCAGTTAGGTAACCCTGCTTTACGAGAGACTAGAGCTGATTCAATTCTCATCATCATTTTGAATGTCAACCCTAATTACAGATCTTGAGTAGTTTTAATTATATATATGTATATATAATTATTTTTTTAATAAACCCAAAGTTGATATGGCGGTCAGTATATTAGCTCTGGGCTTGCAAAAGCTGTATTCAAATTCCTACTCTGCCCAGACCTCGTGTGTGACCCTGGGTAAATCATTTCACACCTCTCTGCCTCAGTTTCCCATTTGTGTAATGGAGATAAAATTCACTGGGGATACAGTGAACACCATAATCTATGTCTATGACACTCTGTGTGTGACAAGTCCATGAAGATGTGTTGTCAGGAACCCACAGAGGGAGGTTTCATGCAAAACATAAGAAAATGAGGGACTTGGTCTCAGAGAGCGTCCATTTGAAATAAGAAATGGATACAGACACATGGGACAGTCCAGCTAAATAATGAAACAATATTAATTATTATGGCAGGTTATAATCTTCAAAAACCAGCAGCCAAATAGTTAAAAATGAAAGTTTTCAGCAGTGCAATGTAAGGCTGTACCATGAATATTTAAGAGGTGCCTCTTTGAGGAGTGAAGGCCAGTGTGGGAGGTAACAGAAAGGTGTTTGAAATTAAACCAATAGGTTGATTAGGTAAGGCTTAGATTTTTTTTACATATGCAGAATAAACAAGCAGCACAACAGTGGGAGCCAGTGAACACAGCACATCAGGTAAATGTGGCTTTTAATGCAGGCAAGTGTTCAGCTCTGCTCTCTCCCTTTCATTAAAGTCACTGACAGAGCTCTGTTACGAAGCTGCTGCGGTGGCACTGCCCAGCACAGCCTGCTCGGCCAGTGGTCAGCGAATGGTGTGAATCCAGTGGGAGAGGAGCAGCCACAGCTTTCTCTCAGCTGCCCCTGTTTTACTTCCCCGTCCCCAGCCTGTACTGAATTTCTAGTGGTTTTCTTTAATTTCACATGTTGAAAAGACTGAGTGATCCTTTTCCTCAGATGGTCTTTCTAGAACCCCCAACAGAGTGTGAATAATTATTCCCACTCTGTTGGGGCTTTGATAAGACTCTTATGGCTGCCTTTTGCTCAGCCTCTCAGCCTTTGTTCCTGCCAAAGTTATTTTCTTTCTTAGGGAGTGAAAAAAAAAGGTAAAAACTGTAACAAGATCAAGAGAAACTGCAATTTTAATAATAGTAATAACAATTAAAATATTGACTTGAAACCTATAAATGTTTGGTCAAATCCCTCTGGTAAGTGCATAATCACCATGTGTCTACTTCCAATTTCAAAGAGAGCACAATTTACAAAAAGAATTGGCCGGAAAGGAGTTTGAGAGGTGTCTGAATGTGAGCTCTGCCTCCTGTCTGGGAGCAGTGACCTGGCCACCCAGCTCAGAGTGAACATAATCTGTGATAGCTCATGGATGTCATAGGTTGGAAAGTTTTTGCAGCCTCGTAGTGAGTATTGAGAGAGCAGCTTATTGAGAGCTGTCTGTGGGTGAAGAAATGATGGGGAGCCCTGGTGCCATCGGGATCAAGGCCATCCCTCCTCCTGTGGATGATGGGGAGCCCTGGTGCCATCGGGATCAAAGCCATCCCTGCTCCTGTGGGTGATGGGGAGCCCCGGTGCCATCAAATCAAAGCCATCCCTGCTCCTGTGGGTGATGGGGAGCCCTGGTGCCATCAAATCAAAGCCATCCCTGCTCCTGTGGGTGATGGGGAGCCCTGGTGCCATCAAATCAAAGCCATCCCTGCTCCTGTGGGTGATGGGGAGCCCCGGTGCCGGGCCAGCCCCGTTGCTGCTGCGGGGCACACCCGGTGCTGTGTTGGCCCAACACAAGCTTTGTCTGGACCTGGGTGTGCTGTGATGCTCACGGGACTGGGGACGAGGTTCATCCCAAACCCAGACACCCCTCGAACGCTGGTTAGCTATCTCCACACGCAGGAGCACACATCACAAAGGGAGGGACCCTTTTACCCTCCCTGCCCTGCCGGCAGCCAGGCTGTGCGAGCTCTGTCGCCGAGCTGCCCCCGGGGGCCAGTGCGGCTCGTCCCGGTGTGACCCGAGCACACAGCGCCAGCAGCACGAGAGGAGGGCAGCTGCCACAAAACAGGTTATGGTTATCCCAGACTTTGGCACTTGGTGCCTGGGACACTGCTAACATGAACCGTACCTGCAGCCCGCAGGTTCCCACCGCCGTTCATCGCAGGCACTGCAGTGCTGGGGAGCGGCAGGAGATCAAAGCAGTGGTGCACACAGATATATTGGCGTTTGGAGATTGGGAGATAAATAATTCATACATTGAAAATAGAGTTGGGTTGGGGATATTATAGATTAATTCCATCTCACACTCTTTTTCCTCACTCCCACCGTCCCCCCCCCCTTTTTTTTTTTTTTTTTTTGGGGTGGGGGGGGGTTTGTCCCTTTCTTCTGATTTCTGAATCTGCCACAGGCACTGTTAGAATTACAGCAGTGATAAGAAAATATCAGGCGTGGGATTTGAATTAATGCTTTTAGACAAATCTCCATTCCATCTCTAATTCTAATGCTAATTACATTTGCAGATCAAAGCCTGTTCGTTAAAGTTTTGCTTTTGAATACATGTAAAGATTTTACTTTTTTGTTTGATTTTTTTCCCCATTTTTGGAGAAATGCTTCTTCCAGTAGAGACCAGATGTTCCTAAAATATCCCTTTGGAACTGCACAGCTTTGGTGCCCTGTTTTCCTTTCTTTGGGTCTTTTGTCTGCACTGGGTGCAGCATTGTTCTGTTACTGTATGGGCAATCCATTTTTCTGACTTATTTGGTTTCTGTTTAGAAAAAAGCCAGTGCTAATAAGTAAGTGCAAATAATTGCAAACATGTTTATCTGCATGCTCAGCATTGCCAACTGCAGGTATTCAAAATTTGGATCAGCTTCAATAAGATTATGAGATTACAGTGAAGAGATTTGAAATATATAGACAATTGGGTTATTTTTATTTTTCCCTCTGACTCACAGATTTAGATGATTTACACTTGCTATCTGCTTCTACAACTAGGAGGACTAGAAGTTATTTCTTCTCTTGTTTTTTTTCCTATGTGAAGCAGAACCTTTCTAACATGGACTCCTTAAATTTGGATTTTCAGAGACAGATATCATGCAAGTCTTGCTAAAACCACAAAAACTGGGACCAGTCTCACTGCATCCAATCTGGGCTTGGTGTGTCCATACATGTTTGTTGATCAGAGACTATTTTACAAGTGTCAGATAATGAAAGTCAGGGAAAGTCAGAAATTTTTAACACCAAAACGTAACTCCGAGATTTTTAACACCAGAGCCTCAGGGGTTGTAGCTAAAAGAGTACGAGCTCATTTTGGGAGGAAATAGAAAGAAGGAAAAAGAGAATGGTGGGATGGAAGTGTGGAAAGAAGGGATTAGGTGGTGAAAGGGGCTGGGGTGCATGCAGGAGGAAGCAGAAAGGGTTCAGAGGGTGAAAAAGCCAATTTGTGGAGCATAAATCTAAGAAAGCCAATTTCTGAAATAAAGAGGTGTTAACTTAAGGCAGCTAAGGAGAGGATTAGTCAAGGAAGTGCCAGGGTGCAGTTTGGAAAAAGTGGGATTCTCAAAGCTGATCAGGACTGAAAACAGCTTCCCTGTATTCCCCAAACGTAGCCGGCATCAGGCTGCGTGCTGGGAGCGGGGCCCTGCCGCAGCGGGCACAGGCTCCCTCCCGTCCCCGGGAGTGCTCCCAGAGCCCAGGCTCTGCCTCCCGGCTGCCGGCAGCAGCGGCTGCTGCCTCGGGGGAATCGCTCCCGGAATCTCCTCAGATGTCGGGCTCAGTGGGACTCTTCCTATCTCGGCAGCAGCAGGGAAACAGTCAACAAGAATCATTGCCTCGGCCAGGACAGAGCTGTTCAGTGCCTTCCCTCGCCTCACATCTGACAGCCAAAGGTACCAAAGGCCCCTGCTCAGCGTGTGCCAGCCTCTCTGTACCTTTCCCAAGCACCTCTGAGGATTTCAGGCTCCATCCTGCTGCAGCAGCTAAAATCCTCCTGCATGCACCGCAGTAACAGCATTTTAAATGCTTATTGCCCCTCCAAGAAGCTTTGGGTTCCCATCACCTAAAATGCCTTCCTTGGATTTTTTTCTCCAAAAAGAGAAGCTAAAGCACCTTGGTTCTGTGCCATGGGACAGCCTGTGACTGCAGAAATCTGCAGCTCATCTGCTCAGGCGGGGATGATGTTATTACACATCCGTGCAAGGGAGAAGGACAGTGACAAATATTGCTCTTTGTTCATTTGATAGGGCTTTTTTTTTAAAAAGAAAAAAATTCTTTCTCTTATTTTTTATTCTTTTGTAACTGAAAAATCTGGAGGCAAAAAATCAGAAGAGAATCAAATTCTGCTCACAGGCTTCCACACATATTTGCAACCAAGTCAGTAATTTCCAATATCAGTCAGTGCATGCAGAGATAAATTGGTATCCCTGAAAAACCTTTTGCAAAGGCTGTGCATTTGGCAGGAAGCTTGAGATTACCTAGGTGTCTAAGTGCTATCAGAAAAAGCTGCTTCCAATACACAACTAGTTCTGCTGGAACTCAATCCCCAGGAATTATAGTATTTATTTTTGAATAGCATTTGCTGCTCTCTCATCTATTCCCTAGAAGTTTATACATATAGACATAGAGATCAAACTTGTAGCTATAGGGATTCCCCACTGTCACAAGATTATTAGAAAATATCTAACAAGAAGAAATCCTCTTTCCTTTTGTCTTCTAAAATGCTGCAGGATGGAAGAAGACACATCAGGTAGATGCAGGCTGCCATCCTAAAGCTTAGGCTGGGAAGCATCTGCATACAGTTGGGACATACAGCTGCATGTGGAAAAAAGAATGAAAAATAAAAACATTGAATGTAACAGGCCAAGCTTTCAGCTGGGTAAATCAGCATTTCTGCCTTGCGCTCACTGGAACTGTGCCTATTTATATCATCCAAGAATCTCGACAGTTATCTGGGCTTGCCAGCTCACTGTAGGGATAAACAGAGCTTTAGCCAATTAAATGTTCATTAGGGGCAAGACAGAAGGGAGACCAGAAGCCAAAACTCAGAACCAGTCAGCACTTCTGCTCTTGTTCTTTAATCAAAGGAAACATTCCTGTCTTGTGGAACATCTCGTTCTGCATGGGCGAGCGCAAGCCTTCGGAAAATCCTGGTTTAGATCTGCTGGGAGTTACTTTATCTCCGAGCTTGGGGTTTCTTTCCTCTCACTGGTGTGTCAGCCTGCTTAGCATAGCACACTTATCACTGAACTTACAGGAGCCAGAGATGTGATATGGATACCTTAATGTGGAAAACTGCTTCGGAATGGGCTCACACTGCCCCACCATGATACAAAATCACACAAATACAAGACCCAACCTGCACCTACCTCTGATATTAATCTGGCAGTGAACACCTGGAAATCAGAAAAGGACAGGAGCAGTTAGTCCAAAGTGTAGTGTCCCTAGGAGACTGTCATTTACCCTGGTATAAAGAAATAGCGGAAAGGCTCTGATACCACGGATGTCTCATTTAAATCACAGTCAGATTCAGCACCATCTGGCCCTCCACAGTCACCCTTGATTCATGCCCTGCATTAATGGGGGATTCCAGCCACAAGGAATATAAACCAATCTATGCATGAAGTGTCAGCCATCCCTGACATTCCCCCTTTGGTTGGATTTATCGCTTGAGGTGACTCCCCACAGTCCCATTTGCTCACTTGGACGTGCACAGGGCACAGGCTGTTCTTTCAATGAGGGTAACACGGGATCTCATCATCCTGAAGCAAAACTCTTCTGAAAGGTACGGCCAGAATGTGCCAGCTGGGTTGGACAAAGGTTTTAGAAAAGGTGACTGAAAGTAGTAAGAGCTGATAATCCAAAATAGGAAAGGTAAGGACTAGACAAATGTCTTTAAAACAACTCCCTTTTAAGGTCAGTGCTGTTTTTATCCATATATTGGCTGTTTTAGTGGTTGGTTAGCTTCTCCCATTGCTGTGGCTCTAAAGTTTGGGGTCTTTTTACACAGACCCTTGTCTCCTGTGAAGATGGACATGGCAGGCTGCTCATAACTCTGTGACTCTTAATTGTAGTCATCATCACCCTTAGGGGCCATGGCTCTCATATGTACAATGTCTGTCCTAAAAAACTTCTCACTTTCCTGGTTCAAAGTTCTACTTCATGATTTTCAGCTATTTTAGAGGAAGAGAGGAAGATGGTTTTTGTGACCATCATGTTTCTAAAGGCAGGAAGAAACTGAGCCAATGGAAAAGGTATTACAGCCCTCCCAGAGACGGGTGAACTGAGGAGAAGCTCTCTGGCTGAGGAGTGAAGAAGGAAAGCTAAGAGAACATGTCAAGCCTTTAAGTCGTTAATTTCTGTGGTTTCTCAACTCATAATGAAGTCTCATTATCAGCACATTTGGTTCCAGTTCTGCAGTGTCCCAGGAGTGATGACACAGGATTGTGGAGTATTGCTATGGCAATGGTGATCCCCAGCCCCGAGCAGCAGGGCCGGGGAGATGGGGACAGGGACCAGCCCTGCTGCCCCAGAGGGGAGATGGGGACAGGGACCAGCCCTGCTGCCCCAGAGGGGAGATGGGGACAGGGACCAGTCCTGCTGCCCCAGCCCTGCTGCCCCAGCCCTGCTCCCCAGGTGTGGCTCAGGTGTGTGCTCCCCTATTGCAACAGCCCCCCACGGCAGAGCAGCAGCATTGTGGGGAACCAAGAGGGGCTGTTCAGAGCCCTCACTGCACCACTCAGAGCTGTTGTTACAATGTGAGGCCTGGTTTAAGTCACATATCTTATTTTCCAGTATGTAGGATGAATTATTTTTAAAACACATTGTTGAGATGGGAGAATATTATCCCTTTTAACAGATGGAGAACTGCACAGAGATATTAAGCCTAGAAGTATTAATTAATTTAAGCTTTGAGACATGGAAGGCCTGATTTTTTTCAGAGTAGTTGTTATTATAAAGTGTAAATTGCTCTGCACTTCTGCAGATCAGATTTTAGTGTCGCTGACTAGATGTGGACCAGGCACAACATAAATTAATTTCCTTTTCTGAAAGTTATGGTTTCAATGTTTGCCTTTGTGTTACATCCTGCAGCTGAGTTCTGTTTCCCAGGACAGCTTCCTTAACCAAGAAGCCATCTTCCCTCTTTCTGCAAGCTTGTGATTAAACACAGTTCAAATTCTTCATGAATTCTTCTTGAATTCTTGGTCCTACTCACTCCAAGTGCCAGTCTCCTTATCCTGATAATTCTACTGTTATCAAGATCTTTATGTCCAGGATCCAGGGTCTTAATATCCCACTCTCTCCCTGACACTACTGCTTTGTCCTGACACTCTGTACCTTCTTTCTCCTCCAGTTTTCAGTATTGTCTTCATCCAGTCCATCTCAGGGATGGAGCAGGTGAAAGGACAGTTCAGTCAAATGCAGACTCGGTGAGAGGTGCAGGTATTCATGTGCTTACAAATCTTCAGAGGCTTGGATAACAAACTCGAGCAGGTTTCTGCTGCACGTGTGCGAACTGTGATAGCCCCGGTGCTTTTGTCTTCAATAACTCGATGTGAGCTTTCAAAGGAAAAGCAAAAAGCCTGTGCACAATGCAAAGAACACCCTCTTGCCAGATTTCAAGGTCTCACTCCAAAGTGCAAAGTCTCTGGAGCGTTTCAAAGTAAACATGATCAGATTTCTTAGCACGGATCACATCAGGGCTAATGCTGATCACCTTTAATAATGGGTTGCAGTGCCACCCTGCCCATGGTGCCAGCCCTTCGATCCACAGGGTGAGCTGCATTCCTGGGAGCAGATCTGCAGCTTTCATCTGCATCTGTGCCTGCCACATCTGTGCATCTAAAGACTTTTTTTCCTTTCAAATTCGAGTTTGCTTTCCCTTAACTTTGTAATCTGGCTGTAACTTCCCAAAGTGATATTTGCCCCCTTTATCAATGAGGTCTGATTAGCTCATGGCAGCTGTGACAGAGAAAATCCTTGTCTTTTGAAGTGTCCATCCACTCTGCTTAGCTCGTTTTCCGCTGGCAGTAATTTCCTGCCCCATTCAAGCACCACGGAAGTTGTAAGTGACAAATGGCACGACTAATCTGGTTCTTAGCTGAGGCACAGGCTCTGCTCAGCTTCCCAGGGGAGCTGTACAAAGAGCTTTCTCACTGGGAAAGCACTGACCTGGGCGTCGTCAAATCTCTTGCAGAGACAGGCCAGGTGAGTCTCTGATCACATATTAAATAAAAGTAATTATTTTAATCCACAGCAGTTTAAAGGAGAGAGGAAAAAAGACTCCCTAATGAAGACTAAATAGCAGAATTCATGTGTGGACCTAAGTTCACTGAGATGGAAAATGATTACATAAAATATGCATGGCAATTGAAGTAGCTCACAAACTTTACTGTTAACTTTTTGAATCTCAGCAGTAAGGAAACAGTTTAAATGTTTGGGTATTCAGAAAAGGTGCCAGTTTATGAAGACTAGAAAAACAGGCTGAGGTCTGTTCTTAGGGCAAAATTCCTGACTGTAAAACGTCCATGTATCTCCTAAAATAAAGCCAGGTTGGCATATGCAGATTTGGCTGGGACTCACATGACAACCAGCTCCTCTCTCTGTGGGGTTTGGAAGCAAAATCTGTAGCAGAATAAATATCAGCATATTTGCTGTAGATTTCCTGTATCTGGATTTTCATGACCCCTTTCAACCTGCTACTTGTCCAAAATACTGTAAAATCTGGAATGAAGTGTAAGTACATTAGTTTATAATGTCATTAAAAAGCACTGATTTCTGCAATATAAAAAATATGTACTGACCTCTACTGTCTCCTAACCAAAATCCCATTTTCCTCATTGACCATTCTAATTTGTAAAGTTCAGTGCTGCAAATATGAGAATCTCTCAACAGCCAAGGGCCTGGTTCTGTCTTTTCTGACAGCCAGCAGTGACATTTTGAACATTTTGAACGTGGACCTGGCAGATCAGGTTTCATCTCAATCCCTGCATTACTACAGGAGAAGTAAGAACATTATTTTCCAGGAGAAAAAGGCTGTTGGTGAAAGCGTACATAATGAAAGGCAGCTGAGCTTGCAGTGACCCCAGGAAAGGATGTTTGCAGCAGGCTGACAAGCCTGCAGAGCTCCCATTAGCAGTGCAGGTTCTGCACATGCAGAGGAGGGAAATGGACTCCAATTAATGTGTTTATAGAGGAAAATGCTGCTTCCAGTGTGCTGTTCCCAGCTGAGCTGAGAGTGACTTCCCAAGAAAAGACCCTGCTGTTCCCCAGCTCCTAAATAAGGTGAGAGCAGATTGGGCGATGGAGTTCAGACGCCAGAGGGAATTTGCCGTGGTGAATTTGAAGTGCTTACATTGCAGTCTGCAGTGCAGCCTTCACCTGGTTTCTGGGTGCTTTTTTCTTTACTGTAAATTTAACAAACCTTGCCCTCTGTTGATAAGGAGTTTTAGAGTTCAGCTTAGTCCACCAATTTCCCCAGTGCCGCCCCAAGCTTTTATGACGTCACATTTATTTTGGTGACTACAATGTATTTGTTTGTAAGCCCTCCCGCTGGCAGCAGTGCCTGTTAATTCATCGAGCCTGACAGAATGCAAAATTACAGCACAACAACAAGGATGCTGTCCCTGTACTGATGTATAATTAAAGCATGGTCATCCAGGGAAACTTGAGTTCCCTTTTGCAGGGAAACCTTTTGTAATTCAGAGCAGTTGAACCCACTAGTTATTCAAGCAGGTTAATTTTCTCTCCAGTATCTTCTCTTAGATAGGTATCTTGGGAAGGATCTCTGATGTGGGCACATCATAGTGTGATCTGCATCTACTCCACCTCAGGCTCTGATTTCACAAGCTTAACAAAACTGGATTGACTCCACGATGGATTAACAGACTTCTAGCAAAACCAACTGGTGCTACAGGATTTGTGGTGACATAACAGGTTCAGCTTGGTCCTGATCACATGCAGTCATCAGAGGGTTCATTGGTGCTTTCAGTAGGACAGGGTGCTGCACACTCTCTCCTGAGCGGAGCTTTTTGGGTTCTCTTCACCAAAATGGGTGAATTTACACTGTGCCTGCTTTGAGCTTCCTTTGGCTCCCCTCAGGTGAGCTGTTCTTTCTCATTTCCTCCCCTGGCTGCTGTGGCTGCTGAGTTTAAGCAGCCATTGTACCTCATCTGAAGTATAGAGTAACAAGTACATGGAATGGTCTAGAACAAAGAGAAGTTTAAGAACAAATTGAAATTTGTCTCCTTCCCTATTTCTAAAAGCAAATCTCATCATTCACAACAACAGCAACAACAAGAGTGGGATAGACCCCTTCTTTCAGGATGGCAGTGTGAGCTGGGGGTAAAGGTGTTTGCAACCATCCCAGCTGCTAGCAAGGTCTGTGCTTATTTATGAAGCTCACTTTGTGTGCACATGAGGCACAGAGGATGGATACTGCTTAAATTCCAACATCCACAATGTACATTAAGGCTTGTCCCAGCATGCTGCAAAGGAGGTAAGAGTCTGCAGGAGTTCTTTGCTGACAAGGATTGGGAATTGAACGACTGATCAGAAATGGCTGCTTTTTTATTTTTTTTTTCAGCAACAAAAACTCAGCTTAAACCTGGTGGCAACAGAATCCCATTGTATAAGGAATCTGCTGCTCCCAGCCTCTGCTCATCACCATTCTGGCTCCTATTCTTGGAGGCCTGTGTTTGCTGACCACACTTATTGGTCTGCACAAGCCCATGCAAAGCCGTGGAGGCAAACAGAAGTGGCTGCATGAAGCAGAGGTGCAATGCCACAAATCCTCCTTTGTGATATGCCTGGAGACTGGGAAACAAATCATACAAGGGAAAAACAGTCCTTCCATTCCATTTTTCTTTTTTATGTCTTAGTATTGCCTCGAATTGCGCAGTCATCTGCCAAAGAGTTTACCTGGTAGGAACGCAGTGACTTCGATTCACAGTGGTGGAGCAGCAGGTTATAACAGCGAGGTTTCAAGGAGCAAAGAAAGAGGGGAGAATAGTTCATGGCGTATCACACATTTTAGAAAAACAGAAACTTCCAAGAGTGTCAGAGCTGTTCCCCTTTTGTTGCTGTGACTCTTCGAATTTTTCTCTTGCACCAAAATAGACTATTTGTTTATTACAGCAGGAACTAATATTCTCCCTGTAGCCAGTTAAAAGAAATACATCCTCTTTGTGGCTTTGAAAATCCCTACAGGATTATGAATGAATACTTCAAGAGTGTATTATAAATTCAGACATGTCTATTGGGCTTTCAAGTATCACAGCGGGAGCTTCTTACTGAGGCAACCTGAGGGTAAAGGCTTTCCCACCTTTCCAAAGTGACTCCTCCCACAAAATTTTCTTGGGCTGAAGTGAAAAAAAAAAACCACCACCCTACCTAGTTCAGCTTCTTAGAGCCACTCCATTCTAAGCAGAACTGAATACAGATATAATTTAGTACAATCACATGCCCAGACGTTGCTCCGGAGCCTGCTCAGTTTTCCTGTCACTTGCAGTACCTTGCACACTCTCTAATGCAGGTTGTTGTTTGAAACCAATGTGCTTTTTATTTTAAAGTCTAAGCAGGCTGGGTGAGGAGCTGGTTTTGCAGCACGTGCTGTCCTAGATGTGCTCCGAGCACCTGTCATTATCTCTTCCAAATTCCGCTGCAGCTCCCGTTTGCCAACTGGCAGCGTGGCAGGCTGTGACAGCGCTCACAAAGTGGGATTAGACATAGCCCATTTCTCCCGTCCCCTGCTGCGAGTGCTGAACCAGCAACTTTGCCATGTTTTGATCAGATGCACTCAGCACTGACATATAAATCAGGGACAGTGCTAAAGGGAGCGGGGAGGAATCAGCAACAAAGAGGCAAAATCAAGGGCAACTTGGAAGGAAAGAATGGGACTAAAGAGAGTTTTAAAAGCACATGGCTTTGAATCTATATGTACTTACTTCTAAGGAGGATGAGGGGTGTTGCTGCTTTCAAAAGAACTCACATTTTTTCAGGCTTTTGAATGCACATCGCCCCCAGAAAAAGCCTCCAGTGGGCTGAGCCTCGGAATGAACTACGAGATGAAAATGAGTTTTAGCTGGAAACTGAAGGGCAGTTGTTAAGAAGTCCTGTCAGATAGGCTTTGAAATTTAAGAACCACCTGCAGCAACTGGTGTAGGTGGTACTTGTAACGCTGCACATGATGCTGACTTAATGGCTCAGCAGATGTGCATGGGTGTAACTTCTTCAGACAGAGAACCAGAAAGGCTCAGAGACATAAAAACATCGTCTGTAGGGCTGTCAGCTCAAAGGACAGGACATTATCAAGAAAAGGTCAAAGAGGATGGTGATCTTCCAAGGATTTTACTTGATCTGTGAAATAGCAGAGAAGAAAAGCTGGTGTCAGGGTGCTCCAATATTGTAGCAATGGAGAAAGAGCTGGGATTGGCAACTGTTCTTAAAATACACAGGACACAGAGCAAGGAGATGAGGAAACCTGTTGTGTCTGATCCTGTCTAGTGCCCAGGTGTATATTCCTAACACTTCACTAGCAGCTTTGTGGGAGTTGCAGCCATTAAAGAAATTGTCTTTCAAGGCAAACTTTTGGAGTAAGAGGAATGAAGAAAACTTCCAGAGCAAGCCATACTTGTTCCTGCATTATGCTGCTGTGCCGTTTGCCATGCTGCAGTTACAGCTAAACCTAAGGATCTGTAGAAATTTTGACTGTGTAAACTCTCCCTTAAAACACAAAAACCCTTGGGTGCAGAAGGAAAACGTGCATATGACAATACACACACACACTCCCAAGTTCTTGCACATATACTCAATTTTAAACACGTATAGAATTCTCTCAAGTCTCTTGAAGTACTATTGAAATATGAAATAAATAAGGTATGCAGGCGCCTTTGCAGGACAGTGGTCTAAGACACAGCCACTCCTCAAGCACTTCACAGTACAGTCTGGGGCTGAACTTTGGGAAGGTGTAAGAGAGGAACCTGCAAATCAATGACATGGCTCTGTGTGATTTAAAATCAGCACAGCAAATGACAGGAAAACCCGACAATTTCATCCAAGCTTGACTAGTAGGTGAAAGCCTCCTCTTAGTTATTCCATTTTGTACTGAGCTTCTCAGTCTGAATCCAAGATTTCTACATTTCCATTGATAAAACTGAAGACCAGCTTTGTCTGATGCTCTCTGTCTGGCTTATTAAACCTGCTAATTTGTATTTATAACTATAAATATAGAGATCATAACCCAGGTCAAGCATTTTCTGAAATTCCCTGGTGTAGACTCACACAGTACAATACAACCCTTAGTTTTAGTTGGCAGAAAGAAGAATGAAAGCAATAAGATCTTAAGCACTTGAAAAAACAAGATTGTTATCTTGGTTTTTCAATGCTATTAGTGAGAAAAGTAGCCAGCAATATGTAGGTCATCATCAGTAGCTGCTTTGGTAGCCTGTGAACAATTTAAAGGAAGGAAGAGGTTTCTCTTTGTGTTTGAATAAGTTACTCTATATCCATGAAGGAGCTGTGCCTCACCCCCAAAGGGAGCAGCATTATCAGCAAGTGAATGAACAGGGCACTCTGTGTTATGCCAGTAGCACTGTCTTTGAAAACAAGGGAGACAAGGAAAGTAGATTCACTGTGGCTTTTATTTTCCTGTCTGCCATTGTAACGGAGCTCCTCCATTAACTCATTCTTGTCAGGCTGAATTGAAAGTGACGCCTAATAACTTACAGCAGCATCTGCTCCCACTCCTGCAGCAGCCACGGGGCTCTGCAGTGCCCGAACACAGATCTGCTGGGCGGGAAGAGGCAGGAACTGACACTGCTGAAGCACTCAGCACAGCCGGAGAAAAGCAAGGATGTGCTCGTGGGCCAGCCAGCTCCTCTTTCGGTCACCTGGAATCTCCAGTTCCTACCCATGCAGTGCTGACAAATCTGCTGAACATAAATATTCTGCTTCAACTGAGTTACCAGAACTTCATTCCTTGCTGATAGCACCCCACTCGCTTCATTGAGCCGCACCGAGATTTCCCAGCAGACAGGAGCTGTGTCTGAGCTAGAAAAGTAATGGATGTTTCTATTTTACAGCCATGCACAACGACTGCCCCCGATGATGGCCTCGTGTGCAGTGCAGGAGTGCAGCAGCTCAGGCAGGGACAGGGCTGTGCCAAGCAGTGACCCAGCGCCGGGCACCCGCGGCACACTGGGCAGGGCAGGCTGGCAGCGCAGCTCCGGCAGCGAGGGCTTCGGCCGGCTCCTAACGCCCCTCGCAATCCCTTGCACAGCCCAGAGCACTGCCACGCGGTGATGGATGTGACACCTGAGGACATGTGACACCACGTCACCCGTGACGTGTGATGACACGTGATGACACGTGATGACATGTGCCATGTGATGTCACGTGATGACACGTGCCATGTGACACGTGGCATGTGATGACACGTGATGACACGTGCCACGTGACACGTGGCATGTGATGTCACGTGATGACACGTGCCATGTGACACGTGGCGTGTGATGTCACGTGATGACACGTGCCATGTGACACATGGCGTGTGATGACATGTGCCATGTGACACGTGGCGTGTGATGACACGTGATGACATGTGCCATGTGACATGTGATGACACATGATGACATGTGCCATGTGACACGTGGCGTGTGATGACACGTGACACCACGTCACACGTCTCCTTGCACTGCTGCAGCCTAGAGCACGCTCACTCCATCAGCCAAGGCCTCGCTCTGCCTGAGCTGGGCAAACAAAACTGGCAGCACTCGAGCACTTGTCCTTGGGCTTCTCCATGACACCTTTCAGTGCTCAGGTCCAAGCAGCAGATCCATAACCGATTTCAGAGAGAGCCTGGGTTGGGTCATTATCTGCCATTGTTAATGAGATCTATCACACCCCTCAGCCCAAGTGGTCAGCGTTAGCATCCCCTCTGGTGATATTCCAACAGCAGAGACTGCTGGTGCCAAACCGTGTTTTGTCCTCCTGTCAGTGAGCAGGACAGCAGGCTATGGTACACTCACTTTATTCCCTCTGTCAGGTAGGACAAATCCTGCCTTTAATCATCCCCTGATCTCAATGAGCCCTTCTGTCTGGAGTGCTGACGTGTCACAGGATTGCCCCAGTGATGGGCTCACAAACCTTTTGGCTGATTTTTTTCATGTTGTCCTGGTGCCACTTTCTGTGTTCATCTTCACCTGTGCCCTTTTCTGAATGGAGTACAAGGAAGAAAACCCTCAAAAGTGGAACATATTTTCCCTCTGATAATCTTTACTGTTTCACTTTCCTTCCTTTTCCATCCCTCCCCTTATTTCACTAGATTCTTTTGCAGTGGCCTAGATTTAATATCCTTTTACAGCTGATTCTTGTGGCTGCAAAGCCCTGCTAATATCACATTGTACTAGTCAGAAAAATGATTTAGGGCAGGGAGAGTGTTTTTGGGCTGTGTTAGCACACAGATGTCTTGAGACAGAACTGAAACTCAGAGGTGCTGCTACAGTGTGAGTGGTAGCAGGAAACGTGAACATTTATATCCATATCTCTGCCACTGTATAGAGAACAGGGAAGGTAAATGTATCTAGAATGTGATGGGAAACGATTTGTTTACTTCCTTTACTTCTGATTCATAATCACCCTACTCCCCTTTGTTATTTCAGACGTCACCTACTTCCTTACTTTCCTTCTAGAAACCCTTTCCTCAGCCTTTCTATACCCTTAATATTCTTGCTGCTGAATTATTGCTGTATTGTTCACAGCTGCTCACCGTAGCAGAAGGTAACAACGGTAACGAACCGCTGAAACAATTCTTAAAACCATTAGCTAAAAACTCTGGTGTTCCAAAGCAGCCTAAAGAGGACAATTCCCAGCCGTGGCAGCCCAAGGCCCTGCATGAGTCTGTATTTCTGTTCCACTGGCCACAAGTCCAGCAAAAGAGGTTCCTGGTTTCCCTTGCAGCAGCCGCCAATTTCCGTGAGTTCGTCACGGATCACCATCTGTGCCGTTCTGCTGATTCAGTGTTTGCATGGCTGTGCTCTCCACCAGACCTTGCAGCAATCTTGAAAGCAAAACCAATGAAAAACAAACCTTGCTTCTACTTTTTTTTCCTCAGTCGCTATTTTTAAACGAGAAAATGTCACAGATCTGCTTTGGGACACAAACAAAATAAAGCAGTGATTCAGAAGAAAATAATAAAGGGGCCAAGAATAAGGGAATGAGGATTTCTGCAATCTGTTCTAACAGGACACAGAACCACAGGGTAACAATATGTGGGGGCAAAAAGAAAAAACAACCCTTGTTTGAAGAACTTGCAAGTAACTCAGGAGCTGCAGTTCCCTTCCCCTCAGTGCAGTGACTGTATCATCAAAGGGCTTTTTGCATCCATAGCATTCAACAAAAGAGCTTGAGAGTCTCAGGAATTTAGATAGCATCCTCTTCTAGGGGTTTGAATGGGGCCTGCTGGATGTGATACTGAGCTTTGTTCCCCGGTAAGCTAAAGATCCTTTTCTCTGTTAAAGTGAGTGTGTGTGAGCCTGAGAGGCTGTGTCAGAATGGATGATCTCAGCTCCTTGAGTGGCTTCCATTGTATGAGCTACTCATCCCTCACAGGCTGATTGCATTTATTCTGTCCTGACACAGGGAGCCCCTCTGCAGCACAAACAATACCAGAATAAATAAACACAAATATTAATCATTCCTGGCCTGGTAACTGGTGAGTGTTGCAGGGGACCTGTGTGAAAATGCTGACAAGCCGTGCAGTGGGGGTGGAAAGAGGCATTTGTCTGCATTGGTGTCACTTCTCTGTGCTAAATGATTTTGGACAAAGGAACGTTTAATCCTCAGAGCTCATATATCTGAACAGCATCTGATTTGTGGCTGAAGTGGGGTGGACAGGATGGGTGCTCAGCACTTTCAGAGTATTTTCAAGGAGAGAATCATTCTGTCCCTGTTTCAGAGTATGACCAGAAAACCTCAGATTAATCCCCCTGGGGACTCAGACTGTCTGTACCAGAGTGGGTCAGTCATTAATTACTTTCCAAACTCTCTGCAGCGTTACAAGGAGAAAACCTTTTAAACCTCTGCTCTCAGAATGGTCCATTCCCTTATTCTCTCCCCCCGCTGCATGTGTGACATACAAGTTTGTGCATGACAGCAAGGGCTTTTTGGCAGGGATATCACACCCATGAGGTCCATCATGTGTACCTTGCTGACTATTATTAGAACGATTTAGGAAACAGATAAATCAAAGCAATTTAAAGTGATATTTGCCAATAAGTATCAGAAGCCTCTTAAACCACCCATCCAGACAACCACTTTGAGCCTCTGCCGTTTACTGTCTGACTCCATCCGAATTTCATTTCTCCAGAAACACTCCAGAAACGCCAGGGCCGTGCTGCAGGCACAGCCCCGAGGTGCAGCTCCTGTCCCGGGCAGCAGGAGGAGGCAGGGCTCAGACACATCTGGGTCTCACTGCACTGGGTTTTCCTGCCTGCGCTCATCTCTCCAGGTGTGCAGCTGAGCTGAGACCGCCCTGCCTCACGGCACACACTGCAGGTTATGGATACAGCTCCTGCCACAAACAAACTTATTTTGCCTGCAAACAGCTGGAACTACCCTGTGTCCAGCAGAACTGCAGGAGCAGAGGGCAATCTAAAAGCAAGGCTGAAGAGTTCGCAGGTTCTGCTACGGTAACGCCAGGATTTGCTGACTTTTTCTGATTTTAACTCCAAGGTTGAACCAGTGAAGTATCCTTGCACTAATAACCTCGTTTTAACTATAGGGGAAAAAATGAAATGAAGTCACATGTGCTAAGCCAGGCAGTAATAGAAGCATTTCTTACCTACAGGACTTGACAAAGAGCTTGTTTCAACAGAGCTTGACTCAGAACCTTCCAGCTCACATCTGTGGCTCCACAGAAGCAGGAAAAGCTTCCTATGAATTGTCTCCTTGAATTGTTTTCTGCTCGTAGTAAATGAGTGGCTCTCCCTTATCTCTGGAGCTCTTTATCCAGGGTGCTTAGCCTGCCACCTCCGAGGCTGCATTGACAAAAGTTTATACCTTGATAAATAAAATGCACCTGACTGTTAGTACAGATCTAGGTAAGTAAGCAAAATGTCTTTCTTCTGCTTAAGAGGTTTGGCTGTGTAATCAAAAGTTATTCAGTACCTGTTAAGCCTCAGCGCTGGCTAACAAAAGGCAGATTCCACACCCTCGTGGAAGAAAGATCAAAGGCTTTTTTGGCATTAATGAATGTTAAGCAAAAACCCCAAATATTTAATCAAGAGGGAACAAAACCTTAAGACTCATGCAGCTGTGAGCATTTTTACAGATTTTCACAGTTCATATTTGAATCATATCTAAGGTTTTGTTGCCATATACATGAACAGGATTAGTCAGGTGGCAAAGGGTGGGATTTTCAAAGTGTTTTTTTAAAACTGTCACCGACTCGAATGGGGCCCAGGTTGGGACAATAGGGGAAGACCTGTTGGAGGCTGTCACTTCTGCAAAAGCATTTAATGTGATGGAGTGTGATTATGACTCACAAATATAACGAATGCTTTAGAGGGTGCCGAAAAGAAAAGGATGCACCTGACTGGTTTTGTAAGGCTGGGTACAAGTGATACAATAATTCTTTCACAACCAAAGGGCAGTCAGCTGATATCTTGAACCTGAAGATTTGATTGCCTGGCTTAAAAAACACAATGCACTTGTCACGCAATCGCCCTGAACAATTACAATAATGTTTTATTTTCCCTGCAGTTGTGCTCGTGAGCCTTGGTGCTGAATCAGAGCCCACTTTGCAATGACCCAGCGCACACAGAAACCCCGGGGGTTGTTTCCCCAGAGACTTTGTGGAAGGTGATGGGCAGGAAAACCACACGAAACCTGGCCACTGATACTGGCCATGACCACAAGAAGCAATCACAGTACACCAGGTGCTTAACTAATGCTGGTTTTGTACAGACACCACGGCACAGGAGACGTTTTCAAGGGTATTACAGGGATTACACTGCAATTACTTAGGAGATGTTTCAGAGATGCTCCACCTGCTCACGGAGGTAACACAAACAAAGGGGCTTAACTGAAAAATAATAATTAAGTGATAAAGGTGACATCAAAAGGAGCAGTCGTGGGTATGACAGCCAGCTGGTGCAGGAAAGGCGTTGGGTAACAGAATCCACAAAGAGCCTTGGGAGTGTTTGAAGTGGTGGAGAAGGGGCACCTTGCACAGGGAGGACACAAGCACACGGTGCCACAACACAGTCCAGCCCAGACATCGGGAGATAATCCCTGCAGCAACGTGTTGATGGGAAAACTGAGATAAGATGGAATTCACGGGTGTGGGCAGAAAGAGGTTTTACCTACCAAGACACAACATGAGGAATCCACGTTTCACCCATGATACAGGGCAGGAAAGAAGGATTTTAGCTGTGCTTTGTAACCAGAAGGTTAAGACATCACATACAACTTGGATGTGATGATCCAGGGAGGAAAAACAAGGCAAAAATAGAGTTCAGGTTGTTCACCCACAGGTTGGTAAGGATGAAAAACAAAAAAGAAGTACCAAATTTTCTAGGCAATCATCAGAAACCAATGTAGAGATTTCAAACTGGATAGGGAGGGACTGTCCTCTGTAAAAGCTAAAAAGAAAAACCAACCAAAAAAATCACATTCTGGTTAAAAAAGAAAAAATGGAACTGGAATCAGGGGCTGATTTCTATTTTAGCCACCCAGCCTTAGCAATACCAGAGTTGCCATCTTCCTGTCCATCACAGGACAATTATTTATGCTTATGCAAAATCATTAATTGCGGAAGAACCTTTCAAGTGCTGATGAGATCAAGTAATACAAGGCTATGAACGAAAGTCTAATCTTGCATATGAGGCTTTAATTACAGTGATGATGCACGAAGTGGAGACAATCATCCTGCTCACCTCTCACAGTCCCAGCTGGACTGTGTGGAGGACTGGCAATTAAAAAAACCATTATTTATTTAACTGTGCAACTGGTGCATTTACTGTGGAAGTCAGTGAGCCAGGGGAAAAAATAAAGCAGAAGACTCTGTGCAATTTGTAAGTGTCTTGTTTCAAAGTAAACCACATGAAAAATTCATATAAATATTTTGGAGTGAAATGTTCAGGTGGTGAAAATTGGGGAATCTCCTACAAAATCAATGAATCTTTGCATAAGTTGAATATGCTTTAGTTACCTCTCTACCCTTCTCTTTTTTTTTTCCTCAATATAGTTAAAACACAGTATTATTTTTGTGGACTGCATAATGCCCCATTAATTGAGAAATCACCTGGCAGATGAAATATTCATGTGGACAAAACCAACAAAAAATCTTGTTTAACAAATACTTGTGTGAAGTGCTCGGCTTCTTAGAACATAGATGATGTTGAGAATTTTTATTATTCATTATTAAGAATGATGAAAAGAAGAGATATTGCTCTCTTAATCCATCAAAGCCCAAAAGGAATCTGTGTTGTATAGAAAGGGAATAGAAAAACATAAGTTATATTCCCTAGAATGAGGTCAATGTTCGCTCTTGGAGATGCAGAAAATGCACATAAGTATGTGTGAGCAATGATTTGTGCAACTGCAGGAGCAGCAGAAGTCTCAGGGAAGACAGGACGTGTGCCAAGGTCTCAGCAGCACTCCAGGTGTCTGTGGGGCTGCACACACCGAGTGCAGCGTTTTCAGAGGAAAGAAATACAAAATTGGTCCAGCATCTACAGCAGCTCACATCTGAGTTCCTAATTGCCCCAATTACCAACTCAATTACCTGCCTGCATATGTAATTAGGGGATCTTCGCACTTGAGCCTGCATTTTTTGTGGCGCTGACAGCTTTCCCGTGGTGCCCTGGACTTTCACTGCAGTCTGCGCAGGGAATCCAAGGACAGAGGGCCGGGAGGTTTCCCTGTGCTGGCTGAGTCACCCTTGGTTCTGCGGTGTCACAGAGGAGGCACTTGAAGGGAATTAGAGATTTCCACCTGGAACTGGTCATTGCAGGAACAGAGATTGCCACGTTTGCAGATACTGGAGAGGAGTCCTGAAGATTTCTACTGCAGGACAAAGCTTAGTGCTGACTCAGAATCTCCACCCTGCCCCATTAAATTCTGTATCATCTGAGTTTAAAGCCAACAGATTATATCTGCAAAACACCTCTGTTTAACCCAAAGAGAAACAGATCAATCGTTTGGTTTCACAGCAGGGAAATTATCGGTATTTGGTTCCAACAGTTGTCTCACAGGAGCTTTTCACCAGAAAAGGGTCTCAGAGTCACCAAGTCCAAGAAGGGTTCACAAAATTGCCACTCCCGACGTTTCCCAGACACTTTCCACCACCACACAGGGAAGGTCAGGCCTGAGGGACACATCACTGTTAGAAAGGGGGCAGAAAAGATGAAGTGTATTACACGGAATTTGTGCCTGTCCTGATCGCTGTGTGTTACATGGCTCCACCAAGCCTGTGTTGAACATACAGGAGGGAAAAAAAATCTAAAAAACTCTCCCAGTTTGACCAGAGAAAATTCCTCCTTTCCTGACCCCAAATCAGGCAATCAGCCTAACTCTGGATGTGGGAGCGAGACTCATCAGCAAGGCATGTGCACGACTTTGACACCGCTTCCAAACCCACCCTGGAGCTGTGGCCAACCTCCGGTGCTTCAGAAGAAGATTGAAATCGGGGTTTAGAAAGATGCAAAAAGAAATTTTGGGTTTTCCATGGGGCTTGGTCGTGATGAACTAGAGACAAAAAACAAGGTAGAAAATAGAGTTCACACTGCACACCCTGAAGATGACAATATTTGCAGTCCACTCTGTTTAATTAACAAAAAAATTAATACTCATGGGTTTAAAATAGTCAGTATAGTCCAAATGAAAAATAATAACAACTAAATGATGTGTTTTCAGTGAGTTTTGATTACACCTGAGGCAAAAAATTGTCAAATTTTACATCAAAATGGAGAACATCCTTTCTATCTCTTACAGTTAGTGAGAATCCATACACCCTGATGCTTGTAAAAAACAAACATTAAATGATGCAGAGTTCAAGCAGCTTTTCAAGCCCACTGGGGGCAGTTGTAAATCCTAAAACACCAGATGAAAAAGCTACCTCAAGGTCCCCTCCTAAGCCATGATCTCTTCCATACACTTACTGAACTTGTTTCATTTTACCTCCTCTTCAGCTTCAGGATGGAAAACCCTTCCTGCTTCTAACAGCACCTCCACTCAGCACAGGAGCCAGACCAGCTGGGCCCCTGTGTCTGCACTGAAAACAGGCCCACTTCTTTTGGGTTTGCTCACCTTGTCTGATGCCCTTTATCCTCCCTGCATGGTCGGTTGTTAACAGATCACAATATTGATTATAGCTGATACTGCCTTAATTCAGTCATTATGTCCAGGGCAATTATGATTCGGAGGAAAGGCAACAGAAGGTGGGAGGCAGTTTCAGCCAGCATGGAAAGGCAGCACAGAAGCCATGAGTGGGTGCTGGAAACCAAAGCTTGGGTGGAGCAAAGAGAAAGGGGCAGGGTGTGAGCTGAGATGATGGAGAAGCTGCAGGCAAGGGTGACACATTCTGTGCAGTTATTACAATGCTTTAATTACCCCTCATGCCTAACATTCCTCCAGCACGGCTGCCACGGGCGGAGGCTGATGGGTGGAAAGAGGCATCGCTCCCCTCCCACCCTTGTGCAATTCCAGCCACAGCAATAACTGGTAACTCCTGGAGATAAGGCCCTTTTCCTGATTCATCCCCGCTCAGCCCCAGCTGAGCTTTCTCTGGGTGTTCTGCACCTCCTGTGTCCATGCTGTTCCTCCGTGGGAGCCAGAGCATGACAGACACACTGGGTTTGCAGGTGTTAACATCACCGAGCCCAGCCTTTCTTGTCCATACTGTGCTCACCAGGGGGCCGTGGCCTGATTCACAGGCGGAGCAGTTTAAAGGAAAAATAGAAACACGGACCATTTTTTCCTTCTTACTAAAAATTCCCAACTGACAGGAAAAGATGCTTTTCCAGTCACTGCATCAGCCTTGCTTCTGGCTGGCACAGGCACCCCCAAAGCATGGTGACCAATCACACACTGTGCCGGGATCAGGAACAAAAACAACTTAGCTTATTTAAAAAACCCTCATATAACCCACAGCATTTCAATAAAATAAACTATGGTCACCTCATTTCCAACGTGATTTAAAGATTCCTATTCAGGGAGCAAGAGCTAGAACAGAATTTGTAAAGTTGCCTTATAATTTATTGTTTTCTTTGTGAGAATGATTTACTGTGCTGATGGTATCAGCTGCCTCACATCTCTTTTGTAGTTGTCTGATTTTTAGGAGCTGGGCAGAGCACAGACTTAAACTGTTGAGGGATATTTCTTAGATAATCTATGGAAAATGCTAGATTTTGAGATTTTGAGATGACTCAAACTCCTCCAGCAAAACGGTGTGACCATAATGCAGAATCTCTAGATTTTATATATATATATATATATCTATATATCTCACTAGCAGAAGAAACAATGAACAAAGAGAAGTTGTACTGAAACATCTAAAGCTGAGGTGCAATAACTGCTCCGTGAAATGCTAAACTGGGGATGCATGTTGCAATCCTATTGTCACAGACAACGTCTGTTATTTTTATTGCCCATGATAGGAAGTTTTGATTGCTCTCAAACCTCATCAGACACACTGTTTTATGAAGGATTATAAATTGAGAAGATAAAGTCCAGTCACCCAATGACATGTTGTATTTTACAAAATATGAGAATTCCATAAGTCACCAGGCACTCACATATCTTCAGCATCCCACGCTCCAATCTCTTCCAAGCACCTTCCATTCAACCTCCCCTCTAAAAGCCACATCCCTCCTTTTGCTCTGCCTACATTTTAGACGGGTAATTCAAGGTTTTGCTCTCATCAGATTTATGAAGATGAAAGAGCCAGCACAGAGGTGAGATATAGTCTTGCCCTGATACAAAAAAAGCTGGTTCCTCTACCCACAGGAATCCAGGAAGATGTGGGAGTCCCGGCAAGATATCAGCTCACTCCATGAGAGCCAACAAGAGCAGTGGCTTCATGAGTGTTCTGGGACTGGAGCACACCGGCCAGATACCATCAGTGAGCTCCAGCTCCTTCCTGAGAGACAGGGACCTCTCCTGCTGTGCTCCCAGAGCACCTGTGGGAACCTCTGCTCCATGCACATCTGAGCTGGTGGTGCTGGTGGATCTGGCAGCTGTGGTGGATCTGAAAGCTGGCTGTGGTGGATCTGGCAGCTGTGGTGGATCTGAAAGCTGGCTGTGGTGGATCTGGCAGCTGTGGTGGATCTGAAAGCTGGCTGTGGTGGATCTGGCAGCTGTGGTGGATCTGAAAGCTGGCTGTGGTGGATCTGGCAGCTGTGGTGGATCTGACAGTGTGGTGGATCTGAGAGCTGGCTGTGGTGGATCTGGCAGCTGTGGTGGATCTGAAAGCTGGCTGTGGTGGATCTGGCAGCTGTGGTGGATCTGACAGTGTGGTGGATCTGGCAGCTGTGGTGGATCTGACAGTGTGGTGGATCTGGCAGCTGTGGTGGATCTGACAGTGTGGTGGATCTGGCAGCTGTGGTGGATCTGACAGTGTGGTGGATCTGGCAGCTGTGGTGGATCTGAGAGCCTCCCCAGCTGGGAATGGGTCTCTCCACCCTGGTGCCTTTCAGTTCACGCTCTGTAACAGGCTGGTACAGCTCTGGTGCCAATATTAGGATTAACAAACCCTATAGATTGAGGGGATCAGATCTTACACTACCTGGAGCCATAGAAAGACCTAAGATGGCAGACTCAAACCCATGAAACTGTGAGCGTTTATTTGTTACTGATCCGTGTTTCTGGGCCCTGCTCAAGGCCCCGGCCTGTTCTGTTCTGCACTAGAGTGCCACAGTATATTTTAAGGGATTACTCTACTGTCACTTTCACTGTACTCAATTTATTCTTCGTTAGAGGTCTGAGATACACCACTAACACATTAATCATGTGTCACTCATCCCACGGGAACACAGAAAACAAATAGAAACCAACCCTTCCTTTCCTAACACGAACAAGTCTAATTAACATGGGAATTTGTTCTGCTGGTTGTTTTTGTTGTCTTCAGAAATTACTTCTGCAAATAAGCAAAACAAAAGAGAGAGACCTTCCTTGTGAAAAAAAAAAAAAAAGAAAAGAAAAGAAAAAACCTGACTACACAGTTTCTTGAAGTGGTGCTTGTACATTTAAAGTACAACGTTCTGGAACATTTTTTGTACTTTAAATGATTAAGCCTGCCTTGAAATATGATTTACTGGCTTTAAATATCAATGTCCTCAATATTCACATGGTGAGAGTTTTATGTATTGCCAGATTGTGACGACAGAAAAGGACACTTTGTCATTTACGTTTACGACACTACTCACAGACTACAACTATTTGAGTCCTGCGTGGTTTTGAATAGATAAAATGGAAAAACAAGCCATGAAGCCCTCTTTGCAGTGACCCAGGGTTACTGTGGAACTGTGGTGTGAACTGTACACTTCTACATCAGTCACAAGCAGATTCTGTACTTGTTAAAATCGGCTGCAAAGCTGGCACTAGTGCTTCAAAAGGACTACTTTGGGAAAAATACATAACAGTGGAGCCCCTGCAGCTCCGGGTTTGGTTTTGGTTTGGTTTTTTAAACGCCCGTAGCTTGTGGAAGGAAGAGATCTCATTTACTGAAATGTTGCCTTTTGGTGTGTGTATGAAACAAGAGGCTGAGCTCCAGAGCAGGTCGGTGACAGAAACAATCGTACATTTCAAAGGAACCTCCTGCAAGGCCAAGGAGCTTTTTGTTATGTAAACGACCCCAACTTGTTTGTTTTTGTTGATGTTTTTAAATGCCAAGTTGTCGATATGTCTGTTGTGTTAAACACATCAAACAGGCAACCAGAACATCAGTCTCCTGCATTCTGAGTTCTGCTGGAGACACGGATAGTTTGCTTAGGGCTGCATTTCAAACAGCAGCTCTTTGGTGCTTTAAATGCCCGGCCGAGGAGTCCCCATTAAGGCGGGGAGGTGGGAACAGCGGTCAGAGGACGATCCCTCGCAGGACAGGACCATTAACAGGGGCTGCCAAACTGAGACAGCTTCTGCCTCAAAGATGGCTTCAAACTGGTACCAAAACAGAGACAAACCCAAAACAGGTCAGTGCCACTGCTGGTATTCAAACCCCGCGCTGCTCCTGGGAGTGATGAACGGGAACATGCAGCTCTCTGCAGTCCGGGAATTCCTGCCCGGCCCCAGCAAGGCTGCGGAGCGCCGGCCCTGGGCTGGTGTGGCCAGGACGGGCACCCTGCGCTGGCCAGCGGTCAGCCCCGAGCCGGCGGCAGAGCGGCGAGCAGAGGCACAACTGCGCGGCCTCAGGGCAAGGTCACGGCGGCCCTTGCAGCCCTTTTGAGCCTTATGGTTCCCAAGGTTAAAAGAAAACCATTACTCTGTTTTCTGGGCTCCAGAGACACGTGGGATTTTCAGCAGGTGGAGATCCGAGTGCAGAATTTGTAAGATGGAAACAGCAGCCAGAACAGAGCTCTCAGAATAAGTTCTTCCTTATTATTACTTTCATGACTGTTTTTCTAGGAAACATATACTATTTATAGATAGATTGAATCTCTTTTTTTTTACTTTTAAGGCGTATCTGATCCAGTGAGCGCTCACTCTGATCCAGAGAGCGCTCACTGTGATCCAGAGAGCACTCACTCTGATCCAGTGAACACTCACTCTGATCCAGAGAGCACTCACTGTGATCCAGTGAGCACTCATTCTGATCCAGAGAGCACTCACTGTGATCCAGAGAGCACTCACTGTGATCCAGAGAGAGCTCACTCTGATCCAGAGAGCACTCATTCTGATCCAGAGAGCACTCACTGTGATCCAGAGAGCACTCACTGTGATCCAGAGAGCACTCACTCTGATCCAGTGAGCACTCATTCTGATCCAGTGAGCACTCACTGTGATCCAGAGAGAGCTCACTCTGATCCAGTGAACACTCACTCTGATCCAGTGAACACTCACTCTGATCCAGTGAACACTCACACTCACTCTGGCTGTGACTCCGCCTTGTGTGGGGTGTCATGCCTGGAGCCCCGGGGAGGGGAAGACAACCTCACCGTTGTTCCATTTCATCCTCTTTCCAACCTGTGCCTGCACAGGACAGCCTGGCTGGACGGCAAGAGCTGAAATAAACACCTGGACGCAGCCAGACTGTTCTCCACTTCATCCTCTATGTGTGGCAGTGCCCCAGTGTCAGCAGGGTTCCCTGGAGTACCTAATAAAAGCAGAATCTGCTCCATGAAGTACCTTGTTCAGAGGTCACTAACCATCAGCAGTCAGTCTATGTGAAGCCAAATCTGGAAGTTAAAAATAGGAGTAGAGGACGTGCCTTCTTCTGCCTTAAATTTGGTTTTATCATATCCTGCAAATGAAGGGCTTTGAGGAATTTTCAAAACTGATCAAAGAGCTGTGTAATACACCCCTTCACAGTCCAGACTCTGTGGGCTCTAAGGGTGGTATTTTCAAAGAAATATGCAGAAGAACCTGTTGCCCCAGATAAGTTAATTAACAAAACCAGTAATGGCTGGAATTCTGAATTTGATTATTCTTCAAACCTTCTCTTGCCACTGCACTGTACTTCGTTTCAAAAACCATACATTGGAACTTCAGTTTATCAGAAGCTGTACCACTGTAACACTCTCCTAATTGTGTGAGAGCCTGTGCTTACAGCTCGATAATCAGGTGCACTCTAAATATTGATACAGTTATGCAGGATAACCAGGGAAGCATGGAGTCAAAACCTGGAATGCCTTTCTGTGTCTGTGGGGAGAGCAGAGGGTCAGAGCAGTGCAGTGGAAACCAAACTCCTGGGCACCAGATTAGATTAATGTGCAAAAAATAAGCAGCTGAGTTTGTGCATCTCTAGCCTTAGGACTCAAACAATGCCAAATCCCCTGAGGAATTTTCTCCTTCCTCTTCTCCTATGGCTCTGTTCTCAGCATCTTCAGCCTATTTACTACCTATGCTCAATTTTCTCTCTCCTGTCTTTTCTGGAAGAGCTCACAGATTGCAAAGTTTCACTCCATATAGACACACTCAGTCAGTGTTTACTTTCTTGTGAAATTTGCTATCAAAGACAACCCTACAGCATTCAAGATTCAGAAGTCTCTTTCCCACAGTTCTCCTTGTTAGATATGCAAAGGAGGTCCTTGAAGAGCTATTACAGAGTGTGAAAAGAAACATAAAATTTGGTGCACTCTTGATGTTCCTATCTCAGCACCGAGACTGAAACAAAGCAAAAAGGACTCCCCTACAATACTGCAGCCTCTGTTGTCAATACCGTGATTCGAATGTTATCAAATTACTGTGGTGATCACAGGCCAGTGGCAAAATTTGTTTATAGGACCACAAAGAGTCAAAATCGGTCTCCTTTGTAATGCAGTTGTCAGTGCAGCATTGCTATAGCTGGGAGCAACTCAGGATATGAGGAAGCCAGGCTGAGGGCAGGAGAAGGTTTCTGTCAGACCAGCTGGGTATAGCTGGGAAAAACTGGCCAGCTTTGAGGCATACAAAGCTCTCCTCAGGCTAAAAGCTTTGGAGTGAAAGGTGGGGGCTTTTTTCCCCCTGTTTTATCAATTGATCAAATGTTCTTTGTCCCTTTCCTGTTTTTTATTTCACATAGACATTAGTCTCAGATAGAAGAACTATAAAATAACAAATACACAAGACAGAACCAAACAATGCCTGTCTTCCACAAAAGCACATTTTTAGGTTTAAGGCACCTGCTCAGAACTGGCAGTCTCTTCTTGACAGTCTCCTGTGTTCATCAGCGCCTTTGGTAGCCCAGAACTTTGAACCTCTGTTTCTTACCACAGTCTTTACCCAAAAAGAGAGATAAAACACAAGTTTTGAAATATCTTTTCGTTTCTGTGGAACAAAAAAAGCTCAAAGCAGTGGCAGGTAGCGGCCAGTAGCACAGAGAGCTGTGTGTGGGCAGATTAGAGACTGAAGGGATGGGATCACTCGAGAGGAGGGGAAGAGAAGCCAGGCACATGCAGATGATGAAAGACTGATCAGGAGTGGAGGAGAGGGGAAGGGGAGCAGAGGTGCTGATCAGTGAGGAAAGGAGCAAACGAGGTGCACAATGTGGGCTCCACTCCAGATGTTGCTGCTCCTCGTTAGCTCCCGGGGATGCTGCAGGTCTGAGCCCCTCCGGAGAGGCAGAGGCAGGAGCAAAGATGGGAACTGACTGAAGAATTTCTGAGGAGCTGCCTCGCCAGCAGGAAATGCCGATTGATTAATACTGAGCATTTTGCAATAAATATGTGTTCTCAAAAAGCCTAAATATATTAAAAATAAACCAAACCAAAAATAAATCTTCATTCCAACATTATCGACATCCAGTATTTTTGAATTTCATTTTGAAATGACAGGTGGTTTTGCAACATACTGGGCTTTGTCCATTCTAACACAGCAGCATTTTTGAAAATATAATTGAAATCGTTTCATTCGCTGATATTTTTTTCCTGCGTCATGAATTTATGTCACATCAGGATTTTCAAAAAATGCTCTGATGTGGAAAAAAAAATCAAAATAATGACTTTTCCTGCAGCTCATGCCTTCCCTGAGATAGGAAGTTTGATTCAAAGCATACACTGAATTTAGTTGGACACCCATTGACTTCAGTGGAGCAGATCTGTGAGGAGATCTTGAAGAAAGGAAGGAAAAAACTAATGACAACAAAATGAAGGAATTCCTCTTTAAACAATGCCTTACAAACATGCACAAGGATCGCTTGGTCCTGCCTTTGATGTACAACTCCCCAAAGCTTTAATTTTG
>NW_008238337.1:737897-744565 GCF_000691975.1 Corvus brachyrhynchos
TGTGCTCAGAGCGCTGGAGCTGCCCCATCACAGCCTGCTGCCTGCCCTGGGAGCTCACATCTGCCCTGGCAGGGCCGTGCCAAAGTCCTGCTTTACAGCATGAAATAACCACGGGCACTCGTTTCCGGGGTTTGTTGTACAGCCCTTGGTGAAGTCAAAGCCTCGTTTGTGCCCTTTGCCTGAAATATCCGTTCCACTTCACAAGCAAGGCCTCAAGCTGTTTGGAACAGCATTTTCTGAGCTAAAATCGGATCTACCAGCCCAGGACCTGTTTGTTTCACAGAGCTGATCCCGTGTCTTTTCTGGATTAACGTGTGAGGATACCGCAGGCTCGAGCTGAACAGACCCAAAGGCAACATGTACTATTGTCTGGACCAAAAATAATTGAAACCTGTTAATATTAGCACTCAGGCAGATTGTAACTTGTGGCTTCCTGAAAATAAAGCTTTCGTAATGGGGATGTTGATACACCCTTAACTGTTACAGCACAAACCACTGAAATACAGTTCAGTCAGCTCCATCAAGGAGTGTTTTGTAAATGAATAATGACTTTGCTTAAAGCTAATCAACATCAAGTGTGTTAAAAAAGATGAAATAGTGCTGGAAGGCAGTGGGAGGTAGAGGAGCCTCAAAGTGCAAACAGGTGCTGATCTCCCTTCAGGGGGGATTGAGTGGCACAGACCTTACAGGGCTGTCACTTCTGATCAAAGCAAGCTCCAAGACCACATAATCACCATCACCCACCTTTTAAAGGATGCCCTGATTTATCATCTGTCACTGTTAATAACTTGGCTACTCTGTCTAAAATACTTAAAAACATTACACGAGGATAACATTTCAAATTTTTTTTTAAGAAATGCATAGATGTTTTAAACTCAAATGCACTGGAGTTGGTCCTTTGAGGCCATCTGTTGCTGGAGACCACCTGTCATCAAAAGCCCACCTGAGCACGTAACATCCCATCATTACAGAGCCATCCCCTTGAAGCCAGGGGTGTTAAGGGCTGGGGTGGGCAGGGTGTGAGTCACAGACACGGCTGTTCCTGGGCTCCTCATGCGCTCTGGAGCCCTGGGATGACAGCCAGATGTGAGTAATGGCTGCATAATAACAGACACATGAAATGCTGCTTGGGCAAAATCTGATAAGAGATCTGAACATTCCTGGACTGAGCCCCTCACATCCTTTTGGCCGTGGCGCTTGCACAGCACTGCTCAAAGTGTCCCAACATGTCAGGTCTCAAGCTAAACCCTGCAAGTACTGAGCTTAATTATATTTCTATTTATGAGAAGCATCAGCATTTCACTGAGAAACAAGACTCTTACTGTTGTAATTAGAATTTTGTGGGATTTTGCCCTGAATCCCATTTTCCCCTGCTGATCTGGTACTCTTACCTCATTAATCTCTCTTCAGTAAATCAAAGTGTTCTACCAAATACCTTTGCCAGAAAAAAGAACTTTCTGCCTTTCTTTTACCTGTACACAAGCCTGTGGCAAACATCTGGTTCTTGATTTACAGTGTATGTACACGCCAACTGAATGCATTTCTTTTAGAATTTTTATCTGATAAATGCCACCGAACATTTCTTCCTCAACAAGTTTCCTATGGAGTGACTGGATTGTTAAAATAACCACATACAGATACTTTTCCTAAAAGTCTGAGATAAGCAAATACCTATTGGGCCTTGACAGTAAAGAAAAATCCTATAAATATCAACAAATAAAAATACAAACACAATTTCACTAAAATTTAAAATTACTGTGAAAAATAAAGAAGCTTAATATTTTTGAGATGTTGTCTTAATGACTTTTAGTATTATTATCACTTAACTAATATGCAGCTTTCTAAGACAAGAACACAAATCTGTGTTAAGTATGAATAATGCTATATTAAATGAATTGCTTTGAAATGAGAATATCACTTTCTCTTAACAGTAATAAGCTTCCAATTCCTTAAGAAGTAGCAACTTCAGTATTAAACTGTTAAGATCCTCAGGAGTTATGGGACAGTCAGAAGTACAATCTCTGAATTAATTAATTCTTAAGATGTCCTTAAAGCCAGTCATTGCACTTTGCTGCATTTACAGTGTACTAGTCCTGAAGTAAAGAAATTAGCATCATTACGTACTTGAAGAATCTAATTTCCTTACCAGTATCCCCCCCCCCAATAATTCCTGAATAACTGCAAACATGAAATAAAATCTGAATACTTGGTTTACAGCTTAGCAGGAATCTCTCTGTAACACGAAGCATCCAGCCAAGAATTATTTGGCATTTTCATAGAAAAAGGTGCAGTTCTGCTCTGGTGGCAACGAAGGGCCTAAGCTGACAACTGAATGAACTCAGAATGGCAGCAGGAACTCAGCCAGTGCTGAACATCTCTCTTCACTTTTTTCTCTTCCAGAATCCTGATAGCAGGCTGTAAGAATTCACCATCACCAGTGAAAGCAAATAATATTCTATAGCCTACAGAAACAGTGAGATGTTTATTTCAGTGCCCAGTGCACATTAGAGCGAAGCCTGAGAGCATTCCCTGAACAAACCTGTCCCTGCTGCAGCCAGCACTGACCCTTCTGTCAGGGATTCATTTCGTGTGAGGCACACACGTCCCTGGCAAGGGGACACACACAGTAACAAAACCCACACCTGAAGGGTTCCTGCAGCAATCTGCAATGCTCAGATTTTAAAACTCTCTATTTCTCGGGATCTCACGCCATTGACTTAGCCAGAGCATATGCAGATGCACAGGCATTAATTCAGTAGTTTCAGAAGTGGATTTGTTTAGTGCAATGTCCTGCTTTGGCTCCAGCACAGCATCCTCTGACCAGGATTAACTTCCAGGGCATCTCAAAGCTGTGTGTCAAACAGTGGCACACTGGCACAAAAGAGCAAAAAGATATTTTCTCTTCCTCAAAAGATAAATTTTATATCAAAAGCTACTTTATATATGTGCACTTTAGACATAAAGATTATTAATAATACCTGCAAGATCATTTCTGTCACTCAAGTTCCTCGTCACTGCTGGGAACACTTAAAAAGAGTACAAGGCACAAATTTATCTGTCACACTGCACAGATAAGTTGAAAAACCAGACCACTACTAAAGAACCTTTCGTTGGAAAATTCCCAGCCACAGCATGACTGTCCCAAGGATCCCCACTCTCCCCAAGTCCATCAAGACCTCTGCTCTCCCTGTGATGGGAGCCCTGACAGAGGCTTTTCTAGAGCAGCCTGTGTGAGGTTCTATCCCTCCCTGCCTCACCAGGCCATCACCCAGCCAGGTCACCAACTGGAAAACTGCATGGAAAACTTCATTCACACAAAATCATACTCCACTAGAACCTTCTTGGAAATGTATTTACAATTTGAGCTTCATCAGATAACTTCCCTGAAGTAGCATTCAAATCCTGCATTTGTACTTCCCAGTCTTCCCTAAGTCTTTCCACAAATGGTGATATTTTCCATGGTGTTAGAAAGGGGGAAAAATTCCCTGAAGGGCAGAGCCTGAACTGCGCTGCAGCTGCGTGGAGTGAGCCAGCGATCTTCAACATGCTGAACGTAGCCTATGCAGATTTTAAAGGGGTGTCAACCGAGGATCACTGCTGTAATTTCAGTGCTTTGTAAACATGGTACTGCTCTACATCACTGCAGCTTTTTACATCACTAAAGCTTCTTCCCATTCACTCTTCTCAGTTGCAGAGGCTCACAGAAAGGTGCAACTTCAAAATCCATTTATTTCTTTCCAACTTGCAATTTCTTTCGAGTAAGTTACTGTTCTCTCTATCTGTACTTGCAGGCAAGTATAACAACAACTATTATATTCAAAGTGTGCTTTTATCAAATAATCCAGGAAACAAGTTTATTAACCACAAAGCACATCAGAGAAAGTTTAGAACACACAAAATTATCAAACTAAAGAACATATTTTATTTTTAATAAAATAGTGGAGCATGAAAAATAATTGTATATTACAAATATATACAGCACAAAACTGTGCACCCCCAGCACAGTAAAGAGCATCACTCTATACAAAGCTTCCCTTTGCAGAATCTAGTGCTTCTTGATCTATTCATAGTGAGAATTTGTTTAACAATAGAAAGAGTCAATAAGCCCTTTGGGTCTCTTTGAATTGATCCCCCCCTTTTTTTTTGCACAAATCAGTCCAAACGTGTATAACATTGGCTTGATTTCCATTAAAAAGCCACAAAATGTAACACTAAAGGGTTTCTGAGGACTAGACCTCTTAGTTCTTTTGTTAAGAGATTTCTTTTGTTGTCTTTATGTACAGCAAAATACTTGTTTCTCTTTTCATGTCATGGTAAGAAAAAAAAATGTATTGCACATTATTCTTATTCACAAAGTTTGTGTCTGGTGCAGGAAGTTTCTCTTTTGGTGAAAGAATATTGGTGAGCATTATAGATTGAGCCTATTTTTAGGCACTCCAAACCCAGTAGGCTCGGAGGAGTTGTAAAGGATTTTAACGTTAGCACGGAGGTTGCTTTCCCAGAGAGCATCCTTGCTCTGGACAGGCCTCCTCGGGACCTCAGTGTCCCTGGAGAGACAATGCTCACTCGGGCACTTTTAAAATCAAACCATTGCTCCATAAAACTTGACTATACCTTGTTACTCAGAAAGCTGAAGAAAATCCAGCCCAGCTACATGAAAAAGTTAAATAGGTGTTGGTCGTTGTGTTTGGTTTTGTTTTTACGTTGTTTTTCTTTTAATCTGAGGGATGGATGTAATCCTTAACTACGAATTAGTAACAGAAGAGACTGTTTTAATTCACAGTATTTCTTTCACTGAAAACCTTTCCATGAGTACGTTTACCTTCAGTTTTTCACCAGGTCCTGAATTCAGCATGATACATTTTTGTGCCTTGAGATATTAAACTGTTCTGACAAAAAAAGCACCATTCATTTTTAAATTTCTGACTGCTACTTGGACATTTGTAAATCTGTAAGGTGAGATACAGTCTTTTCTAAAACCTGGTCACACACAGGTGGGCGGTTGTAATGTTGATTCATACTTTGCAAGGTGAGTTTTCTGTGGATGTTGAGGTTTTTTGTAGATTCCACTACTCGTAATAACACTTGCGGGTTTTCTCCTGCTTCTCTTCTTTAATCTCCGACTACAAACATTTTGCCAGGATTGAAGAGTCTTGGAAGTCCAGATCCACATGCCACTGGTAATGCCCACAACTAACAACATAAAAATCTTGACCATAAAAATTTCTACTGCTGGGATAGAGTTATTCATCATGCAGTCTAAGTTTTTAGTCTGATTGTTCATCTTGCATTTCTGTTGAGTTGCCACAATTTTCCAATAATCCATGTTCAGTCTCTCATAAAAATAGCAAGCTATCACACAAGTTGCAGGCACTGTATACAAGACTGAGAAGACACCAATCCTCACCATAAGTTTCTCCAACTTGTCGGTGTTTTCTCCACCTGTTTTCATCACCCTCCTGATATGAAAAAGGGCCACAAACCCCGAAAGAATAAAAGAAGTGCCAATGATTAGATAACAAGCCAAAGGAATGAGCACAAACCCCGTCAAGGCATTCACATCCATGCTGCCAACATAGCACAGCCCTGTCAGCTCGTCTCCAGCCACCCTTCTCATGACCAGGATCATGATGGTCTTCACGGCCGGGATGGCCCACGCTGCCAAGTGGAAGTAGCTGCTGTTGGCTTCGATTGCTTCGTGCCCCCACTTCTTCCCAGCCGCCAGAAACCACGTTAAAGTCAGGATCACCCACCACAAGGAACTCGCCATACCAAAGTAATACAGAACCAGGAACACAATGGTGCAGCCAGTGCTCTCCAGCCCCTCCTGGATGACATAGAGCTGGCCGCTGTCCCTGTCGCAGGCAATACTCTCAGCACCTGAGAAGAGGCGGATGATGTACCCCACTGAGTAGACGCAGTAGCACATCGAGAGGAAGATAATGGGCCTCTCGGGGTACTTGAAACGCTGAGGATCTATGAGAAAAGTGAGGACAGTGAAAGCACTGGAGAAGAAGCACAGAATGGACCAGATGGCAATCCAAATGACAGCGAACTGTTTGTCATCCCTGCTCCAGTAAACATCAACCCCTGGCGTGCAGAGCGGCGCGCAGGAAGCGCTCTTTTCCACATGGTGGAACTTGCCAGGATTTTCACAGGACGTTCTGCTGAGGCTGTCCTTGTGCTGCTGCAGATCGTGGCCACTGCTGGGCCGCTGGGGACGGAAAATGGGTGGCAGCATGCTGGAGCCCCTGGGTGGCTCATCCGATCCGTTGTTGGGGGCCTCCATGCACAGGTAATTGGGGTCGTTCTTGTTGGGCAGTTTGCTGCAGTCCAAGGAGTCTGGCCACTTAAAATTGAACTGCTCCATAATCGGGGAGCACTTCAGCCTCGCCTGCTCGCACATCACCCTGCAGGCTGGGATCGGGGTAGAAACCTGCTCCGTGCACATCGGGGCATAGAGGGAGCACAGGAAAAATTTCAGATGGCTGTGGCACCCGTACTCCACCAAGGGGGCAAACTCGTGCAGCTGAATGGCAGCTTCCCTTTGGTTTTCGTGCCCCATCAGGTTTGGCATCCTCGTCATGTTGTAGCCAATATCCTTGCACATGGGGATTTCGATGGGCTGGCACCTCCCGTCGCCGGGGCGGTCGATGTCCATGGAGCTG
>NW_008238337.1:744956-745289 GCF_000691975.1 Corvus brachyrhynchos
GTCTTCCCACCTCCCTCTCTCCTCCGCTGCTTCCTGCGCCCCGCTGCCGCTTCCCGGCCGCGCCGGCGGAGCGATGCCGGGAGGGCTCGGTCCGGGCAGAGCCGAGCGATCACCGCTTCCACTCGCACATGTCCCGGGCGGCTTTTGGTGCTGCGGGTGTCTCCGGGGATTGTCCTCTCCTCCAACGGGTCACAGCTCCGCACTTTCTTGCCGAGAGGTGGGGATTGGTTTATCCGAGTGCGGAATAAAGGAGGAGGAGGAGGAGGAGGAAATTTATAAGCCATTGAAGAGGGGGGCCTGAAAAATCCCCCCCCCGCCCCCCCCCGCCCCCCC
>NW_008238337.1:745492-753379 GCF_000691975.1 Corvus brachyrhynchos
CCAAAAAAAAAAAAAAAAAAAACCTGTGGAGGATCCGCCTCGCATACGACATCCACTTTGCATGAGAAAGGTGAAGCTGACACGGTGATTTACTTTCCAATCACTCGGAACGCCTTGAAACCTCCTTAAGGACCCCTACAGGTTCTCCTTGATCGGCACAGATTAGAAAAAGCCCCATTTGTTTCTCTCTCCTTCTCTCTTTCCTTCCTTTCTCCTTTCCCTCCCGTTGCCCTCTCTTGAAAGTTTAACAAGATCTTTTCTGTAGAAGGCGTCAGCCTGCCCTCCCTCGCTCAGGTAGGAAGCCAGGGAGAGCGAAGGCTTCAGACTTCGTGTCTCCTAATAAGAGGGCTGAAGGTGGTGCCTCCTTGACTGCCTTTATTGGAGGGGGGGCAAAGCTTTAGCAGGGAGGATGTGGGGAGGAGGATGCATTTTATGGCGAGTGCTATAAACTCTTCGCTGCCAGGGTAATAAAATATGGTTGCTTTCAGCCTGGAGTCTGAGCTTTTTTCGAATGTCGTGCTTTGTCTCGAATTCCTAAATGAACAGGACAGGCAGGATTGCTGGTAAAGTACCTGATTATGGGTTTAATCACGGTATGGCATCACTCGAAAAGTAGCTTGCTTTTTTTCCCCCCCTTCCTTAAATAAGAAACGCTAAGAGGACTAGAGACATACCCTTGGGGAAGTTACTTCATCCACTAGAGAAAAGATACTTACAGATTTTTGGAGACGGCAATCGTTCTAAAGTGAGTCGTGTTTACTTTTCAAGTTAAGCTTTGAGATTTATTTTGCTTATTGGTCTCTCAGAGCTATAGAAGGAGGAAGTTAAATCCCCAGCCAAACTGCAGATCGCAGTTTTACAGACGGAGAAGGAGCACAGCCAGCAGAAGTAAAAAGCGCGCTGCTCAGATCCCCTTTCCCCCGCCCCCCCACCCCCCCTTTGAGCTCAGTTTTAGAGAACATATTAATGAAGAAGGAAAATCTCTCTTTCATTTCATTCATGCTCACCCACACAAACCGGGCTCCTCTCCATTAGTGCCTGTTTCTTATCGAAAAGAACACGGATTCTCCTGGAAACTACCAAATCCCGCAGGGTCAGAGTTAATACCCCACCAGCTCTAGAAAGGAAACTGTTGGCTTCCTCAATTGTGATAAGGGTGAAATGGATCCAAGCAAGGACAACAAACCAGGGCTAATGTTTGTCTCTGAAAGCCCTGAAGATGTGGCCAGTTCTTGCCAAGGAGTAAAAGCCATCATAAAATCGTGGCTTGGAAAGCGTGGTCCTTTTTGTGGCTTTCCAGCGGATCGAGGAGATTATATTTATAAAGTACTGGTCCTAGGGACTGACCTTTCCTTGGACACTTTCAGATTCCTTAGGGAATGTTTCAAAAGCAGGCAGTGCTATGAGCAAAAAAAAAAGCTTTATTTATTTTAGTGTGTCTGTGTGTGTGTGAGAGAGAGAGAGTGTGCTGGGGCATTTCCATTCTTCATTAATCTAAGCCTGTTTTCTTAGTATTTGTATTCATCCTGATTCCTCTTCTAGAGAGCTCAGCTGGGGGTAGTAGGGAAGTGTGGGGAACGCTTTTTCAAGGGACAAGTAAATTCTACTTTAAAAAGTAGAATTTAAATAATAACAAAAAAGTAGAATTTAAATAATGCATAACAGGCACATATTCAATGTTTGTTTTATCCAACTTGATTGTTTGGGAGCTTGTTTTTCTTTCTTTTTTTCCCAACAAGTATTTTGTAAAGCATATTCTATCACCATTGACATTAAAGTAATCTAGAAAAAATACATGAAATAAAACATCTCCTGTAGCACTGATAGCAACCTTTTTCTCCTAAGAGGCAAAAAAGAAACACAAATGAAAGTGAGAAAAAAAAAAGGGGGGGAACCTCCAAGCCTTGTAGTTGTGTCTCTCTTAATTGATCTTTCATGTGCCAATTTAAATCAGCCCTGTTTTTCTTGCCATTCTTTTAGCCAGTGCATCCTGCTTTAGATCATTTATTTTACTTTCTATATTTTTAAAGAGCTATCTACGAGTATCACGCATTCAGTGAGCCTGAGTCAGTGAGAGGAACAAATAGAATGTTATTATAGAAAAATGAGAGTGCTGAGAAATCAGCAACTGGAAGATACCTCTGTAACTAATAAATGAAAAGAGCCTTTTGATGGCTTCAGCTGAAAAGATATTTTATTTTATTTTTTTCTCCTGTGTGTGGGATTTGAGATGTGTGATTCTATGGAGCAGCCAGGCACCCCTGCTGCTAGGCCCTGGCTAGGAGTTGGCCCCCTTCTGGCAAATGTTATGGAGAATTGGGAGGAATTTTATGGCTGTCTTTTCCCTCAGCTCTTTTTTCTTTTGTCTTCTTTGAAGAATGACTTTAGACATTTTATTTACATATTTAACCATGGATGAAAGAGGAAAAAGAAAGCACTTGGGCCGTTGTGGGAATAGTGATATGTTTAAATTAATGGAAATCTTATTAGGCTTCTAAAATTTTAAGCAAAAGATTTTTAATGAAACTTTATAATTAAACATGATTTCAAATAATGTGCCAACTCACAGGAAGGATGCATTTCTCCCTCTAGCTATCCACCTCCCCACCTCCCAAAAATGTGCGGAGGAATAATCTGTATCTTAAAGTCCAGCTCTTCTTCTGTCCCGTAAGGAAAAGATTTTAAAACTTGAATATTCAATAAGGCCTGAGATAATTCAAACCATAACTAAGTATTCTGTAGGTAAAGCAAACCATAAACAAGCCAGGAAAAAAGCCACCAGCAGCCCTCGTCGCTGCAATGGCAAAGTTTCATGCTGTATAATCTATTACAGTGGCAGTGTAATAAAACACTTTGATATGGCTGATGGGGAAAATCAAAGTTGCATCCATTCTATCCATGATAGAGTCATTGGAAATTACAGTGCCAGGCAAGGCTTTCTGAAATGGGATTAAAGAAGACCCAAATAATCCATCTGAGAGAGAATGTTCTGACACTTCAGCAGTAAAGAGAAATGAAATGAGCAGCTCAGGGAGTTGAAGAGTTAATTGGTGCATAAAAGATTTTTAGTAAAATAGTCTAAATTACTTACGGGGAACAATGGTGTGTTAGACAGAACGAGAACTGATATTGACAATCCTGTATTTAAGAAGTCTGTAGCTATAACTGATTTTCAGGTTTAATATTTCTGCCACCCATTTATTACACAAAAAAGTAGAGATCAGTTTAATGTTAATCCCATTCAATAATCCTATTCTCATCTATATTTTTATGCATTCATTCAGACACTTTTTAACTCACACGTTTCATTCCAGTAACAAATTCTATTATATATTAAAAACATAGATATTAAAAAAACATGTTAGCCATACAGATAACAACTGCAAAAGAAAAGGATCATACACACAAAAAGAAAGCTGATAGCTATTCTAGCCATGTTTTATAAGCCTGTATATCTTACTGGATTTCCACTAGATATTAATAAAATTAAATGGCATGCAGAGAAATGTTTGTTTTCCAAACCAAATGGGTTTATTTTTTCCTAGCTACAGCATCTTTGTAGCAGTTTTCCTCCAAAATTTAAGTAAACATGTCTGCCTAATAGGACAGGCACACTGAGAAATATTCCCATGCAAGTGCGAATCTGCACAATGCACAAAAGTTTTAATTGCCTTAGAAAGCCACCACCACCAAGAGTTAAAAGAATTAAAAACAAAAACAAATCATAAATGGATGAGTGGGTCGTATAGTATTGCTCTAATACAATTTAGCTGGCTATTTTAAGGGCACTTCCCTTGAAATGTGGTTTGAAATATTACCAAAGGTTCGATGGGGTGCATTAGTGTGAATTGCAAATCAGAACATTTCTTTAATCCCCTTTTCATGGCCTGGCTTCGGATCAGTGGCATCTAAGGGACTCCCCACTGCTTCTGGCTCAGGAGGAACCATTCACTGGGGCAGCTTCCCTCCTCTATTCCCACAGTCCAGAAAACAACACCACAGACAGACACCCTCCAACTAAATTAGATTAAACTCCTTCTCTTCCACAGCACATTAGCCTTTTCACTGCCCAAGATTCATTATTCAGCTACTCCTAATTTAAAGATACAGTATTTTTCTGCTCTTAGGAACAAAAACAACAAACAAAACTAAAGCCAAAGCAGAAAAAATAAATCAGAAATAAACCTGATAATGCTAAAATTACATAAAGGTAGGAAAATATCCTTTTCACTTATACTCTAATATTATAGGAATATTATAATTTAAAGCACAGGTCAAAGCAGAAAGTTCTACAGACTCTAAAAACAAGAACAGGAAAAAAAGAAAATGCATACAGACTTTCTTTTCTTATAAACACCATTTGATAACCTTCATTCACCAGTCTTTTTGCATGCACTGTTTGCATATCTTGCAGCCAAATCTAGGCTTGTAAAGGCATAAACACAGTGAAAACTGCAGATGATAGCAAGGATTAATTAGTTCTCCTGTTGTCATTTCCACCCTTATTTCCATCCATAACTTCTCCACTCCTACTTTTCAAGGTAAAACCAATCCTTTAAACCCTCTGTCATTCGAGTCTGAGTCTGTACCTGCTCACAAATACAAATTCAAGCAGCCAACCATTGCCAGGAGCAGTCAGACCCCGAGCAAGCTCTCGGGGATCTCAGGGCTCTGGACTGCCTTTGCTGCCCTCACAGCAGCTCCCACTCCTGGGCACTATTGTATATAACCCATAATGCTTGTGTACCACCTGGAGGTGCAAAAGGAGGAAAGTAATTCTCTCTGACCATTAATGTTCTCTGATTTAGGAAAAAATTAACCGCTCAGCTGCAGGGGAATCTCTCCTCCTCCCAATTTCGAGTGCCCGGGTGGCCACGGAGGCCAAAGGCACCGTGGTTTGTACCAGCGCTGGTGGGGCAGCAGCACCAGGGCACCAGCCTGTCCCTCTGTACCACACCTCGAGCCCTGGGCTCAGTTTTGGGCTCCTCAGGACAGCAAAGACACTGAGGGGCTGCAGTCTGTCCAGAGAAGGGTCTGGAGCACAGAGCTGCTGAGGGGCTCCTGCTGCCTTTCATCAGCTGCTCAGCAGCACAACCTGGGGTGCTATAGGTGAGTCAGTTCTCTTCGCCCTTCCAAACCCATTCATTACTTTGCAAGTGTTCCTCTGGTCTTTGTCCCTGCAGAAGACTATTTGTACTTTACAGTGCCTCACTGCGTAGTGTTGTGTGTTTGCCCCATGTGAGAGGAAGAGAACAATTTTAGTTTTATCAGTAACTCTGAAGTGCCTTGCAGGGAAAGCTGACGTGTGGTGATCCTGCATTAGTAAAATGTTAGAATCACAGAATCTAAACAGAATGTTTTAGCTTTAACAGATCGTTAAAGCTAAAATTCCAGACCTGTCTACCTGAACCCTCATGTCTTCTCACTCACTCTAACTTACACTGATACAAATTACTGAGGTCATTTTTATTTGCATGGATTAATAATAGTAGCAATTTTAACCTTTAACAATCCTTGACACAGTTCAGAACTGAACTAAAATTTAGCAGTTCAAAGATTCCCATGGGTACATGATATTCCCCATGGGATTATGTTGTTCCCCCAGTATTTACTATGATATATTGAGGAAGTACCAATCCCACCACAGTTTTATGTTCTACCCCTCTGCTAGAGTGCACTGGCAGAGACAGGATATCCTGCTGGATGGGCTTCTGGCCTGACCTGCAGATCCCTTTTACATTCTTTGGTAGCAGGCATGTAAACAGGAATGTATGATATGGGTTTAATCATTGCTGTAAGTTGTCCTTGGGCATTCTCCATCTGGCATTTGAATTTTAAGAGTGTGATGGCAATCACACGTTCTCTGAAGGAAGCACAAAAAGTGAGAAATTGAAATGCCGTTGTTTGCAATGCTATTTATTATTTCCAGATCACAAAAAGGAGACACTTTGTGTACATTGCATGAGAGAAGCACAGGAGAGACTGAGCCAGTAGTGAAGGCAGGCATGCCACATTTCACAAAATCACCACAGAGGTCACGTATAAAAGTTGATTCTATCCAAAAGTCACGGCTGGTGTGTTTCTAGTCCAGTCTTTCCCTCACCTGATGACACTAAAAACGAATTGTAGCTGGTGGCAGAACCTCTGATCTCTAATGTCAGGCTGCAGGACGAGAGAGACCTGCTCAGGCTGAGTTTGGGGCCAGAGTGCCTGTTGGCTATTTGAGCCCCACATTCACTCACAGCCTAAACCACAACCCATCCTAATGCCACTAAATCCAATCTCTTCTTTTATCCTCCTCATACAGAACATGACAAGCTGTACTTCCCATGCCAAAGCAGGAGTTTGATAGAAATGTTAAAGCATTTGACAGAGAATCCATCTGGCTCAAACCCACAGACTGCCAGTGTGGTACAGAGTAAGGCACAGAAAACTTTCCTGTACAGTGGAGTTACACCAGAATGAAATATGGGGAGGAAGTGTTACATTTAGATCACTCTTAGATGTTCACGGGTCTTTTTTCCTATTTAAATTATTATTATATGGAAGTGATTAAAACACAGTGGGAGGCAAGACCTGCTTAGTCTGAAATACTTACATCTGCATGGGATGCACAGACAACAGCATGGATAAAGTATAATGGAATATTACTGCTGGCAAATGTCTCTGTGTCCTCCAGCCCCTTGCCTAACTTTGTATTTTCCCTGTGCTTAAATGAAGAATATTCTTGATGGAAGCGAGCAGGAAGTGCTCAGACACAGCAGTGCTGGAATGCACCATTGCTCCACGAGAGAGTGATCAGAAAACTCAGACATTTGGGAGGACACTGCCAGACCTTTCTAGACTCACTGCAAGTTCAGTACATGTAATATTTGAGTTTGGTAATCTCCTGTTCAAGAGCACAGGAACAGTGTTACATGCTGCACACATTAGGCAACCATGTATACAGAATCAATTCAAAGCAGCTGTTGGAGACCAGAGATTTTAGGGGAGCTATAGGGTGAATTCCTCCATCTATACATCCTTTTTTTTTTTTTGAAAGTGGGAATGCAAAGGAGGAGGGAATGAAAAATTGATACTGCTCTGTACTCCAGATGAAAGAACAAACATAATTTTATTTTCTTTAATGACTATACTGGATTCTGAAATTAAACCCAGCGGGTAAAAAGATCCTGTGCAGATTTCAAAAGAGATCATGTAGTCTGTCCATGTGCTAAGGCAGGCACATTTTTTAAGCCCTGCCATGTTCTGTAAAACTGAAAAAGGGTTATCCCTGTAAGCATTCTACTTTTCAAAGCCATCTCTCTCCCTCCACCTACCCCAAGTCAGTGGACATTCCAAATAAATGTCATCCTAACTTTGAATGTCATTTTGTGGTTCCTCCCTCTAACTTTAGAAGGAGAATTGCTGTATACCCTGCATTAAATATTATTAGATCTCAGCATACAGAAAGCACTCTCTTTTTTTTTTAATCTTCTCAGCAGAACCAGACAGAAAAAGAAGCCAAAAAACCAAACAAAAACCCCCAGCAATATAAATAACTGAATATAATCCCCAGTACAGATTTCGAACCAATTGAACTGAGAATAGCTAACCTTCGCTCTGAACTCACTCCAGCTGCAGGTTAATGCAGTTAATTGCAGAGCACCTGGTCTGAGCCTCAGGTATATGAATCATCCCCACAGCACACCTTTCAATCTTTTATTCTTATGTAATGGCCCGGGGCAGCTGACGGTGCCTGTTGCAGCTTTGTTCCTGGTGGGTGTGCCAACATGCTGTCAGAATTCCCTTGCTGGCTGCAAAGGGAAGGCTGTACTTTAAAGCCCCGCTGTGTACCTGCCGGGCTGTGGTTTGAGGAGGCTCCGGCCCTGCCCCCGGCCCTGCCCG
>NW_008238337.1:753977-765481 GCF_000691975.1 Corvus brachyrhynchos
AGCACCCTGCCTGTGTCACACAGCACCCTCCATGTGTCACACAGCACCCTCCATGTGTCACACAGCACCTTCCATGTGTCACACAGCACCCTCCCTGTGTCACACAGCACCCTGCCTGTGTCACACAGCACCCTGCCTGTGTCTGGCTATGCACACGCTGCAGCCCTTCAAACCCAACGCCAGTCCTCTCCAGTTCAACTCCTCCAGTGAACTGCTCTGCCTTTGTCTGTGGAAAGCCGGTTCTTGGAAGCAGATTTATTTATACATCAATAGCAAAAAGGCTAACTGAATTAACTGTTTACCTAAACACTCTAATGTAGATGCCTGTAACATATGTACAACCATGTGTGTTTTATAAATAAATACCTATGTGCACATGTGTCAGGCACCGAAATGCCTACAGGGGCTTTTGGTAAGGGTGAGCTACTTGTAGATACTTGAACTTCTTGCTAGTCTGGGATTGATTATGTCGTGCTTATTAAAGTGGTTTGCAGCTTTAAACTGGTAAATATAGTTTTTAAAGGGCAGGACAATGTTTTGAAAATAGTTGGTCACTACTTTGCACAGACATAACTCCGCAAGTGCAGTTTAATTTATCTTACCAAGTATTAACTGAACTACTTTTCTTTACACCGGTTCAATACAATTGTGTCAAGTGACATCCTTCAACTGCTGGTGATACATAGATAAGAACGGGAAACTAAGGGATATAAAGAAGGTTAGTGGAGAAAAGTTCTGAAGAGAAGGCAAATGAGCTGTATTGAACATGTACTTTATACACAGAATTAATGATGGTTTGTACAAAAATTGTACTGTAAGAAGGACAGTCTGGAAATGATAAAACTGCCCTCTTTGGCAATACTGATCCTTGTTTCTTTGATGTGTGTTAGCACAGAAGATTAGGTTACTCCTTAAATTATACACAAATAACAATCAGACATTGTCACAACAATCTCAATGTTGTCAACTTTTCCATTGTAACATTGCATTGGTTGGCAAACTACCCCCCAAATATCCAAGTACACACTCTGAATGATTATGATTTCAAGCTACTTATCTTCAGTCTGCCTGATAATCTTGCTTTTTGCCTCTTGCTTCATTAAGTGTTCCCATATATAATGAGAATGTTATGAGTGTAAAATACTAAATTTCTGATTTCATAGCATTTGATGTTTTCTTTGTCCAAGCATAATAAAGGAGCAGACCCAAGGGAAGTGTGGACCAAGCACTGCAAGCTCCACGAGCAGGAGCCTTCTGAGGTACCAGGATGCCTTTCAGACAAAAAAGGCCAAATCTGCTGCCATGCAAGTCAGCATCAGAACTCCCACTGACTTACACGGAGTCAGCACTTTGTAGCTGGAGAGGTCATGTTCAAATGCAGCTTTGGAGCCTACAGTGACACCACAGCTCAAGGGTGAGTGACAGATCCCAAAAAGCAGGGCATGCAGCTACCCTTCCAGGGCACAGAACTCATCTGTTCTCTTAGACAGGAACAAGAATCTCTGTCTTGTCTTGATAACCATCTATCCTTGCTTGGCTTAGGATAGATGGTTATCTTCTGATAACCTGTAGGAAAAGTGGTGTCTTTATCTTAATCTATGGATAAGGTTTAAGGAATCTAAATAGTTTCCATAGTTACCATCAGTCACGTATCTGATCAATATTTAGATCAATATCTGAGGTCATTATGGTGTATCTTCCTCCTGTGTAATCAGCATTGGTTCGTTCAGCTGGGTGGGATAGCTCATCCTCTGTGGCAGTGACACAGATGTGCATCCATCCTGGTGTGACAGGAGAACCCAAGTCATGCAATCTATTATCTAAAATTGTCTGCTGGGGTTCAGGCATAACTCATCTACTGCAAATTCACACCATCTCTCTGTAAGGGCCTGAACGAGGCCTGGGCAACCCATAAGCTTTTAAAGTAATGCCAAAGTGATGCACAGTGGAGAATCACACCATAGGAAAGAGGGTCCGTCTTCTATTCTGCCTCTGAAACAGAATACATTAAAAAGCAGTCATTCAAAGCCCATGACATAAGTGGGAAGCTGCTCCAGAAATCCTAATTTTGTTCAGTTACGTACACTAGAGTTTGCTTTTAATGTTTTCACTGTCCTTGGCTTTGGGTTTATTAAAAATTCAACTTGAAATTCAATTAGATGATAGTTTATATTCTTGGAGTAAATACAGTTTTAGCATCAGATTCATTACTTACTTTCAATTTTACTTTGCCATGTCAAACCAGTGAAATAATATAGTTACAATCATCTCCATTTCACTGTCCTTGGCTTTGGGTTTATTAAAAATTCAACTTGAAATTCAATTAGATGATAGTTTATATTCTTGGAGTAAATACAGTTTTAGCATCAGATTCATTACTTACTTTCAATTTTACTTTGCCATGTCAAACCAGTGAAATAATATAGTTACCATCATCTCCATCCCTCCTTGCCCCAGGTGCTCCTGCTCAATCTTTCTTTTAGTTCTAGAACCAGTGTTTATAAAACGCTCTGTCAAAGGTAAAGCAGATTTCACTCTTATGATGAATGCTTGCTGACATAGGTCATAACTTTACAGCATTCATTCCAAACAAAAGCCTGCTATTATGTAGTGGGGGTTACCTGTAACAGGGGAAAGGAAAGAGGAGTACTTGCTCTTGTTCCTATAGTTCAGCTTGATTTTATTACCATTATATTACAGTGTTTGGGTTGTTTGGGGTTTTTTAAAGAGGGAAAGAAAAAAAGCGTGAACTTAATTTTGTTTAGTTTCTAATCTCTTGCCAAATGAGTTAGCTGGAAGCATTTTATACCGACAAAATATGGTCTAAGCTGTAAGAGTTCTGACTCATCTGCTGCTGTCCAGTCTCCCTCGAGAAACAGTTTACTGTTGCCAGGGAAATTTTGGCCCAGGGAGTATCTGTTAATCTGCCTTGTTAGTGGAGATACTTTGAGCCTGGGACCTCCCTGCCATCTGAAATGGTAGCACAGGAGAAATCCGAGTTTATGGTGAGTCAGGTAATCAATCAAAGCAAACAACAGGGCCCTACAGACAGGATTTAATAAGAAGAATGAATGGAGCCAGCTAAGCCCCCAGGGACAGATGAGCGTACTTCTCATTTTCTGTTTATTAAAACCATTCATATCAATTTGTCATGTGGAAGCATTTAGTTCATTCAAGCACAAGTGTAATTTAAAAGTCTTATTAATAATACTTTAAATACAGACTGTCAGATTCCTTCCACACAGGTGATAAGGGAACCAGAGGGGCAGCTTAAGATGCCAGTACAAGATGTACTAAACAATTGCTCAAACTTACTTTTTCTGTAAATTATCTGAAGCCAGTGTAGTTGCAGAAAGCATGAATTTAGGAAAGCACTCCAAAGGCCAGATATGAACTTCTCTGAAGTGGCTGGGTTTTTCATCAGCTTTCTGAGACTCTGGATGAGTGCACTTGCTGTATTTTGCAGACTCACTGCAGGTCTCCTTACCCACGGAGCTGCAAGGAGCCAAAGCATCGACCTGCTTCACCAGGCAGGGCCCAGTCAGACCTTTGGCAGCTGTGGGCATTGCTCTCAGGAGAATGCTCTTTTTGAGACATTTAACAAGGAAATTTATAAAAAACCAAAAAGTAAATTGCTGGGGAACTAGCCCTGTCAGGCTGTTTTTCTGCATCTCTCCTTGTGCAAATGTTATATTTTTAAGAAATTTGACTCAGTGTTCTACCTGTCTCTGCAGTGAATTATGCCTCTGGGCTTTTATCCAAAGCCTGCTGAAATGATGGTCTCTTCATTTCCTTGACTGCCTACAGTTCAGAGCCTATAAATGTCCATTTCAGAGGGTGACAAATGTCTATTTGTGAACTCTGGGAGTGCAATTGCCAAAGAGCAAGTTGAGATGCAAAAGAGAAGTTTTCCTGGTGTGGCCTTGGCTTTGCCTTACCCTCTCCCATTCATCACCAGTAATCCAGACACTTAGCCCTGGCATAACATCCATCTTCACATATGTAATTAGTATCACACCTACAGGCTCTGTTTCTCTTAAATAATCCTTTGATGAATGCTAGAGATATTAAACATGTTATTAGAAGGAGCTGGTGCTTAGAAGAAGGAAAAAATGCTGTGCTTCCTGACTGCTTTATTCTTTTGAATTATTGCATGGTAGAAAAAGAAAACAAAACCTTTTGTCTCTTCCAAAAGCATATACAAAATGCTGCCACAGATTGGGTCAAACTGTTTCAGGTTCCAGTAGTTACTAAGAATCTAAGGCAGAGAGGAAAGGCAACCTCAAACTCTCAAAATATTCAATAAACCCGTGGTCCAGGACTATGTGTGACAGCCTATAAACCTCAAGGCTGGGAATTGAAACAACCTCTTGGTATGAATGGCCAGACCAGACCTCCCTCCTTAAACTAAGCAACTACAGTACCTGGTAAAGTTTTATAGCCCTAACAAGGTCTTTAACAAATTAAAGCCACTGGAACTGGGACTTTGTTCTTTCTTTTCAAGCTCCCCACCTTTCCAATCCTACCCAGAAATGCCACTGCCCAACGGATGGTTTTAATTCAGGTCCCAGAATGGCACAAAGCTTAGTATTCACACAATAAACCTTTCAAAGAAGAATTTGGGTTTACTGGAGCTGTTTAATTGTTGTAGAAGCTCTGCTGTAAGAAATAAAGACTTCTGTCATTTTCGTATCTTTGTTATAATTGACTAAATCTATTAGAATATATTCATAGCTGAGGGAAGACTGGGATCCTTGTGACTGCACTTATATTTGCATTATTTATGTAGCAACAAGAACTAGATAAGGCAGAGAAATAAGATCCTTGATCATCATCTCCTTTGATCATCCCCCTTCCCCCACTGCATGCACAGAGCATACCATGGAGGTATTCTGGTTCAGAACTGGAGTTCCACAGAGCACTTCCAGGAACACCACCCCAAAATGCTACGTCTGAGCCTTTACTGTGGGATGATTTCGTTGGCTGTGGCAATACCAGTGCCAGGTATCAGCCAGTGGGCTGCTGAGCACACACACGGGCAGTGTGAACCATCCTGGGCCGCCTTCCTGCTCAGGGAAGGGGCACTCAGCACACACCACAAGCAGCAGGAGGAACACAAATGATCAATCCAAGGTCAGTCTAAGCTGCTCAGGCAGAAAAGCTGTGGACCTGCCTCAGTTCAGTTTACCCTCACAGACACAGCAGCTCTCAGCACAGAGTCCAGCTTCTATCTGCTCTTGCTCTCCCAGCGAGGCAGAGATTCCTGGGCAGTACTTCCCACAGTGCTGTGAATGTTCACTCATTTTCTCTCTTTCTTTCCTCTAAGAACTTTCTGTTTTCTGTGGACTTTCATTGTTTAAATTCCCAGCCAAAGAGAGATGCCTTCCCAGAACACCAGCAACGATCCAAGGAAGCCCCTTTGCATACAACTGTAGGAAACACACAGCAAGGATTCTGCTTCACTCTCAGCTTCAGTTTCAGCTGAAAATCGCATTTCCTAAATTGTTTCCCCAGTCTGTTCAGGAAAGCTCTTGGGTTTAGTATGAAGCTACCAGAAAGTAGAAAATTGGTACCAAGACTTTGCATACTTAAAGGAAAGGGAAAGCACATGCCATAATTGGATGTAAACCATGGCAGTGAGCAGAAAGAAAATGCTGGGAAAATCCCTTCCCATTACATGTATGGGGATTTGGGTTTAGTTCTAGATAGTTTTTTGAAGTCATTGTCAGGTTTGGCATGTGCCTTCCTATTGCTTGCACAGGAGCCTAAGAATCAAACAGAAATTCTGAGGATGTTGTGCTTGGAATCAGCCCCCGTTTGTTAGGGAGCTTTCATGGTCCAGGTGTAAAATCTCCAATAAACATTAGACATAGCTCAAACAGACAAAACCACCCCTGCTCTGACAAGCTGTGAACCACGAGGCCACAAAGTACAAAGAAGCAGCTTCTGACATCGAGACACATGGTACTCTTAACTGACACCCATAAAACTGAAATTAGTCAAAACACATTCTTCACCAAGGCTTGGAGCTTGGAGCATTTACTGCACACTGAATAAAAATCCCCACAAAAGAGAAAGCTTCAGTTGATGAGACTAAACTTGGAAATTATATTCCTGAAATACCCTCACTGCAGGTTTAAATTTTATTTAATGCACTTTGAAGGCTCTTCACTGACTTCAGTATTTATAGTCTAAAGGGTAAACAATCTTTTACCCTCCCCAAAAAAACCACAGAAAATAACAGTATTCAGGACAAAGAGAAAAAAAAGGGAAGTTTTTAGGGTTGCTGCCCATTAAAGGTGCAGGACTGACAAACACAGGTACTAGGATATGTAGTGAAAGCTGACCATGGGCCACTTCCACTTAGCTGAACATTTCCTCACAATGACAGGGGAAAGACACTCTCCAGTGATGAGCTGTTTCCACATTTTGCATAACACATCCCAACCATAAATGGCATTTTGCTATGAGATGATAAATCTCCTATGTAAAGTCTTTTATACACTAAAGCTGTTTTCCTAGTGTGTAAAGTTTTGCATTTCATGACTTGTAAATTTAGGAGACTGTCTTTTCTGAGAGAAATTAATACAAACATTATGGGATCTTTTACCTCTGTTGTTTCTAACTCCTTCTACACAAAACCTGGGTTTTTTTTTGATGGCTGTATTAGTGAAGGAACGTGTCTGCCAAGCCAGATGTTTGTATTTCCACTGAAACTTGTGTTAGGATGCTGGGAGAGCGCACAGAAAAGTGCATAGAAAAGTGCTAGAAAATCAAAGCTTAAAAAAGCGAAAAATCAGTGGAGACTTGAAACCAACACTGCCATAGAGTGCAGAGGGGTTCAGTAATTAACTCCTCCTCACTACCCCATGGCCTCTTCTAAAATCCGCCTCCACTGCCTGTCCTGGGCTTTGGATCAGGCTGTCAACAGAGAATGCTCAAAGGAAATGCATCTCTGTGGCTTAGAAGTCTTCATAGCACTGTGGTGGATAATAGAATATATTCTGCTGTTTTTGTAGTTAATAACTGCCCTAATCAGTGTCTCCTCTGCAAGTCTGAAGTTCTGTTTCTGTGCTGGGAGTCTCTAACCTCTGAGATGGAGCTGACAGCTGCACACAGCAGACTGCACTGTGGCAATGTGCACACTGCTACAGTCAAGCTCTAATAACAAGCAGTTAATGCAAGACAGTTCCTGATTACAGAATTTAAGAACTGAGTCTGGTGGTTTCTAAACACAGCTTATTAATGTCTATAAGAGATCTATTTGTTCTCCTTCCCCCCAGTTTCCAAGCTCTGACACAGAAGTGCCCTGCAGCACTGTGACTTGATGACTCTTACTGCTAGAAATTTCAGTAGGAGAACCAGATTTGGATAAAATTCTCTTTCTGTCTGTGTAACAATGTCAACACAGTTAAGATTTTAGAAGCCATTAACCGTGTCTCCAGATCCAAGAATTGAATTCATCCTATCTTTAACATCTGTACTTCTTTGTCATAAGGTACAGATAGACTCTTGTAAAATAATTTTGTACAGGTACTTGTGCTTGGTTATTTTCAGATCTGTAAGGCTGTGATTGTACAGAAAAATCCCCATTAATAGCTGTTCCTGTATCAGGGAATACCTGTTGATAGTCAAGCCTCAGCCACAGAGCAGAAAAGTCACATCAGCCCGGCTATATCTTCCTCCCTGGAATAACCTCAGGGCTGAACTGGAGGGACAGGCATGGGCTGTGAAGTCAGAATTATCCAAAGTCAGCAGGACAGAGGTTTGGGCTTGATCCTCGTGGGTGAGCTGCAAGGTGCAAGGTGTGCTCACCTTGCACTGAGCATGTGGTGGTGGAAACCCCATATCTGATGTTCAAAGAGAACTGCTGCTGCTCAGACCCTCCTGTTCCCACCCTGCCACCTCTCAGCTGAACTCCACTCTTGTGGCAGCAGCATAAGGTTTTACAACACTTAGAAAACAGTATTCATTTTCTAAGAAGCACCCCTGATAGCAAATGTGGTCAGGTAGAAGCCGGAGGGGTGAACAGTGTGCCAGTAAAAGTTTGTTTTCTTCTGCCAAGGAAACTGCTGTTTCGAAGGCAGATTCAATGAAAGGCAGAGGATGTTACCTTGAGGAGCCACTTTGTTTACATTTCAAAGGCCTAGTGCTCTTGTTAGACTGATCCTGTTTCATGCAGCTCGTTAATGAAAAGCATTTGTTTGGTATTATACCTCAACAGCAAATTAGATTCTCCCAAGACAGTTTGACTATGTGAGAAAGCTTTTGTGACTGCCCAGATTTCTGCAGTGTCATTAAGATAACAACCCTCACATCTGCACTTTCAAATGCTCTTCCCAAGGAAAACATAAAAAATATTCAGATCTATTACAAACTTACAGGATTTATCACCCCAGCTTGATTTAGATGATTTATTTTCCCTCTAAATTCCTGAACTCAACTTGAAATAAATTACAGTACTGAACATTTTGGTAGTTCTTCTTACCCACTGCCTTTAAGCAATGTTTCTTTCAGACACTGACAGTGTCTGATTCTGGCCAACAGCAGCAGCAGCTTTTTCAGAGGGTTTTAGAAGGGTTCTCACTACACCAAGAAATGAAATCGATGGACAAGTGACAAGGAAAATGACTGTAATCATGGCACATATTTCCTGTCTCTTGCTTCTCTTGTATGATCATGAAAAAAAAGGCACTCTCTGCCTCTACTGGACATTTCCACTACTGATGGCTACAAAGTAAACTGAAAGTCTACCTGTAAGTTACATTCAAAGAATTTTTGTGATAAGATCCTCAGAAAGCCACAGGAACCCCGCTTATTTAGAGAAGCAAACTCTCCTGTAATGTCAAATACCTATAGAAGTGTTATATAGATCTATATAAAAGCTAGTGAGGAAGCATTTTAGTGCCCATCACTTTGATGTCTAGAAAATAACTGTAATTTATTTGTTGAGAGATCTATACAGTCAGTACTGTTCTGGAGTATATACTGATCAAAAATCCCTCCATCTAAATGCTCACTAAAATCTAAAAGCCAGGCTATCATTTTTTTATTCCTGGTATGCTGCTGCAGCCTAGTTTGGAGTGCTTCCTGAGTGAAACACGGCAGGTTCATCCCAATACACCAAATCTATTCAGAAGAAAACACCACAAGCAAGATTTATTTATATTCACCTCTCTTTGGTATTGTTTGTTGCACCCAGAAACTGAGCCCGTGTGGGTCAGTTGCTAGCTCTACACTCAGTGGCTGGGCTTGCTGAACGAGGTACTTTTGGCTGTGCCAAACAAAGCTGGAAACGCTGTATCCTCAACCAGAAGAGCTTGAATGACAAGTGACTCATATTAGGAATTCCTTGTGTTCAATCAGCTCCCCTTGATGTGAGATAAAGAGACTTGATGAAAACAGACAGAACCCAGTTTCAGTCTCCTCTTGGGAGGAGTGAAGACCTTTTTTACATAGGGACAAATTCATTCCTGGCATAAGGCTTTTTACTCGAGCGGAATTATAGCAAGGATGAAAACAGGTCATCTTGTTTTGTAGTACATGCTTCACATCAGTGATGAAATAAACTGGGTCTCAAAGGAGAGGTGATAAAAAGTCAGCCCTTGTGCTTTTTTTGTGATTTCTTTTAAACTATAAAACCTCCTAATGCTTAGTTTTTAAAATATATTAGTTTGATTTATCATTGACTTACACAACACTGTGCAATGACAACTAAAAGCTTTTCATGGAAAATAAAACACTTTCTGAAATCATCCAGACCCAGCAAAGCATATGTATCATAGCTCCCACAAAGAAACCCGGAATCACCTGTTTTAAGCAGCCAACTGGAAGGAGAAAAAAGACCAAAACAGCAAAACCCAGCAAAGGCTTCTAATCATTCTTTGTATCTCCCTTTTGGTATGCTTGATTTGAGATGCTTTAATGAATCCTCATTCTCAAACAAGTGCTGGGTACCTGCTCACTGGGAATTAGGCACATCACAGCAGTCACCCAAAGGCATTTAGGGGAATATTCAAGAACCTCAAGCATAGCTGAATATTTATTTTATGATTCTATCCTGGTCTGAACAGTAGTTTTTGTAACCTGAATATCTCTTTTGTACTACTCTGAATATATTTATAGTACTCCATAGTAATGGTTGCAAATGTTGCAGTCACACTCTCATGCAGAGTCAGCTGCATTGCTTTGATCATCCCATTATTTGGGTTATTTTACGACAGTTTTAAATGGCTGAGAACTGCACAGAGATGACTCAATTGTACCATTAGCCATGAACAGCAAGTCCATGTTAACAAGCTGTAACTACCCCTGAACAATGTAAACAGGAAGCCTGGTGCTGGAAATTCATTTTGATGATTTCCACTCTTCTTGCAGGTCACAAAGAGAGTCACAAATTAAAAACTGTCTTCACAAAGTGCCAGCTAGGAGTTTAACTGTTGCTGGACCTAAAGAATAGATGTTTTCAGCCATTCTGAAAGATATTTTATGTTACTATTCACAACTATGTGAAAAGTGTCCCAGCATTTTAATTTCGTTATTGCATAAAAAGCTCCTGGTGATATGTCTGACATAATGCACAAAAATGAATAAATATTAAGAAAACGCTTCAGAATCTTTAGTACTTTCTTGAATGTGGTTATAAGCATAAAAACCCTGGTTCTCTATCTCCATGAGTTCAGAGGGAAGTGACTGTGTGACTGAAATGCTGCCAGGAGATCCCTCTCCACTACCGAGTTTATTCAGCAGAATAAGTGTGTGGCCTAAACTCTTCTGTAATAAGGATATTCTGGAAAAAATCTAAATCTCAAATTGTGGCTATATACGCAGCATTGTAAAATGCTATGTGTTTGAAAGGTTTGGGTGTTTGGTTAGTTTGGTTTTGGGTTTTTTTTTGTTGTTTCTTTTGTTGCTGTTCCGACTGATCCCAAAAATCTTCCCAATAAGCTCCTGGGAAAAAACTATTTAATGTAATCTTCTGAAACTCCCATGACATCATCTAAGACCAAGCATTTCTACTTGGTTAAGAAATATTTGAAAGCCACAGCAGAAGGGTACAAATGTAAAGCTGCAGGTCCCACCCAGTGCATTTTGCGGCACAGGGAAGGGAACAAGGACTCCAGTCACACTGGTGACAGCAAGGAGGATGTCACTGCAGAATTAATTACAAGGAAAAATGAATGACCTTATAGTTCAAGAATTCCTAGAAAATACATTCCTTTCAATACTCTGCCAAAAGAGTGCATTTAATTGCTCCGAAGTTGATTTTCAAACACTTATGAACATTACTGGTTTAGGACACCTTCGCTGATTTCTGTGTTTCGTGCCATTTCCAGACTCGGTGCGTCAGGAGACAGCAGCCCAGAGGGGAGCGAGTCAGGGTCAGCACCGGGCCAGCAGCAGAGGGGCTCCGAGCAGGTCCCGGCTCTCGGCAGCTTTTCCGCACGGGCACGGGAAGGTTCCTGTCCGGCAGGGCTCGGGCCGTGCTGTGGTGCCAGAGCCCC
>NW_008238337.1:765520-788333 GCF_000691975.1 Corvus brachyrhynchos
TCCCCCAGCCCCTCCTGAGGTTCCCCAGCCCCTCCTGAGGTTCCCCAGCCTCCTGTCCGCAGCCCTCCCTTCTCTCTGTCCCTGCAGGAATGGCATTGATTTGGCTGGGAAGCCTCGGCGTGCTGGGTACATTTAGATCCACGCCCAGAGACTGAGTCTGGGGGTTCTGCCATCACGGGAGCCTTCCATGTCATGGGCTTGGTATGCCTGCTGACTTACCTGACTGTGGGTGGGGGCTTAGGGACCTAAAGCAACATAAGAAAACCAATTTTCTACTCTACGTCCCAGCCAGTTTGATATAACCTGTAGTGCAGAACAAATTGTGTCAATAATTATACTGGATCTTACGTAAAAGCAACCTCTATATAAACAAGAGAACCAATCAAATGAAAACACAGTAATCTGAACAAATGTTTTCAGTACTGGAAAGTGTAAGGTGAGCAAATTGCTGCCCTAAGGACAAGGTGAAAATCCCTAGCCCCCCTTTCCAAAGCAAACAAATAGTAGTGAAACGTAATTTGACGCTCGTTTCCACCAAGGGAAAACATTTTGTCAGCCACCGTTTTTGGGTTTTTTTTTGAGGTTGCCTTAACGTCGTTTCCTTGCAATCTGATCCTCGCAGGAGCTCCCCAGTGGGGATCAGCGCCTGTTGCCGGGAATGAGCGCTGCCTGCTGAGGGAGCGCAAACGTCCTCAAAGGGCTCGGTAAATCCCGAGCTGGAGGTGCTGGACCCGTGCTACATGCGGATCTAATGTGCCATTCTCAAAGGCACCAGCTCCAGATCCAGCAAGATGTTCAGTCTCTAGAACCCTGTGGAAGCTGCAGGTTTCCAGTGAGTGAAGATGTTTCTCCCCAGGTAACTCATATTTTACAGCAGCAGAAATTGAGGACTTTTAAAAAAGCTGGATGCAGTTGATGTCTTGAAACTAACATATACATCAATAATACAAGTAGAAACACAATCCAGAAGATTTAAAATGTAGTACTTTGTTCCATCCAGGTTAACAGCTGAGACAGACTGTAAATTTGTGTGTTGAGGACTGACTCTGGTATGGATTTATTAAGTGGGCTTAAAAACACAGCAAAGCACCACCAAAGCTTGTACCAAAGCTGTAGTTGGAATTTTTTTTGCTTTGATGAAGAAACTATTTCACTTTGATTTTAGAGTTTCTTTATAGCTTTTGAGTGGCAGGCAGCCCTTTACATTATTAATAAATGTTTTGAATTTCAAGTCTTTAAACTAAGAAGTTTTTTGGGGGAGGAGCTTTGAAAAACTAAGAAATAAAGGAACTCATCATAACACTTATAAGATAAAGCTGCTTCTTTCACACTGAACTTTGGTTTAATGTGTCAGAGTCATGATTTTAATCACAAATTCTATCTAATGTTGAAATGAATGCCAAGGATGATGGCTAGAGGAGCTCTGTCTTTATAAATCTCCCATCAAATAAAATGGGAAGGTGAAAGTCACAAGAGTGTACCAGGAGGGATCACTTTATCACCTCAGAACAAAATTCAGGCCTATAGAGAGGCCAACCCCAGACACAGCTTGTGCCTTGAGCAGTGGAGAGGAGGAACCTGGTCCAGTCTCCAGCACCAGTGGAAAATCTCTTCTGGAAGTGCACAGAAGCAAATCAGTGTCCGAGGGTGTGAGATGCTGCCTCTGGCCCTAGGGAATTCCTTCAGGTCTGCTGCTATTTTCTTTTACTGATCTGAATTCCTTTACTCATTAAATAGACAGGCTCAGTGCAGTGAAGAGTTTTCTTTTCCCCAGAGGTCAGAAAGCAGCAAAAGGGCTGCTTGTGCTCCAAGCCCTGAACACACCCAGACCCCAGGCAGCTGTGGTGGTCCAGAACTGAGGCCCAGCCGGCCCAGTGGCCCATTCATGTGAAATCCTCTCTCCAGGCACAGGAACAGCACGCACAGGTATAAAGGACATCCCACTGTTGATGAAGCCACACAGTTACAGTAGAACTGTCTTCAGGAGAGTAGGAAAGCTGGGAATGTTTGCTGGCTAATGACCAGCTGGGGCATGCAGAAAGGAGCCACAGGAGGCACTCTATGAAACGAGAGAACGTGGGGAGAAAATGAAAGCTGGAGGGGAGAAGTGGAGTTTGGGAAAAGTTAAGCAAAAGGCTCAAGGGCCAAGTGAGTTTCTAATGGCTCTGTGCAGGTGAAAGGTGGAATGACTGAAGGTGACCTCAGAGCAGCCCCCACTCTTTCTTCCATACCTTGGCTGCTGCCATCTAACACCTACAGGGAAGCAAAAATAAAGGCAGGGGATGAGCCCACTTCTGTCTCGAGGAGGGCGAGGGTGTGAGGCCCTTCCTTACTGAGTGGTGGTTTCTCTCCTGCAGCTGCTAAAAGATGGGGCTGACAACTGCTACTGCTGCTGCAGAGATTGCTCCTGGTGACTCTCCTCCCCAAACATTATCAACTCCTCTATATCCACCTACCTCAGCAGCTTCTTTGGTTGCAGCAAAAGCAATGGAAAGGAGGGAACAAATGGTGCTTGAGCATCTGGTATCCTCTCGCCCAAGGGAGACAATCTGTCACCTGCCACTTTGTGTTCTGAGTCTGCCTAAAGCACCCTCTGCACCCAGACGCGGATTCATTCGAACGTCATACTTGATACTGGCATGGTGTCTGGAGCGTCAGGAGGAGAGGTTTCCAATAACTGTGTGACAGAAAACACAGAAGTTATGTCACCTGTCAAAGCAGCAGTGGACTTTGGAAGAGGACCCGTATTTCCCACGTGCTCCGGTCTCACAGTAAAGGGAGGCATCACCCCTGCTCATCTCTGCTCTGGGATCATACACATGAACCCACCAGCGAAGAGCATTTTCAGTTTTCAGAGATTTGTGCTCGAAAAACACCTGCCAGCTGTCATTCCCATTTATGGGTTCACTGGGAAACCTCTTAGAGATGTGCAGCAAAGTTTGTAAGTCGTTTGCATGGCAGCACAAGTGTGAGCAGCAACCAAATGTCACAGCCCTCTGCAAAGCCCTTCGCAACGACTGTCAGTAAAAGTCAAGTTCCTTGATTCCACTCAAGCAACACATGGCAGGAACACCATTCCTGTGAGAAGCAGGGCTGGCGTTTGATGTGCAGGGAGTTCACATTGTGGTAACATAAAATCTTAACGTATGGTAATAAATATCCTGGAAAGAATTTAATAATATGTTTTGTTTCATCATAAATTGGCAGGAACCAGTGAATTAAACAGCCCTTTCTAGCTCTTTTCACATGATAACTCTCTTTATAATTGCAGAGTATTTCACCTTTCACAACATAAGGGTTTTGTAAAGTACATTTTAACTTAAAAGAGCTTCAGTGTTTATGCAGGGTTTATACAGATTGATCTGCAGTAATCTATCTAGAGTTCTTTGCCTTGATGAGAGATATTTGAAGTGGTCCTCACTGTATTCTGAAGCTTCACCCATTGCATAAAGAGCTACTTCTGAAAAAGCCCATGATGTACTGGGTAAAACATCAAGAGCAATTAGATTTAGTGAAATTATTCAGAAGAGGGCCAAGATCAAATAAACATTGCTTTTCCACAGCAGAGGGGAACACTCTCTTACTTTTTTGCCTAACAACAAGGTACTGACAGCGGTGTTTCAAGCAGGATGGGGCCAGCCTTTGATCTCTGCAGGGGGCTCGTGTTAACCACAACTGCGAGCTGTCTGAAAGCCCACAGGTCAAGCAGGTATTTTTAGTTCTATTTTCAAGACGTAGAAACATACTTTCTCTCATTTCAACAGCAGGACTATTCATTTTGGGGTGGGGAGGGAGGGGGAACTGCAGACAGATATATTGTTGAGATAAATCAAAGTAAAGGAGACATTCAATATTTATCCATTAAGAAAATACAGAATACTTCCTGTGTGACAGAATCCCTCCTACCTATTTCAATGGCTATATCCCTCATAAAAGTTAACAGGTAAGAATTAAGGAACAACATTCCACAGCAACAGTCCTAAACACTGCAATAACACTTTAAATTGCAGTATTTTGGATGATTGCTGCAGATAATTTCAGTGGTCATTGAAAGAAATGAAACAGAATAATTCAAAATTTATAATACTGCCAGGGTCAGAACAAGCTATTGTTTAATCCAACATGTAAAGATAAAATAAAAACAGGAAGGAGACACATTATTTCTTGTCATTTACTGTCGGTAAGTACAATTTGAGTTTATCAAGGCAGCCTTAATGATCAAGCAAGAATGAATCCCACTGCCCTAAGCAGTGATCAGCAGCTCCTGATTTCCCAATTTCATAGCCAAGACAGACCCCACACATAGATTAGGAAAACACATCTGTCACTTGAGTACATCACTGGGATGCAGCAGAGAGAGCAGCAGATTTTGAACTTCCCGTGCGGTCAGGTTAAAGGGAACAAGCTCGAAGGAAAGGCACAGGAAAAAGAGGAGAGTGCCAGAGCAGAAGGGAGGCCGTGGGAGGTGTCCGAGGCTCAGGCGACAAAAGAGGGAAGGAGCAGAGTCTGGCTGAGGAAGGCACAGCCACACAGACGCTGCCCGGCAGACATTGCCCTGCCAGGACAGCAGCAGCCTTCCAGGACCTTCCCAGCTCCCTGCAGCACGGGCTGCACTGTGCCCTCATCTTCCCTCCGTGCCTTTACCCCGGGGACACAGAGCACTGGGAGACAGGGGCTCCACCTGCTTCCTCCTTTGCTGCCTCGCAAAGGTCTGGGTTAAAGGATTCTGGTGAAAGCTGCACTGGAAATAGCCTGCGTGTGGTTATGCCCCCGAGCCTGCAAAACTTGCACACATGAGATTCCCACCGACTTGGATGGGAATTTTGTGCATAATCATTTCAGTGTCTGACCACAAAAACCATAATTGGAATTAAAACATCAACTGAATTGTTAAAAATCCAGAACCTTGGCACCAAGATAATATGGTTTAACTTCAGACTGAGTACATGACATTTACATCTATATACTATTGTATGTGATCCTGGGCATTTCAGTAGATTTTCATTTACTTCACAGAAAGAATAAATTAAGAGCTGCCCTAAATGATGTAGTAAGGATATTACAAACACATACCTTAAATCAAAGCAAATTGTCCCCCCAACACCCACTCACCCATGAAAATGATTTTTAGAAGTACAGTGCAAACCACAACTTTTTCCTTGTATTTATTATAAAAGCTTTCTTTCCCTTAATATTTGATCTATCTATAAAAGGCAAAAATGTTTTGTTAGTAAAGCTCAACCTTTGGCAGCCAGCAAAGTGACTAAATTTCCTACAAATAATTTCAGTTACTCTTTTGTTTACCAATGTGCTTGTTTCCCATAATCCCCCTGGGAGGAGATAATGTCCCTGTGCAGATGTTCAATGTTCTAATTGGGCAGCATTCAGCAGAAATGTCATCAGTGACACAACACTTTAACAATAAAAGAAAATGAAACAGACATCACAGGGGACTCCCATTTCAAAGCAAACCTTTAAGAATCTGAACAGGAAGCATATTTTCCATATTACAAGTTCTCATTTAAATTACAAAAGTACATTGACATTTATTTCCTTAACAGATGAGTTTATCACCAGTTTAGCAATGAGTATCAATGGCAACTGAAATTACAGTTCCTTTCATACTGAGCTGCTTTTGATAAGTCCTTTCCTTTACTTACATACGGATTTCTTTTATTCTGAATGTAACATCCAACGTTCTGCATAAATATAAATTTTCATTTTATTAAAAAGGGATGCTGCCAAAACACTTTTTTTTTTTTGCAGGACAGCAAGAACAAACCATTTGAGGCTGGCCTTGTGCCAAGTGCCCCTTTCCAGTCAGTCCAGGCTGAGTGCCTGCTCTCATGGCCTAAGAGAGCGAAGGGAAAGGGCAGAAGTGGCTGCACAGTTCCCATGTTTGCTGTTGGCTACAGAAGCTGAGGTGACAGCGTGACAAGTCCCAGGGCTGCCCCCCAGACTCAGGGAACCTGTGCTGAAATGTCTTTCTGTGCTGGAATGGCTCTGTTCCCATGCAGCAGGACATAGAGGTAACAACAGTTGTTTCTTTCTGACTACTGTGAGACCACCCACCCAGAAAACTCAGGCTCCCCAGGGATGTCTCCTCTGAATCATCTCACTAACAACCAGCCCTATGGAGACCTAATGTGCTGGAAAAGCTGGGAAAAGCAATCCCACAAACTAATACTGGGGAAAAAGGTCTAGAGATATGTCAAAAATGTTACGAATCTGGATTTTGTTCTCAGATACACACTGGGTGACTCTTACTACATTTCTTCAGGTAAGAATTCAGAGAAATTCAGAAACTGAGCAAAATTCAGCTATATCCCATCAGCTTCATCCAGAAGACCAGTGAAACTGGCTTTTCTACATTCTCTCCCAGGATTTATAGAGTGGTGATTCCTGCCCAACTCACTAACACGTTACCAGAAGTGTGTTTAGGTAGGTACCACGGGCAGTCTGCAGGGAAGCTCTGGGGCACACACTGCAGCTGAGGATACTCCCACCATGCACAGCAGGATCCTGGGCCATTGGAGACTGACAGGATGCACTGATTAACTCAATATTGATAAAGAAATACCCAGTTTTTGCCAGATGCCAAGCAAACCGAATGTATAGCAAACAATGTCTGCTGTGTCACCTCTTATCCCCATGTACACAGGGCACAATTTCAGAGCCCCAGCAGCAGGTTCAGAAAGATGAGCCTCAGTTAAACTTGCCTCAGCTGGAGAAGGTTTTGCATTTGGCTGCAGAACAAACAAACAAATCTAGTTCAGTGCACAAAATAAAACTTTGAAGTAACTTCCTTACGCAGTCTGAGGTACAATGTGCTAAAGGCTCAAATGAAGAATTGCAGGAGTCCATACCTGAGGGGGAAAGGAGGGAGTATAAATTGGAGCAAGGAATTCACACAGTACATTTTCCTTCAAAGCATCATGTACATTTGCAAGCCTTGCAGCTGTAATTTGCATTTTTGTCATAAACATTTTGGTAACACAGTGGAAAAACACCAGTATCCAGAGTGCATCCCAGCTGCCAGGGTTTGCTGCACCAACTGTGTCTGTCACAGGGACAGAGCCTGTTACCCTCCACAAAGCCTCCAGCAGGCAAGGAGGGGTTTGTGGAATACTCTTCACTAACTCAATGCACCCCACAGTTACCACCACTCAGTGGTGCTTTCAGCTGCTGTAACAATGTTCTCCAGAATCAGAAGAATTTCCTTAGAATTTCTCTAAGTTTCCCTGGCCCTATCTATGCTTTGCCCTTCTTAGAAGTGGACAACCAAGCAAATGCTAATAAAAATTACAAATTTATCAGATGAACAGCATACACAGGAGGATCTCTCCATCTCCAGAACTTCAGCCACCAAACTAACACCCTTTATGCTGCTGCACTCCTCCAGAGTAACAACAGCACAATAAAACAACCCTAAAGCAAACTCCTATCCTGTCTTTTCCCAGCAGTTTCGACCCTTCCAAAGGAGACATTCCTGAGATTTTATGAAGTCCAGCAGGAACTTGGCTTTGTTATTGATCTTATGTGGAAGTGGCACAAATGCTACCAGCCAAGGATGATGGTTTGAAAAAGCTGCAAGAGAAATGCCATTACACGCACACACACGACCTCTAATGACAGGGAAGGAATAAATACAGTGCTGCAGCCACCTCCTCTGCCCTCCTCAACTCAAACCACCTGCAGACTTTGTTGCTTTCTTAAGCTCCTGCTGTTCTCACTGTGTCTTTTCCCACCTTCCCCAATCCTTTCATTCAATTGCATTTTCCTCTGCACTAAAATCAAATACTTGCTCAAGGCTCTGGGTAGGTGAGGGCACAATTCCATCTCTTACTTCATTTTTCCTTTGCTTCTCCAGCCTCTCTCCTGAAGGCGCCCTTAACTCAGTCTCCATGCCCTCTCTCCTGCCAAGTTCTTACGCTGACAGGAAGGTCAGAGTTTTGTCACCCCTGTTCCTCTTTCCTGTACAAAAACAATCTGCAGGCTCTGCAGTGATCTCCATATGCTGTGCCCGTATTTTCCCTTCCTTCTAACCACTGGCATAATAGTCATAACTGTGTCTTTAGTGCCACGAGCCTGTTTGAGCACCAGCTGCACGGTTCTGGTCACCCCTGTTAGGACTAAAAGCCACTAATTGGGTCACATTGGTGTGTGACATTTGTGTGACAGTGGGGAAGAGCTGGTGGCTGAGGAGGGAGGAAGTTATCCCATGTGGAACCAAAATAAATCATACTAATCCAGAATGCTGAGAGGAAAGGAAAAGGGAAAAAAGGAAAATGGCAGTGGGAAAAGGTGAGAAATAGTAAATAGGAGAAATTTTGTATGGAGATTCTGATCATGAGCAGATCCTACACTCATTACCTACTCCTGAAAGAGCTGACCCTGACGCTGAAAATCTTTAAATTTCGAAATATAAAGTGACGGGAAGAGGAAAACAGGATAACACTTTCAGGAAAGCAGTTATAAACCAGTGTTCTTCCCTGGATAACAGTATGAAATCCTGAGCTATTGCTCTGAATTTAACAGTGGAATTTCCATAATCAATGAACACTTTTTAGAAGTTACATTGCAGTACCTATTTTATAATGAATCAGATCTCAGTTTGCTCATATACTTCAGTATCTCAACAGGAACACAGCAGCTGGAAATAAGGAATTCAATAGCCTAATTGATTCTTCTGTCACAATCCACAAACTAAGATTTGGCATTTAGAACCTTTAAAATAAAATATCAAGGGCAATGAAAGGTGTTGAAAACAGCTTCAGAAATTTGCCTTAAATCCTCTACCATACTAGCGTATGTACATCTGTGCCAGCTTCAGCAGATGCTGGAAAGTTTGATTTTTATTTTTTTTCAACTGAAAAAGAGACAACCAGGCCTCTAACAGACCCTCTTTGATCTCACCTGGAAGGAAAGTTCTGATCTGGCCCTGAGAATCTCCGCAGTTCAGGCTTAAAAGACAAAAGAGAGGAGAATGTGAAAAGAACAGGAAGCAGCACATAAAGTAAAGCAAATGGGCTTAGAAACGCAGCCTGGTTCCCGGCAATGGCACTGTGGAGTTATGTCCTTGGAAGGTTGCTTTTTTAAAAAAAAAGCTGTCTCAGAGATGTGCCAAACCACTTGCTTTTGATTTGGGTGGCAGCAAATGGGACACGACAAGTAGAGCAGAGCAGAGCTGTTGCACTGCCCACAGCGAAGGAAGTCCCACTTAGAGGAGAGCAGGAAAAGGGAAGGTGATAACCCCCGAAACTGCCCACCCACAACAGAGGGCTACAGAAAACAATGCCTGGGAAGCTGCATTTTAGAACACTTTAAGAACATTTATTGGCACACACACACACAATATGAAAAATTGGTGTCTCTCTGACTCTGTATTTTGTTTTTCTGCACACACAACAGGATTTTTTACGTATTTATGGTAGTTAGTAGTCCTTAAATTACGTAAAAGGAAAATGTAAGAAGTTAAAAGGCACTGAAAATCTGTAATAGAAAATTCACAGTAGCTGCCCTACATTGCAATCTGTCCATTAATTAGGTTGCTCTGTACAGAATGTTACCAACAGAACTTGTATTTGATGAGTGAAATACGGAGTGACAGGGACTGTTTTTAGGGTCTATTCACCCATAGCAATAGGTCCATTCACTTACCAGAAGTTTCTGTATTTACTTTTCACTTTTCCTAAGTTCCTCTTAGCTTACCCTTTTCCCCAGCAGACTGACACACAATTTTGCACTTAGCCAGTTGTTTATGTGTATCCACCCATGGGTGAAATACTCACATTTCTGTTCATTCCACTCCTCTATAAGAAAAGATTGCCTGCTGTCAATATTGAATACTACTCGATCATTTTCCACTCTTTGCATATAAAATGAAATTCTTTCCTCTCTGACTTGTACCATAAACCAGACCCCTCAGGTATGTCAGCATCAGCTACATACCAGCAGCAGCTGCTTCTGTGCCAAACCCTCACCTGGTGCCACCTCTCCCAGCTCCACTGCCTTCCACTCTGCAGCAACCTGCTCTCACTGCAGGTCCAGCTCAGGAGCTGGAAATACCTGCACCCGACCCACAGAGGCCTCTGCTGAACAGAATGCCCGTGCTGCCCAAGGCAAGGGTAGCTCCTCACAAGGAACCTCTCCTGTTGTGCTTTGGAGCAGCTCGGTGTCAGGAGAGGACGGTGGCATTTACACGAGGCTCTGCTCTGTGCACGGGCACAGCAATAACAAACATGGTGTGCACGGTCCAAAGCAAACACTGCCAGCCCTGGCGTTCCCAGCAGCCTTCCCTGAGGACGTGGTGCTGATGGATCTCATCTACTGCTCCAGCACAGGACTCATGAGGCTGCACACTCAGTCTTTCTGCACTGTAAAGCATTGTTCCTCCTCAGTTCGTGTATCAGGGGAGGAACTCCACCAAGTTATCTTTTTTGAAGCTTTTTAGTTCTTTCTAGTTTTATTAACGAGCTGATGGCCATGGTACAGCAGTAAATCACTCCACCTTTCACAAACAGCCTAGCAGCCTGAATAAGAGTGATTCCACTCCAGCAATCCTACCTCCTCCCCCCACCACACACCCTTTTTAATTGCACATTTTCTAAAATAGCCTGAGATCAAGATCAGCAAATGGTCTTTTTGGTGCCAGCACAGAAACAGGAATATGTCAAAACGCCCTGCACAAACGTGCATATCTCTGTGTATCACAGACGGGATGTTTATGTGCCTGGTTTCAAACAAACGTGTTTCCAAGCACTTTTTCACAGCAGGATAAGCTGCTGAAGCTTTTACCACACAATACTTTTTTCTTTCTTTACCTTATTTTGGGTGGGGTTTTTTGGGGTTTCTTTTTTTGTATGTGTGCTTTTGTTTTTGGATTGAATTTGCTTGGGCTTTTTTTCACTCCTTATTAACAAAGCAAATCCCGTTTTACTTGTTTACCCCCGGGGAATTCTGCTATTACAGTGATTTTTATAATTTTAATTGTAGTGCAAATGTATGAAAAATGTCTTTCTGAAATAAGAGCTGTCTTACAATAGCACAGTGGTCCATGTTTGGGACCTGTTGTATTACTACTTGTAGAGTACTTGTAGTACTCCATGTAGAGTACTTGGATTACTCCATGCATAATAAGCACTGCCAGAACATACAGTCAGTTTCACTTCAGAGGAGTCTGCCAGCTAAGTTAAATATTAAAAAATTAGTATTAAAAATAAATTAAAAACATTTTCTCAGTGTTACGAGTGGTTCTGATACTCCAGGCACTGGGAATATCACCCCAGCAGCTCGGTACCTGTGATTCCACCCTGCTGGACAATCGGGCTGCACATGGAGAGCTGAAGGCAGAGAATATGGATGAATGGCATGTGACGATACAGAGAAAAGGTTCAACAGTTTGTCAGGCTTTCCACAGCTTGCTTGTGGAAATCTTTGACACTTTTTCAGATCACAATCTAGATACTTCAGCTTATTAAAAAAAATTAAATATGTGTGTAACGTATCAGTCTTAAATTTTTGCTTCTGGCTACACTGAAAATTTAAGTTATGGAGTCATTAACTAAAGAAAGGCATATCGGTTACATCAACATACATTGTATTTTTCTCACTAGAGGGAAAGGCTTTGTCATAAAAATATAAATCTTGCAGTTTCACATGTGAAACAGAAGGCAAATTAAACTAATAATGCATAGAAGATTTGCTATATATATGAATTGAGAGGCATTAAATAAACAGTCTCTTTTTAGCCAAAGTATTGTTCCAGTTAGTAGGATGTCAACACAAACCTTTGTAATACCTGTAAACTGACCCCCTGTAGACAGGAAGAGAAATCTAATTTGCATCAGGATAGTAAACATTAAACTAATCTTGATTTCCAGAGATCAAATTTATATTTTTATTTTGATTTACTGGATATCAAGTGTCAATGTAAAGTGAATGTCAAAGAACATTAGCTTTCAAACTCCAGAAAAGATGAAGAAAGCCCCTAGAGCAGTGAGCAAAACAGATCATGTGTCCTGTTCCAAGAGATTCTCATTATAGAACTTTGATGGTAAAATAAAACTCTTTAATCTGGGGCATAATCCTGAAGATAGCATGCTAAAACTTGAAGGACACCAGCATGCAGATGTTCTGATGTTTTTAACCCTGGGCTACCTTGCTTGCCAAGAAAATTTAATCTCCTGACATGTACCTTCACGAACAGTCTGCTGCTAATGGTGTCTGGGGGACAGCAAGGCTTCCTGCTGGCAGGAGTCTGATCCTGGAGCTGCTGCAGCTGCTGCTCAGAGATGGTGGAGAATAGAGCATTGTGAATTTAACAGGAGCTGGGCAAGGATTGGAACCTGCTTTGTGGAAGTTTTCTTAAAAACCTTTATTGAAAAACCTCCAAAGTCTCACATAGGGAATAAACAAGTTAAGGAAACGTCTTGGATTTGTGCACCTGACACGCATTGAGCTGCACTGATGGGGGTAATCACCTGGAAACCAAGAGATGACACTTGCAGTCAAATGAAGCACACGTAGAAGGCTTTACAGAGCTGAAGCCTATTAATAAAAAACTCACTTTTACAAAAACCTCATGGGCTGTACACAATCCTTCTTATGCCTTCTCTTTAAAACCAGTAAAAAATGTGAAAATTGGCTGTTAAGCAAAAAGCAAGTTATCATTTAATTGAGCAAACATGCTTTTTAGAGTGATCATAACAAACATTTTTGTATGTAGCCTCATAAAATACAATGGCAGTGCAGAGTGAAGCACACCTGAAAACCCCACATGAGGTGTGAGCTGGGAAGGATTTGTGCTGGCCACTTTTCTGAAGTTAGAAAAAAACTGTGGTTCAAATTGGTTAAGAACAACTGAGCCCTGCTTTTGGTAAGGTTTACTGAATCTCACCCCTGTGGGAAGGATGGGCAGTCAGAGGGAACCCAGCTGCATGTCTGGAGATGCTGTGCAGGGCTGAGTTCTGTGCGTGTGAGATCTGAAGGAATTCCCCATGCAGCTCATTCCACAGAGAAGATGGAGAACCCAAGAAAAGTGAAGGCAGCAATCCTATAAACTGCACTTGTAAGCAGCTCGTTTGATTAAGATCTCAGTTAAGCAAATGTAGTTTCCAGCATAATCCATAAATCCATCCACAGAGCTTTGAAAAACCCAAGCTGTGTGAGAGAATGGAAACAAAGCTAATAAAAGACTCTTATTCCATTCTAAAACTCTGGAAGGTGGCCATGGGACTCGGTTTTGATCTCACCCATTAGAATCTGTACAACATTTCAGACTTACCAAGGTATTTAATGTAAAAGCCCAACGTTCAGGATTTCACCATTTCTGGTGGCGAGGTTCCCACTGTCCATTGGTAATTCCTTTTAAAAGGCCGTATTTCAGGTTATTCCATCTAGCATACAGACTGAGAAAGAGATGGACTTTCTACGGATTTTGGGAGGTAAATCTTACAATGATTACAGACAGCTGCAACAATGAAATCGGTCAGAAAGCCGACTGCTGGAGATCCTCAAATTCCTCTGTAATTAGCACATCGGTAACATCCAAATGCCAAACCCTAGCAACCTCGAGGAGCGTGCAAAGAAGCTGAGGGACACAGCAAAGATGTGACATCTACATGACCCTGGCTTTTTACACAATATCAGGCAGCTGGAAGACTGTTGCTCCTGGAGGAGGAGGAATGGGGGAAGGGGAGAAAGAATAGCTCAAGTTATTGCTTTGAAAATTTAGTACTTTAATAACTGGGACTTTAGCCTTGAGTAATTTTCCAGGAAAATTTAGTAGGAGGTAAAATAGGAAGCATTTTCCTCTTATCTTGTTTTGATTAGTCGTTATGAAAATATCAATACAAGCCCAGGACTGTAGTGAAACTGAAGATCTATCATGACCTGAAGTTGCCTGGAATTTGAGTTTTATCTCTGTGTTTTTAAGAGATGCTCTTCTGAAAACGGGCAAGTTTGCAATGATCTCTGTAAATGCCTCTTGGTATAGAACCATGTCAAGTAAAAAATAAAAAGAATAAGCATAGTAAGTGTAAACACCCCTACTGCTGATCCAAGTTTAGGTTTCACAAATGTGTATGTGACAACAGATCTGCACCTATTAAATCTCACAGATGCACAAATTCCCATTAGTTTGATAGGCAGCAAAATATCACTCAATGTATCCCTCTGTTCTTCAAACTGCTGCACATCAGTGGGAGTCGTCCAAGGGATATTAATTGCAGTGAGAGATTCGTGTGTGGCCTGATAGCAGAACCAGCTGCAAGATTTGGGCATCACTTTCACCTCTGGTTTTCCTTATTTATGCTTGAAGATTGATAGTAATTAAAGAAGAAATCCTGTATTTCACCACAAAATGACAGCAGTATCAGCTTCCCATACCAGTCCATAAATACCCTTTCTCTCTGACAAAGCAGTGACATTCTCTTTCTCAGGGTATTCTCACTTTTCATTTATTCCACACTTGAACAGAAAGCTTAAAATGCAGCCCATCAAGCAATGTTACTCTCTGAGCCGACTTTCTGCCTCTGTGTTGTTGTTCTAGGAAATTTAGAAGCAAGGACTACGTACACTGCATAAATCCTTGTGGAATGCCATATTGGAGAGGATAAGGAATACAAGAAGGATGATGTTCTTAAAGAAAAGTGAAAAATCAAGACAGCAGCAAAGTTGGGGTCAGGAATTCAGTTGTCCTGATTCTCTTCACAGGTATTTTTGTGTGTGTGTGTCTCTTGCCCTTCCACAATGGAGCTGCAATAGTTTAGCCCTTTATTTGGCTCTGCAGAGCACTGAGGAATGCTCAGTAAATCAAACAGGTGTGAAGTGGGTGCAATAAGCCTAACCCGAGCTTTCCACATACAGAGGTTTTGTACAAAGAAACTGTGTCTGAAAAGAAATGTAGGTGTTTAAAATTAGATTTATTTTAGATCCTGAAGGTAAAAAACCCTCAAAGGATGTGAAGTGTTTTTTACCAAGTCTAGATGTCACCGTAAGATTTCTCTGAATTAGAGGATTTCTTGAGGAATGTAGATCTTGCTGTAAGAGTGAAGAAAAGCCAAACATGTATCTGCACTATTCACAAGGCAGCTTCTGATTCCAATCAAAGCAAGCCAGGACTAACATAAATGGATGATATATAACAAACGGAGAAATCAAAAGGTGGCAAAGCTTCTTGCTCCTTTCCCTGGCTCTCTGCAGCTTGCCACAGGCATTGTGACACGTTAATGCCATTCAGCAGCTAGAGGTAAGTGATCTTCCTTTCCTGCAGGCTTGCTGTGCACTGTAGTTCTGTAGTTTCTTCTCCATCTTTCACATATTATTGCAGTGTGGGGTTATTTTTCAAAAAAAGGATTTGATTTCTCTTTTGGTTGATCTTGTCTTAAATTAGATTCTGAAACTGTACTTTAGAAAACCATCTATTCCAAGGTGTCTAATCAGCACTGTCTCCTGATCCCAGCTGAGGAGCTGCTAATATTAATATCAACACTGAACATTGGCAGTAATCATTGAGCCATGGAGGCTGCATTTAATCCATGACCATTTTTGAACCACAGTCTTATCAGCGCTAACTAGATACAGCTCAATGACTTCAATTCAGCTTTGCAAATCAGAACCATAATGCAGCTTCTGATTCATTGTGCTACGAACTCCGGAATGATTTCCTGTTCTCAATTGTTCCTAGGTTTCTAAAAGATTTATACTTTAAATGGAAAATTTTCTTACTGCAGATAAGCAGGGTGATTGCTCCCTGTTCAATATAATAGGATACAATTCCTAAATACAGGGAAGATGTAGCTTGTGTTTTGTGAGGAGAGAACACTTGTTTGCGCTCGGCTGAAACTGTTATTACACATCATTAGGACTTAGTGAGGCACAGATGCTGAATGGATGTGGGAGGATATTGTTATTAAGAACGGTTTCACATGCCCCAACCACAATAGCTGCAGCTCTCCTCGTGTGCTGGCCCTTCTTTCTGCAATAACACCAACGCAGTACCATTTCCCTGGATTCCCTGCCTGCCCTCTCCCTGCAGGGCTGGCAGCAGCATGACTCTGGTTGCTGCCAAACTGTGGGTCAGCCTGCACTGGAAGGTTTTCTGCTTGAAGGCAGGTCAGACCAGTGAGCTGGTGAGGTTGTATATAACATTAACGTGTAAACAAACATTAAAATACAAACTACTAAAAAGAGGTAACAGAAATGGATACTTCTAAACCGGCAGTGGTGCATCCCTGCTTCCTCACAGGTGAGTTCTTGTTGACTTGTTCCCAACTCTGCCCAAGCTGTAATCCCCACAAGCCAGCACTGAACACAGGCTTTGCAGGGAGCAGTATCTGGGATTGGATCTGCTGACTGGAAAATACGTACCATGGTCCTTTCATCAGTTCTGACAACAAAGCTGCTAAAACAGGTTTAACCTAATTATGAAAATCAACCAGACAATTTAAAAGAAAAAAAGTAAGTCAGTGTGGAACAGAGAAAATGCCAGCAAAGAAAGAGGTGAAAGTTCCTGAAAGAAACTTTAAAAAATCTGTCTAAAAAAGTCAAACCATACCAAGTTTCTGGGCTCTTAGGGATGCCTGCCAACATCTCCTCTAATTAGTTAATTTTGCCATACCACATCTTCATTAAAGAATAAAAAAACAACTTCAACTAAAAGTCACCAACAAACCTCTCTCTTCTATTTGTCTCTCTGCCTTTGTCTTTAGACTCATTGATAAGTGAAGCTGAACAAAAATAAAGTGCTATGATTTGTAGGACCCCCTGTTCCCATTGCTTTGCAGCTACTTTTATGATGGAACCAACAAAAAAATATTCCCCTACTCTTCTTTCCTTTCAACAAGGCCAATGGAGAATAACCTTTGATCTGAAATAATCATCACTGGAGGAACATTTGGCATACAGTCTGTATGGCAACAGAACAAGCTCCATCAAAGGACAGCAGGAAAAGGAACGTGGGATAAGGCCAGGGAGCATCATTATAAATACAATGACATTAAACTCCACAGTTCGGGGCAGAGGGAGTGACAGAGCCATGAGAGAACCATCTGAACGTGATAAGAACTTACCTTCTTAAAAGGATCATACTATTAGTTTCTAAAAAGGTGAGAAGAGCTCCTAATCTGTGAACTAGCCTATCAACACAAAATATGGATTATGGGCAGGTTTGGCTGGATTATTAAATATCTAATTGACATCAACTTTATCTGAAATCGTGTCCCTGACACTCCACAGGAGAGAAGAGTATTTGCAAATTCGCTGGTAGGAGATGGAGCTTTCACTTTTTAATTTATGCTGTACATTTTTGCTTCCTGAAGTCAGCTTGGCATTTATATCCCTAAGGCAATGGCTTTGGAGTGCTCGAGTGCTCTTGGATGGAATTCTCCAAGGTATGCTTAGCTCCTATAGATAATAAAAAATTTAAGGAAGGAAAAATATCATACACAGTTTTTTACACTTGTTTTTAAATTAACCTTGGAAAAAGCATCCGTGTGCCAGGATCCACCATGGGAGAAATGCTTCAGCGTTAGGGAATGTCGGGATGCTCACACTGCCCCTCTGAGGCCACGTTACAGCGTGATAAAGAGAAGATGTTTTTAGCAGCCCCAGCTTTCTTCATTCAGTGCAAGGTAACAGCGAGTGAAAACTCATCTCAGGCGCTCACTGGAAGCTGAAAGTAGTGTAAACACGTCTTACATACATTCCTGTGTCTTTTCAAAAACATCTCAGGCCTTTTTAAAAATCCTACTTCTCTGTTGAAAGACTGAATAGACCAGGGAAATACAGTCTCCATACAAACTTCTGAAAGTATATTCTTAATTTTGTAGCTTTCATATGTACAGACAGTTGGAAGACTGGGAATATAGAGAAAATAAAGGCAAAATTCCTGGGTGCAAAGATAAAGAATGTTCAGGTACCTGGGCTCACACACATCAATCCCATCACTTTTGCAGATAAACTGCAAGTTTGCTGATAATTCAGTATTTTTACTGGCAATGTATAAGATTGTCAAACATCTCAAATTCACAAATGGAACGAGCAGAGAAGTATCTAGATGCTGCAGGATTGCACTGCCAATGTGTAGCAAGTTGGATAATTTCAGGAATGTTTCAAGACGTGAAAAGAATGTGCACTTTTCTGCTACAAGAATCCAAAGGGGGTTTTGGAAGTACAAAGCTTTGAATGTGTAACCCCTTCTCAGCTGACTGTACAATTTGAGGGGTGATTTTATTTACTCACGTTTCCCCAGTCGTTTTGAGGATTAATGTTTTTTAGAGAAAGATAGCCACTAGCAGATAGAAGGCTTTATCCTTCCATAGAGTTTAGTGAGTTGGGCATTTAACTTGTCTCAAAATTGACCCTTCTTAGCTGTAACTTCGAAAAAATCTTAATCTGTAGAAAAGGAATAATGGAACTGTTCGACTTGAAAGAGACACTGGGAAGATCTCTCCTCTGGGGACATGCTCATGCTGCCTGACAAGACCAAAGGAATAAAAATGAACAGACCAAAGGAGTGGAAATCCCATGTGCTTGTGACATCCCTGACACAAGCCAGGGAAGGAGCACATTTCCCATGACACAGCTTGGCTGTGTTTATTAGGACAGGACAAAGCAAGGTGTGGACACAACCTGTACTGGAACTGTGATCTCAGCCACAGTGTAGGGGAGGTCAAAGGCTCCCACTCACGGCCCGGGCTGTGCTCCTAGGGGGAAAATATCCCCTTTGCACAGTAATGACCATGAGAGTCCCTGAACCTGCAGTCACCAAATGCCCACTGCACTGAGGGGACGAAGCAGCAGAGAAACGGGGTAAACTAACACAGGTATCCAAACTCCATCAAACAAATTAACGGCACAACAGGCTTCATGTGTCACAGCTGATTTACATTTCAATATCCCACAGATATCCCCTCTGCTGATTGTGCCCAAAGGATATGCTTTCAACTTAGTTACCATCTCCTCTATTCTGTTCCAGACTCAATTCATATTGGTTTTTATATCTGCAGCCTTATATGTAACTTTCAGAATCAGGGAGGATTACCACACTGCCAGGGGGTGCTTAGCTGAAATGGAGCATATGGCTATTAATATAATTATGAATCTGTTGCTTTAGGCTACATTGGATTGCCCTTGGGGTTCTGATTCTTAAGAAGAAAGGATTGAACTACAGTCACCCTCCTTTGGTGCAAAAGATTTGGAATAAATAATCACTTTTTACTTTTTTTTTTTTTTAATTATTATTTACATGCTTCATTGAGGTAACCTCCAACATAGCAAAAATTTAAGCAGTGTCCTGACTCATCATATTATCTGTGGCATATTTAGCTTTAAGCATTTGGGTTTTTTGCCTTCTGTTGTTAAAAAAAAGTTCATAATATCTTTCCAGGGCTTTGCACTTTTAATTCATCGTAATAAAATTCATATTTAGCTTTAGAACTGCCTGCTTTTCTTCAGTTCAGTGTCTGGATGCATTAGTGCCCTTCTGTTCACTGTAACAGCAAAGGTGAGTTACTTTCTTGAAATAACATATTTCAAACTATTGTATCTTGGGTAAGAATAAACTGAAAAGCATTGGTCTGCAGACAGGAGCTAAATTAACATTTTATAAGCTGGGTAACTTGAATTGCTGAGAGCCAATTACATCAAGCATGGTTGAAGTCAAAGCTTCAACTTCTCTCTCCAACAGACTGACTAGCTTGAATTTAAAGCATCAGATAAACGGGGCTGGAAATTTGCATGTGTGAATAAGAGCTGAATTAGAAACAAATCTGAAGGGTTCCAATGTACTGAAGGTAAGTCCCAGATTTTCACCTGACACCTCCATCAAGCCGGGGAACAGGACACAGAGTAACAAAATTATGTCAGGGGTCTGGAAAGTGTCAAAGGGTTTTTAAGGCGAATGGAAAGGGGGTATTTGGAGGGATAGATTTACATAGAATTACAGAACTGGGTTTTCTAACTTTTGTCTCTACTGACAATCCTCCTTTCTCTTCTCAGTAAAATGAGAATAAAGGAATTTTCAGGGGAAGGGGGAGAACTGAGATTGCTTAGTACTTCAAGTCCCACAGCATGAACAAACAAACCCTCCTTTACAAGTGAGAGAGAAGGTGGAATGAAAAGATAGATTTACTGGAATAAGAGAGTGTAAGCAGATACTGAAGTTCTGGAGTGGCTTTGATTTACAAGGAATTAAAAAGACACAAAAAGAAGACGCTGTGCAGCCATTTTTTATTTAAGACTTCACGTTGGGATGATTACTCGTTATCTTTCCTCAGACAAGAATAGCAACCTAAGGTGACTGAGCTTAACTGAGCGCCAGGAAGGGAAGGTGAGTGATGGTGGTGGAGTACATAGTCACCTGAAAATGAACTGTCAGCAGATCCAGCTGACAAGAGAGAGATTAAAATCAAGCCTTATCTCGTACGGAGCCCTGTCCTCAGGGAACTGTGCTCCGAATGTGGGGTTGGTCTTGTTTTACAGTTTGGCAGCGCTCAGCACGGACTGAAACAACCGTGATATTATATAAACAACCCATTGAGCTCCCACTGGGCTGAACATCCCGAGCAATAATACCCACTGAAAACACAGAAGTCATCAGCTAATTGCAAACTGCAGCCCTGCGTGTCTGAGCAGGCCCTGGGGAGTGCTAATATGAATCTGCAAGTACAGGTAATGATTTTACACACAATGTGCTGTCTCCTAAGGCAAGCAGCGCACTGTGCAGGTACCAGTTTGCAAACTGAGAATCCAGGCACTGCTACTCATAAACATCTCAGGTGTAACTCCATTGTAGAGACCTGTAGTGCACCTTAAGTAGTTTACAGCATACCTTGCACAATATTTCACAAAGATCACTCACGTTTCTAGAGTCTCCTTCAAACTGCCATAGCCTGAGCTCCTTGCCCCACATACAGCAGATTTTCAAAGAAATGTTGATTCACACCCACGATTTCCCCTCCCTCTCCCTCCCGAAACCAGAGGCACATTTTCCCTGTAAGCGACACTTTCTCATAAGATTTTATTTTGATATGTCTTTTTGTCCTGCAATGTTTCACCACCCAGCAGCACTCTGCTCATCTGCAATTCAATGGCAGAATTCACCAGAGGTACAGGTTTAAATAGCACATCTTGGGATGGGAACAATGAGGGGGGGTGGGAATGGCTCTACAATAAATAAATAAATAAGTGAAGTCCTATCACACACTTTAAGCCAAATGCCTGCTGGGACTTAGGTTCAAAAGCACATTTGGAAACTGATCCCTTGAGAAGATATGTTTGTTACGGTGTTTGGCCTCAGGATTTAAAAGGATTTGCTTTCAAGCTGTTACTTTACTGCAACTATGTGACCGGAGGCCTCAGGTGTGAAAGTCTTTTGATAAAAGGGACCCGTGTGTGCCAGATAGAGCGAGTGAAAAGCATTAACACTCACGGGAGCGGGAAGGGGGAAGCGGGGGAAGGATGCGGACAGAGTCCATCAAGTTTAAGGGAAGCAAATGCTTGGAATGCAAGAGGGATGAGAAACCACAAAAGCCCTTGAACTTCTCGCTTTGCATACGAAAGTGATTACAGGAACAAACTGTCAGGGAACTGAGCACCGAAGTTGCAAGGAAGGGTCATTTCCAGTTAATCAGGTGAAGCCCATCTGGAACCTGAGCACAGGACCCTCCATAAAAGGTTGTGGCTGGAAGGAACCCCAGGGGTCATGCAGGCTCTTCGCTGCAGTGCAGGATAGCTCTGCTTAGGTCACCCCGGACTGACAAGGGTTTATCTACCTGCACTTAAAGACCTTCAGCAGGGGAGACACTGCAGTTTCACCGCAGGAAGTGTGTTCCACTGCTTATTCTATTTCCATCAGAAAGTGTTTCTTAATGTCTGGCTTGGATGCTTCGTGCTGCAACCCACGCCTGTTGCTACTCATCCTGTCTGTAGGGGATAAAAAGAAGAGCCTAATCCCTTTCTCTTGGCCAATCTTTTATGTGTTTGACGATCTTTTGGAGTCTGAGCTATGTCAGTCTCATCACACTGCTCTGATTCCACGAGCAAAACTGCATCTGCTCTCTTATCAGAGAATCTCTGCAGCATTTGCATTTTAGAAGTCAGGTGCACCATTTTTTCCCTAACCTCAAGATAATACTACATTGTTTCCTCCACCACTCCCATATAACAGAGAAACCTTTCTTGCATCCCAAAACCTGCTCTGAGAAAAACGGCAGTAAGCACAGAAATATGCAAAATCTACACTTCCCCGCAATTTGCTTGGCAGTGGAATTGAGCACTGTTTATTCGGTGCATTTTCAGTGCTCTGAAATGGCTACAGCTGCCAGACTTGTGGGCTGCACTTACAGTCTGCCAGGCACTGGACACATTGATGGCGATTCAGTATCAAAAGGTTATGCTGGATAGTATTTTAAATATATTTATTGGTTTGTTTCCACTAGAAAATCCTGAAGAACGTCCAAAACTAGAACTAGGCACATGAACAAAAAATGACAGTTCCTGTTACACATAAATTTGACCTAATCTGGAGTAAGTACATGCAGTCCTAGAACAGAACTCTTGTTAACCTCCATTTCTCTACCAAAACAGCAAAAAGCAATAGCACTACAACATCTGAACTACTTCACGTCATTCCGCCACACGTTTTTGGTCAGGACCCATGCCATCAATTCCAGAGTAACAAAGAACTCTCAGTTATCACGGCTGCACTCATCACGCTGCGGGCGCAGCCACAAAGGAGCTACAGGGGCAGGGCTCCGGGGCAGAGCGGCTCTTTGCGTCCTGCGGGCCGCGGCTCCCGGGGCAGAGCGGC
>NW_008238337.1:789436-800938 GCF_000691975.1 Corvus brachyrhynchos
CAGTGATCTCGGCCCGGTTTGATCGCGGCCCGGTTTGATCGCGGCCCGCAGAGCTGTGCTGGGTTCCCGGCGGCTCCACAAACGCGGGCCGGCTCTCCAAGCCCTTATCCGCCGGCTCTCCAGCCCTCTTCTCGCCGCCTCATCCCACCGCCACAAGCTGCAGGTGCTGGAAGGGCTGGCACAGAAGCGTTCCCGTGTTTTACAGCTGCTGCGAAAGGCTCATCTCACGCACGCTGGCTGTAAACGGTGCAGAGGGTTTGGTAAACCCAGCCTTTATCTCACAGGTGCAAACTTCTTACGCACGGTGTTGTTTTCCACGCTGAAGAAAATACTTTGAAATAGGCGGGGTAGCATTCAGCCAACCACTCTGGGAGGTGTAGGGTCAAGCACCCAATGATGTCATTTCTCTATTGCAAACCAAGTTATGCAAACGAGGTGGTAATTAATTAAATAATGCCATTTATCCTGGACTTGAGTTCCGTGTCGTTCTTTGCGCCGTCCCTGCGGACAGCAGCGACAAAAGCCCAGCTTTCCATTTCAGCATCGAGTTGCTCCGTTTGTGACAGGGACAGGAGCACAGGGTGTAGTTACAGGCATGATCTCGCTGCTCAGAAACTGTTGCTCTTTGCTGGATTCCCATTAGGCTCTCAGGCGATTTACTGGTCTCTGGGTATGAACTGTGCTGAACTTCATCGAGAAAAAAAAGTATTAGAAATACGGAATAGGAACCTTCTTTTCAGTTAGAGAGGAAGATCTCGCATCTCATCAGGTCTGGATCTGACTGTAACTGTGTAAAGCAGCTGCAGATCCTACTTGTTAGACAATTTAAACTCAGTATTAGAGGAGAACTGAAACAGTATTGAGCAACAGAGAAAATAGAGCTCATTTAAAAAACTTTCATGTACGCTGAAAATCCTGAACCACAAATTTTTCAGACCATCCTATTCCAACAATACAATGTCACAGAGTATTTTGGAATTTCCAGACCTAGATTATTCACTACAACCAGTTTCAAATAAAAACGCAGTTCAGTTGCAGCTGGGATCCAAGTTGGAAAAACTGAAGTGATGCATGTAATCATACCACCAGAAATCATGACTCATTTTGCTTGAACACAACACAGCAAATACTGCTAAAAGCTGGCAAACACGGGGCTGCTGTAAGATCATGTGTCCCTGCTCTGGAACAGGGCATGGCAGAGCAGATTAAGTTCTTTAAACATCCAGGGATACAGGTGGCTGACATCCCTTCTGGTAGAGCAGCAACAGATCTAAAATCCTGGCAAAATTATATGATGAAAACAGAGGTAGAGGTGAGGTGCCTGATTTTGGCACCTTTTGAGCCTAAAACATTGCAGTATTTAATATTGAGAAAAGCAAGTAATTTTTTTTCAGTTTTAGGTAGCTGAGATCCTGCACACAACAGCATTAAATGCCAAAGGGGGCATCTTGGCATTCTCTGTATTTCTTTTTTCCATTGATCTCTTTCCAAAGAAGGAAATTAAACAGACATAATGCAAGTGATAGAATGCAGATGAAGAAAATGGTTAATCATGTCAGACACAGTTTTGAAATCAGCAGCCCATGCATGCCAGGAAACATGGATTTATGTGGCATTTCAAATGCAACACAATCTTTTATATTCCTCCATATTGGGGTACTTTTAGATTTTTATTCATTAGATGGAACTGCAAAGTCAATCTCTAAAATGTGGTTCAAATCAAATCAGCTCACTAAAAGCAACAAAATGGGCAAAGATAGTTGTGGTATTTAGTTAAGGATGCTACAACATAGAAAACAAAAAATATTATTCCCTTAACCCTAAAGAATGATTTATTAGGTCACACCAAAGGTGCAGTAGCTCTGTCTGGTCACAGCCCCAGCAAGGCATGAGGACAAGGCAAAGGGACGGTGATGCTCCTCAGTCATCACCAGCTGCTGAAAATTTCTAATTCAGGACCTTTCAAACCTGTAAACGTGCTTCAGTCGAACAGTTCCTGACAGTTGTTTCCTGCATGATTTTGGCCAGTCACTTTTTGAGTATTAGCACTATTGGCAGGCAAAATACCAAACTCATGTATTGCCAGAATCGCTTTTGGAAGGACAATGGACATTCTCAACATCCTTCTCTGGATTTCAAGTTTTTGCCTCGGCATCTTGAAACACAATGATCCAACAGTTGGCCAGGGCTGAAAGCTTTTAATGTTGTCTCTGTAGCACCATTCTGATTCTTCATAAAACAATTTAACGGCCATCTAAAGGCTTTTCTGCTGCATTCAGTTTAGGTAGACACCCCATTAATGCGCCGCACTGACACGAAGGCGAACGCATTTTCTTTTGCAGAGTGTTTGGACCGCACGCCGTTAAGTTACAAGGAGAAACACGAGAATTATTGCACATCCGGGCGCTACAAAGCCACTGTAAGTACGGCACGGAGACTGAAGGAAGCCGCGCTTTTAAAAGCGAGGCGGATTCCGCAGCTGCCGCGCTGGAACCGCGGCTCTCCCCGGCCAGCGCTGCGGTAGGAGGGTGCAGGTGCCCAGTGCCGGTAGATGTCAGCAGCCGCCTCTCCCAGCGCTCCCGTCCCCTCTCCCGGCTCTTCAATCCCTCACCGGGACAGGGTGAGGATGCCACGCGCAAACACTTTGGCTTTGCCCCCGTCCTGCTATCTCCACATCACCCTGATCCGATTAGTTATCAATTTTGTTACGCGTGTGTGGGGACCAGTTCTGCTCAGCTCAAGCGTTTTTGGGACAGGGAGGTTAAACAGCTGCATTCTCAGGAGGTCACAGGGCTGAGTTTAGGCAATGCTCTCTCCTGGTGCTGAAATCTTGGGCACTGTCCTGTCACATCATTGCCTTCCTGCGAATGCCAGCGTGAGAAATCTCATTTTATATCTTGACTCATAACTGCGCTTCATTTTTCATGAGAAAAATTCTGTAAGATTCAAGTCCCCTTGCTTCATCAAAGAAGAGGGAAACAAATTGACAAACTGAATTAGATGTGTGGTTTACATATTGTCACTATTCAGGTATCTCTGGCAGTGGCCTGTGATCAAATTTCAGAGGGAATATACGGAACAGACACCTTTGTGGGATCTCTTCTCCAGCCTCCAAATTAATCTTGTGTTGTTTAAAGGATGAATGTGACATCTCTGGATATTCTTCTTACCCACAGAGATACCCAATTCCTCTAGGTCTTTCCTTGCTACATTTCTTAAAACGGAGGCAGGATCCCTCTCCTCCTTTTGGCTCATTGGTGGACATCTGGGATTGTGTACAACGCAGGATTGGTCTCAGATTCATTCAACAATATTTGATGTGATCCCACACTAACAAGGCTGTGGGAGCATTTGCCACTTTTTTAGGAGCAAAACTGTGTTCTTCCCCAAAGTCAGATGGGAGTCCTCCAACCTCGAATTGCTTTCCCTAGGCAGCTGGTCAGGCCCCAAGACTTATGGCAGCTTCAGGCTTCTGTGGCAGAGAGACACACTCAGCTGAGCTAATGCCAAAGGATAAATTGTCTCTGCAATTTGCATGAAAAGTACTCCAACCAGATATATCCTTTCCTGTTATGTTGTTTTATGTGGTATTTCAGAAATCATATTCATAGATCCATGAATTCAGTTGCTTTAATTCTCTGAATTTTACACTGAGGCTGAGCCCAACATAAAATAGATTGGTAGACTGAGGCAAAACAAGTTCCTGTATTCTACAAGCTATGAACATTATATCACATCACTTCTACGTCAAAGGGCTGATTAATGATCCTGGCATTTCTGAACTTAGCAATTCTTCCTTGTTCAGATATGAGGCATTGCAGAAGCTGTGACAAGTGTCCAAAGTTCTGTCCATTTAATCTCATTAAATTATGGCCCATTCATTTATCTTTCAGCTGTGTTATTTGAGAAAGGTTGCATTTTCAGGCAGGAACCTGAGCAATGACATCTTGGTGGGCTGGTGGGTATATCTGAGTTATGGAGCATTTTCTCCCGAAATGAATGCAAGATAATCTTGCAGAAGGTACCATCCCTTTTCTTGGTGGCCACAACTCTGCCAGTGTTGATTCTCATTGTCCCCAAGGCCACAAAAGGGGCCTGGGAGGAACTGCAGGCCTTGTTTACACGGGATTCCCTTTTCCCATCCTGTTCTCCATGACCAGAGCATAGTTGCAGCTCAACCAGAGGTGCTCCTGGATTACACAGGCCACCGGCACTGCACATAAAGTTTTTGAATTTGGGCCATCTGCCATGTCCCATTAACTTCCACAAAGCCTAACTCCACTAGGAGGCTTTGAAAACCCAAATCCTAACACATGTTTCTTCCTGACCTCTTTTGATGTTTTTTTCTCCTGCCATGAGCTGTGAGTTCAGAACCACAGCCAGAACAATCATAGTTAAAATGGCTGCAGTACTTCCTTGAAAATGTAACAAAAAAGGGGTAAATACAGAAATTTCATGTGGCTAGTTTGAGTACAGTAAGAACCTTCTGTAAGGTTCTGTGGGGTTCCAATCTTTTCATTCTTCTTTGGCATGTCCAATTTAGAGAAACCATCACTCTTCCTCTTCTCATTAAATATGCTCAGAACACTTTGTATAAAATAAATAAAAATACTGACTAGTTTGAAAAATGTGTATTTTTGATAGGAGGAGGTTTAAAGCCAAGGCACTAATTAGCCAGCACAGATGCAGGAAGTTAGATTTTGATGATGTGATCAGATGCAAAAGAAGATAATACACAGTCAAAAAGGGGAAAATGATGCATTATACCCTCAAGAAAAGGATTTGATTTGTTTGGCTTTTAAAGTCAAGTGCTGAAGCCGAATGAGCTGAAATCCAATTTTAATGCACGGAGAGAAACATCTGTGATGGGGATGGTCCAGAATAAGCAACACATGGAATGATCAGACAAAACCCCATTTCACCTTCAGAGGGGAAAATGCAACCCTCCCCTGCAAGTGGGGATCGCACAGAGCATCGCATGCACAGGGAGGGTCAGCAGCAGGCAGCACACAGCCAGGTTTCAGATGTGAGGAATACACCTGTGCAACAGCTGCCACCTTGGCCCTGCGCTGAAGCTGCTCTTTCCTCTCTCAACAGCAAAAGCAGCCTCGTTTCCTCTGTGGAGCAGGGCAGGAGAAAGCCACAACTCACCCAGAGCAGAGCTGTAAAGTGGCTGCTAACATCTGCAATTCAGCCATTTGGTGCCCAAGATCTTTTTGCTGAGAGTGCTTTGTCCGCCGGTCTACAAAGCTCTTTTAAGACCCTCTAGTGGCATGAGCATCAGCACTCAGAGTGGATTGGAACTGTGCTGTTACCAGTCTGCAGGCTCACCAGAGAGCAGCGCTCTCAGTCTTCTCACTCGCCCTTTTTACCTTTATTCCAGGAATTTATGTACTGAACACTACTCAAAGCCCTTCCATAATAACTTTATTTTTGGCAAATATTCACCATAATAGTTCTATTCTTCTAGATTCTGTTAGGACTGAGAGACAGGCAAAGAGCCTGCAGAGACAGGCAAAAAGCAAATATCTACTTCAGAGTCTTTTTTTCCTTTGCTTCCAGTGCTGATGGACTTTGACATTGTGAATTTCAGTGACAGCAGAAGTTTGCCAGAATGCATCTCTATATAAACCGATAAAGTGCAAGGCAACTTCATTTTTAGCAATGATTTAGGGTGCTGCCAAAGCTTTGTGCTTCCCAACAAAATGAGTGACAAAAGTTGCATGCATAGTTGTTTCCTAATAATGCAGTGTTCAAGCTTTTATCATGAATAGAAATCAGATATTAATTAGAAATCTAGAAGACTTTAAAGAGAATTAAATTTGTTTGCTCAACCACCCAGCTGGTTTGGTGGAAAAAGTAAATATTTCTTGGAATTTCCAAAATATTGTTTACCACTAAGAAGTTATTTCTGAAAACACCATTAAGAGTATTTTTACAAGGAGAAGAAGTGATATGCAATGTGATAGAGCCCAGATTTTTTCTCTCTCTCCCAAAAGCCTCTTCCAAAGGCCGAAGGTCAGAAATGTCAGATGTTCTGCATTGGTTTTAGGCAAAGAGTTGGCAATCCAAATTCTGGTTTCTTGTACATGGTCTTCAAGCATGTGTAAAACGTAAGACCATCCCCCAAAACTGTTAAATAAATATGTAAAGAGCCTTTTGGTAAAATCCACTCTTACCTTTTCACAGAAGTTTGAAAACATTTTTACTTCACTTCTCTTGTACTTCTAAAAGTGGTTCTACAAGAGAAAGAAGTTAAATATTAATATCTTCTTATGTTTCTAAGGTGATATTCAAGCAAATTTAGTTGTCAGATCAGAGAACATAAATCTCCCATCATTCTTTTTTCTCCATGATTTTTGAGGGAGAGCTCCTTGGTTTCAGAAGAAAAGCCAGGGAGCTATCCCACTGCATATGTAGGTGATATAAAAGAATCTTTCAAAGCCTTGAACAAAACCCTTGCATGGCAGGCAGGTACCGTTACACCAATGTTCCAGGTGCGGATGGACAAAACTCAAACTCCTGCTGTTTTTAAAGAAGTGTATGTGTATATTCAGAATTTTTAAACATTGGCCCTTATGTGGGCAGCTCAAGGCTGCCCAGTGGATCAGTGTCAGACACAAGCTGAACCTGGTTATTCAGATTTCCCAGTTTGTGATTAGGATTTTTCCCTTGGCAATAACACATTAATATTGCTATTTACTCCGTTAGCTTTTTGGATACCAAAATGACAAATATTTCATTTAGTAGATAGCTGCAATCTGTTAATATTCCTTGTAAAGCAGTGCAAAACACTTGGAATTAGATGTCAGAGGCATCCTAAACCAGGGCTAGAGGACTGCCAGGAGCAGAGGGGAGGCTCACAGTCAGCAGTATTTACAGTTGCCATTTCCCACCACTAAGTGTGGAATGTGCGTGCGGAGCAAAAAAATGCCTCAGCCTCCTTTTAATGCCGTGCTGGTTCATGAATATACAACTGTGGCTAGAGCACAGTAAATCTGTGTGAATCACACGGGGCTGTTGGAGGCACCAGCTCTAATGCGTGCAGGACTCCTCCCGTTCAAATGACAAAGCAGCACTCAAGGCAGCTCTCACACGAAATATCTTTTTTAAGCTCTGAACATAGAACTGGGCAACACTGTATTGGCTGGAATGGAAAATCAGATCCCTGCGTGTCAAAAACCAGAGTAATTGCATCAGAAATAGGGGCAGACTCAGAAGGGCTATTAAGGAAAACAGAAAAGAAGCTTTCTTTTAATTACTGAAGTGAGATATCCAAATTAATACAAGACTACATCTGTATAATTGAAAACTCTACCACATATAATGTGTGCTAAAATAAAAGGCAATAAAGCATTAAAGTTCATGTGACATTTTAATCAGAAAGCCAAGTAAATGCTTTAGAAAACAGAATTGACTTAGGCAATTATTTTAGGTTTTAAAAATTAATTTGTTTACCATTACTTCATACTTGAACTTGTGCCATTAATCTCAAATACTGGTTTCCAGTATGTCCATGAGAATATTCTGAGGGTATTTGAAAGCAGCTAAGAGGTAAGTGCTTATGAGAGATATGCTTATGAGAAATAAATTGCAGCATTGCAATTTATTTAAATTTGCACACCACAGTGAAGAGGAGGAGGGTGTAACAGCAGATTTTATAGATCTGTGTAGCACACCAAGGTCTATACCCACGCTGTTCCTCTGACTTCCATCTGCTGGAACCCCCAAAGAGCCATCCCAGCCCTCCCCTCGCGGACAGGGGGAGGTTCCAGCTCCTGCTCTTTGCACAGCTGATGTTTGCCGTGGGAAGCAGGAGGGGCAGAGAGCAGCAAGGTTTCGCTGACCCCCTTCGCTGAACTGTCATCCGCTGGTCACAGGTGTTTTACCCCCACAGACCCTCATTTTTGGGTGACCCTCAGACATTACTTTAGAAGAACAGGTGGTATTTGGCTCTGACATCGTGAACATTGGATCTTTGCAGAAATTTGACAGGTTCCCCAAAGGGAAATCAAAGAGTAACTTTCTCTAGGTCCACTAAGTCCTCAGCTTTACATACTAAGGAAATAAAGTTAAGCTTTCGATTTACCAGAGCTTTGCACTTGTGTGTAACTACTTACACCCACATAAATCCAATATAATGGGATCATTTGCCCCCAAATTGTACAGTTCTGATTTCTACAAAGCCTTTAGTGCTACTGTGAGAAGACTTGGGTTTTTACTTGAGTGCAGTTTATTAAAAATGAAAACATGCACGTACACAAAAAGCAGAATGATGGATCACAAGTTTTATAGATCCTGCTCTGCAGGATACAGTCAATAGTGAAAAATTTCATTATTTCCTGATAATGAAAAGTTGCATGTGGCCATTTATCATTAATATGCCAACTATTTGTTTTCATCTGGAACTGCCAATTTGCAAGTTGGGACATACAAAAAACTGGTTCGTGACAACTGAGACATAAATTTCTTGAAAAAGGTAGCTTCACTTTTACTAAATATAAAAAATTATGATCCATCTTGTGTGTTATGCAGGAGGCTATCACTGCGCACGTTTTGCAGCTCAGCTGATAACCTCGTATCTGTTGCAGCTTCCTTCTGTGCCTTGAGCTGGTCAGTTATCACAGGGCAGCCCCAGCACTGCTCCCATTTATGGCCAAACAAAGCACACTAAGATTGTATTTATTACTTTCAGTGTTCCTCTTCCACTGGTCACACTAATATTAGCTACTCGAGCCAGTGTGCACCAGTTTGCTTACTGAAAAAACCTGCTGGAAACATCCCATTCCCACACCAAATCCATGCACTGCTCATATCCTGATTAATTATTTATTCATTTTGTAAAACACTGTTACGATAGTCAAGGCTTACTAACTTGTAGCAAGTATCTAAAAGAAAGTGCAAAGCTATTTTAGGACACGAAGAACAAAACATTTACTGTATTTTTTTTCCCCTGAGTCCCTTGTACGTCAAAAAAATATTTCTTCAGACAAAGGAAAGGATTATTCTTAGAAGACATCCTTAGGAAAAGAACAACTCGTGTTCTCAGACTTGGAGCTAAACTCCAAAAAGCCAGAATAAGCTTAAAATATCTGGTTTCATTATTTATTTAGTGGAAATTAGATCTCTAAATTCACCTACAGCCTCTTTCCACTGTCTTAGAGGTGCAGAGAAGGCAAGATAAGAATAGTTCATTTTCCTTTTAAAGATAATGTTAATCCTACTGTATGCACATCTAACAGGACTAAGCATAGGGGAAGAACAAGAGGAGATAAATGCTTCAATTGTCCTACCCTAAACCAGCAAAATACTTCAGAACAAAGAGGTCAGTTAAGGAACAGATCTATTCTTTCTCTAAACAACTTTAAACCCAAGATTTACCATGACAATCAGCTTTCAAAACTTCATTGACAAAAAATGAAGTCTCAGAAGCCAGGCCTGTTTCTTAAAACCTTTGGTCAATAAGAAAAAAATCACCTTTTGCTCTGATCCAACACAACCTGCTCTACAGCTGTTGTTTATCAGCTCAAGCACACTTTTATGAACCGAAATGCAATATCAAAGTGTTTGATGTGTTTTAGAGAACGAGGCATTATTGACATTTCCATATATTAGAAGCTGAGGGAAAATTGCATATTGATGATAGCAGAGTTGTTCCAGAAAAGAAGGAATAAGAAACCATTTAAGATTTTATTAGATATGTTCTGGATGTTGGATTACCCAACTTTAGCACTCACATAAGGAAAGTATTTCCTAGCTTTGGTATTTTCTACCTTCCATTTACTGCAGATGCACATTTTACCAGACAAGATGGTTTGGCTGCTTTTACAGATGGTCAACCACTTCCAAAAACTCTCCTGATGAAATCTTAAGCCCAAACAGATGAACAGCAAGTCTTATCTCAATTTCAATACAGATAGATTTAATTTTTGTTAACATACTAGTCCTTTAACTACTACCAAGCAGAGATATAAAAATTCATAAAGTAAACAAATCATCATAGAATTATAGGATGGTTTGCGTTGGAAGGGTTAAAGCCCATCCAGTCCCACCCCTGCCATGGGCAGGGACACCTTCCACTGTCCCAGGCTGCTCCAAGCCCCATCCAGCCTGGCCTTGGGCACTGCCAGGGATCCAGGGGCAGCCACAGCTTCTCTGTGCCAGGGCCTCACCATCCTCACAGTAAAAAATTTCTTTATAATATCTAATCTAAACCTACTCTCTTTCATGTTCTGTGTGATTTATTTCCCCAAAAGATAACTTTGCATTAACAAAATTAAAGCTGCTTTCCAATCACTACTGCTTCTTTTAAAATCAGGATTAAACGGCAATTACTTAGGAAGAAGCACTGTGCCTAATTTGCTCATTTGCAGTGCTGCCAAGCAGCACACTAACTAGATACTTATCAGCTGTAAAAACCTTATTGAGCAGAAATAGGAATTAATTAAGGTTGCAACTCTAGAATCAGAGGGTCAGCATCCTAAGGCTGCATGAGGACTTTTGTTTGACCTAGAGGTGATTGTGCTCAGGATGCTCTCAGGAAGTTCACTCAGTGGGGAAAGTTTTATTTGCCACCTACTGACACTATATGACTAAATAGCGTGATTGCAAATCAGGTTAAAATTGCTTATTTATTAGAAGGCCTTAAGATTTGAGTCCAGACTTTACTGTTGCATAATACATAAAAACTGTCTGTGATGCCAGCAGTCTAAAAACAAACACTAGGGCTGCTGGAGCTTTTTATTTCTATTGTACTTGCACATGTAGTAGCAAGCCATATCTGTAAGTGTTTTCTGTTAAGAGATCTCACAGAGTGGTAGTTCTACACTTGAAGAAAAGAGAACAGCTTCGAAGTTTCACTCCATGTTGACATCATCCACTCTAGTACAGCCTTCTCTTCTGGGACGCTTACGTTGTATCTTATTAAAAATATATCTCAGAACTTGCTAACTGCCCATGTACTCAGGAAGAAAGCCCCAGCATACCAGTAAGAAAACCTCTCGCAATGCCAAAGTAGAAGGAAACCCACAGAAATTATAATTCAATTCCCATTTTAACTGAAATCTACTTTGGCAAAGAAGAAATAGAACCAGTGCCATAAAATGTGACTCTACCAAGAGGCCAAGATGCTGCTTTAAGGGCCAGTGAAGCCCACGCATGACAGGACCAGGAGCGGATTGCAATGTTTGCCCCTGCGGGCTCACACCGTCACAGGCCAACGGGAGCCATCTCGGCCTCGCCCGACTGGCCTCCCACATGTGGGGCACCAAGTCAGCCCCCGTCACTCCTGCTCACCTTACAGGTAGAAACAGGAAAAAGAATTCCTTCCTCTGCCCACCCAGCACAGGCAGAGTCGCCGTTACCTGGTGGGGACAAACCGGAGGGGCCACTGCGCTCTCTGGGGGACCCCTCACGGCCCTCAGGCCCTGTCTGGGTGTGGCCGGTGGCCCTCCCCCTCACGGGCCCCCCGGGCCCCCCGGGGCTCGGGGCCCATGGGCAGCG
>NW_008238337.1:801103-802341 GCF_000691975.1 Corvus brachyrhynchos
CCCGCTGCCCCTGCCCCTCACGGGCCCCTCGGCCCGACGGGTTCTGGGCACCCATGGGCAGCACTGAGGGGCTCGGGGGTGGAGGGGAAGGAGACAATGGCAGGGGTGTGAGATGAGTTCCTCTGGTGCAGGGTCTGCTCACCAGGAGCACCTGGATGGAGCCGTGGATCCATGAGGGGAGGCAGAAACACGGTGGGCTGGCCGAGGACTTGGGCACAGGCATGAGCCTCGGCCCGACGGGTTCTGGGCACCCATGGGCAGCACTGAGGGGCTCGGGGGTGGAGGGGAAGGAGACAATGGCAGGGGTGTGAGATGAGTTCCTCTGGTGCAGGGTCTGCTCACCAGGAGCACCTGGATGGAGCCGTGGATCCATGAGGGGAGGCAGAAACACGGTGGGCTGGCCGAGGACTTGGGCACAGGCATGAGGTGAGCTGGGATCTCCATAGGGATGCGGGGCTGGGAGCTGGAAACATCCCATTCCCTTGGGAGGAGTGGTGCAGGTGGGGGCTGCACCTCACACCTGTGTGTGAGGAGGGAGGAAGGAGGTCCTGGAGCAGGGATGGGGGCACCCCTGGGGCTACCTGTGAGCACCTGCCCAGCTTGGCTTGTGCCCTAAGGAGGCTGGCAAGGTGGGTGACCTGTGGGGCCGGGCAAGGAGCAGAGTTTAGAACAGCAAGCAGGCTTTGTAGAGAAGGAAAAACTACACGAGGCTGCCAGGAGGAGCTGCTCTTAACAATGCTGAGAAAATGACTGCACTCCTTCTGTACATGCACGGCTGTGCTTGTATCGGGGTTTGAACCGACAGTGGGTTTTGTCTGAGGCATATCCCTCAAAACAACCAGCATCATCCTGAATATCAGATTTATCCATATTCTGATTTTGTAGAGTTGTTTCTATTTGCTGTTGGAGCTGTGTGCTAAAGAACAGCCACAGCACAACCTAAATGTACATTTCACTTACCTGTTTAACAGACCGTGAAATAACACAGGCCACACCGCATAAGAATTCTGTTCATATTAGGCTAGACCTTTTGTTCTATTTCATTATAAGAACCTGTATACAGGGGTAGATTTATCTATGGTGTAACACGAACTGTTTATTGTAAATTTGTGAGGAAGTCTGTAAGGAGGATCCAACTTTATCACAAGGAAACTGACGAAACAAATGGAGCTGGTGCCTTGCACTGAGGCGACGGAGGCTGAAAGACACCAGTGCACAGGTAGCACTGCTGCTTCGTA
>NW_008238337.1:802352-824812 GCF_000691975.1 Corvus brachyrhynchos
ACATCTCTGGCACTGCCGGGCTCAGAGGAGCCCTGCAAAGGTTAAAGGAAAGGCAGAGAGCTGGCTACAAGCATTTGTTTCTTCTTGGCCTTTTCTTTTGTGAGTTTCCTTATTAACAGAACACTCTCTCCCATCCCTAGATTTTTTGTCTGCCTTCCCCCTTTTCATTTCAGTTTTGCTGAAGTTACCATTCACTTCAAATATCACGTGTGTAGCTGACATTGATTTCTAACCAGCAGTGCAGTAAAATTTAAATGAAGGTGAAAGAGCCTTGACTGGGAAGAGGAACCATGACATTTATCACAGATGCATGGAATGGTTTGGGTTGGGAGGGGCCCTAAAGCTCATCCAGTGTCACCCCCTGCCATGGGCAGGGACACCTCCCACTGTCCCAGGGTTCTCCAAGCCCCGTCCAGCCTGGCCTTGGGCACTGCCAGGGATCCAGGGGCAGCCACAGCTGCTCTGGGCACCCTGTGCCAGGGCCTGCCACCCTCCCAGGGAAGAACTTCTTCATAATATCGACTCCAAATCTACCCTCTTTCAGTTTAAAACCATTATGCTTCATTCTGTCACTACCCTCATTTTCTGAAAGACTGATTACCTCCTCTTCTCAGCCACAGTGGTGCTGATCCCTAGAAATCCATGATGTATTCTTCTGACAGAAGGAATTAGATTTATCTGATCTCTGTTACAAAAACATATGGGAAATCGGTTTTCTTTCAGCACAGTATTTTTTAGCAGTGTAACTGTTGACTGAGGCAGATCTCGCATCATAAAGAAAGAGATAAGAACTTCTTGGAGAGTAGCAGACTTTTTTCACATCCTTAAACTGAACTATTTAACTATTAAAATGACTGTTTTGCTAGTAATTTTTCTTCCAAAAAATCCAAGCATACACTTTCAGAAAGGAGCAAATCCTCCACAATACATCAGCTGTTGATCCTGCTTTTGTACTGGGGGATAGATTTGGAATATCCTTTTTTCTCCAGAAATTCATTGTGCTGGAATAGACTTCTGAGACATAATTAAAGGTAATAGCGTCAAATGCACTGAAACTCCTAAGTGTTTGCTGCATACTCTTCGTTATCCATAATTGAATACGCAGTTAAGATTTTAGCCAATTTGTCTGGAAATATTTCAGTTCATTGGCTTTACAAAATCTCCCGGGTTCATCAGGAACTGCTGCACACCTCCCCTCATCCCTTTCATTTTCCAGTTAATGCTCCAGCCTATTTCCATGCACGGGGCTGTTGCTGGAGACATGAACAAAGTGCATTTTGGTTTACTTGCATACATTTACATCCCAATGAAAACCATCACGCTGAAAACATCTGAGTTAATTTTAGGCATTAAATTTAGCAGGAATATTCATATGAGTAAATATTTTCACAATTGCTTCTGTCCCAGAGGATAGGCACGAAATGAAATTTGAAACCTAATACACTACTTTTTTCTGTGAATATAAATTTCATAGCACAACATTGGTTTTTTCACTCTTTGCTTTTAAAAGAATAGTTCAAATGATCAGATTTATTAAAGGGAATCTATCAAGGCTTAATTTATGAATTGATAAGGTAACAATATAAAAAATCAAATCCATGCTTCCTTTCTGTAGGTAATGTATGGTTTTCTGTAAGACTGAAGTTGAGCCTGTGTAAAATACTGTTTTGCATTTGGATTGGGCAAAGAAACAGCATCAGTTTCTGACATTTAATTTCTTTTTTTGTTCTTTCTAATGAGCTAGAAAATGTAGCAATGTGGCTTTTATTACTATTCTTTCTTACATGCCTCTGTTTTTTTCTTCTAGACCATAAGAGGTTTTTGCATGTCTTAGGCTGAATGAATGTGTAGGTTCTTCAGGTGAAAAAATATTGCATATTGGAGTCTGCATATGGAGTCATAAAGATATTTGTGATGGTGCCCACTGTCTGTTTCTTAAAGAAGTGAAAATAACATTAAAAGAGGGGAAGACTAATTGTTCATATACTGCTTACACAAATCCATTTTTTCAGTTCACTTTTATATCCACATGGAGTTGAACTGAGATTATTATTCTCAGTGTCCATGCATAGATGTGAGTTTGAAAGTAATGGAGTTAAAGGCTGTGGAATTCAAGATTTTTTTTCTTTTTTTTAACATTCACATGATTGATGTAGATTATACAGTAATTTGTCCAAGAGGTGCAGATGCAAAATTATATGGAATTTATTTGATGACAGTTAAATCAGGCTCAGTGAGCCCTTTTGCCTTGCAGCCCAGCCTCCTTCCCAGGCTTTTGTTACTTTGCCATCATGAAGCGGGAGTCATCTGCTTTCTGCAGCTTTTTGGTTGAAGTGATCTTTTCATGTTAAATCAAATGAAAAGTATTCAACACTTAACTGTTGTTGCTGTTTTGTTACCTGAAGCATTTGCCTGACCAAAAAAAAAATCACTGCAATTTCTCATAAGGCTTCCTCTCATTATCAGATTGACAGCAGCGTGCTGTTTTGATTCAGATTAGTGGCTCATGATGGCTGCTGTTAAAACTTTCGCTTTCCCTGAAAACTGTATTTCAATTACCTTTTTTGTTTGTGAGAAGGTGAAGGAGCTGGTCCTTCACAGAAGTTACCTAATAATTTTGCAGTGAAGAACTCTTGTGTTTCAAAGACAGCATAATTCAAGTGAGCTGAATATACCTTGCAAAATTAGGATGTATTTATTGACCAGAGAGGTTTCCTTGAAGTCTTCACTTGCACAGAGCAACACAAGTGAAAAACTGGCTATGAACCCCTCTCTCTTGATGGCTGCAGGGAGCTGCCCCAAGGCCTGCAGCAGTGTCCCCCCAGCACTCAGGACTGCTCCTTAATTAGCTCTGCTTTTGTTTGACCTCACTTCAGCCTTCCCTGCACACATTCCATTCTGTGCACCGCGTTTCTGGCAAGCTTCCACCACACCTTCCTGGGGTTTGATTGGGATGGAAAGGAACACCAGGCCAAGCAACTGGGCAGAGCAGAGCTAAGCAGGAAGAACAGAAATATTCCCAGTTTCTGCTGAACTAGTTGGAACTGTTTCATACAATTAATGAAGTTGTGCTATTTACCAGTGTGATAGTCCTGCTTGTAGTGGAGCTATAAACTCAGAGCTTGATCGATTTCTCCAAACATTAAAAAAACAAGAGGTGAAAACACTGCTTCATTTCTTACCTCAATTTATTATACTTTTGGAAAACATCAATTAAAAAATTAACTTACACGGTATGTACTGAAATCATTGGCGCAGAGAAAGATAAAGTGGAAGCAAACTGCAGCAAAGACACTTCAGTGTCTTTTTCTGGTGACCAACATGGCAGTAGGGACAGTGCCCTGGAATTAACTGTCCTGGGAGGCCACATGGCACTCTCTGAAGTGTCCAGCACTAGAGGACCACAAGAACATCTGCCATGAATGACCCGTATGTCTTACCTTGGAGAAGGTAGATATATTAGCCAACTTCTTTATCTTTACAATTTTAATATACAGTAAGATCCTTGAGACTAATTGATAAAAGATGTCAAGAAAGGGTTTATCCATGTGTTAATTGGGAAAATAACAAGAGAAAATAAGCTATTTTTTGTTTTATTCTTTATATCCTAAGCAGCAATGATCTCCCCAGACTAACCTAGAACACTTTAAAGCAAAGGATGATCATATTGCATTTAAAAAAAAATAGTTTACCCATAGGCTTTTTAAAAAATTCACAACAGTCAAACTGCTGGAGCCTTCCCTTCATTGTGGGCAGTGTCTGAAGCCACGTGCTCACAGTATCCCCAGGGCAATAACTGAAGCCAGAGGTTTGTTCTGGTGCAGGTTTCAGTACCAGGAGAGGAGAGCAGGGCTGGCTGGTAGAGTTTAGCAGAAATTCGCTGTGTGTGCTAGCATCTGGGTTGGATTTTTGGTAAATGAGTGCCAATAGGGTGATTGACAACAAAGGCAGCAGCTCTCTGAGTGAAGGAAATGTCTGATAAAGGATGCTCAGCTATTATGTGGCAGTAGGAGGACAAGTAATTCCATCCAGTTACCTTAACAGATCCTGGGATACGAGAACCTCAACCAGGCTCTAAAAATTACTTAATATGATTAAAATATTTATTTTTTCCTTGTATAATGGATGAGCTACTTTAAAATAGTGCCATGTGAATAAAACCCCCTAGCTCAACAGCAAAATGCTCAAGTTGTCATCACGTCTCTGCGTATGAGACATGACTGAATCAGTTCTGCTTAATTCAACCGGAATAATAAAATCATGAGACCTGAGGATTTCAGTTACCCCCAGGAAGGGCACCCCAGCATATGCAGAACTATTCACTGTGGTAGAACTTAGGCCTAAATTATCACGTAGGTGTGATTTGGGCTGTTGCCCTCAAAGGCAGTCCCCAAATACCTTTCTGCAGGATGTTTAAGTACCTGATGAATTGTGTGAATAAAAGAAAGGGACATTGAGCTGCATTTTAGTGCCTGGCAGTGGAACTGAGTAGCACCAAGTCTAGATGCGGTGTTAATGCAAATAGTAATCAAAGACATGGCCCGAGCAATATTTCTATTTACTCTTTTTAGTGAATATTTTGATACCAAGATTAGAGAGGAAATTACATCTTTTTAACTGTCCAGCAAGCACAGATTAAACAATTGAACAAAGAAGCAGTAAATTGTTATCAGTAACTCCAGCTTAAAAAGATTTAGGCCTGAGATCTGATTTGTTAATTCTGAGGCCAAGCCCATCTACTAAATTTTTTTTCAATAAGCATTTCTGGTCAGGTTTTAGTCAGCAAGAAGTCAGTTCAGTTTGAGTTTATACCTGTCTTGCTTCCACAGTTTCCTTGACTTCTACTCAACTTGTGGGAATTTTGATTTAGAGACCAGTCCAAGAACTAAATATCAACAGTTGATGAGAAAATGCTTCTCTGTGCACTACATAAAGGCATCATAACTTACGCCCCCTCATTCTTCATTAACATACAGTTATACAATTTATATACCACTTTAGTCATTAGCATATAGATTGCCACCAATATACTGCATTCCCAGAGCAAAAATAAACCAGTGTAAGGAAAGGAAAAGCTACCACAAAATGCCTAGTATTTTTATATCTATAGCTGCTTCAGTGAATAATAACCCCAGAGAGTCAAACTGTTACACTTTGCTTCATTATGTAGAAATGCTGCTGTGATCACTTCCTCACCGCTCTCAGTGCCTTACAATTTGAAACATCAAAGTATTCTCTGAAATGGAACCATTCTTTCCTGTTTGGAAAGCAAGCAAATATTTTTGTAGGATATTCTAAATAAAAACCTAAAATCAGGTTGATATTGTTTTACAATGTCACTCAAGCTCCAGACTGGAAAGCATTTTTTTCCCCATTCAGGAGAAGAATGGTAGATTGCATAGCATGTAGGAAGTAACAGCTTGATCCAGGGTTGTGAGATGCAGTCACCAGAAGTGCATTTTAGCTCAGAAGATGGCTTTCTTTTACCAATTGCTTTTCAAATCCATGTTTTGTTTCAAATCCTATTCCAGCTGTCTGTGAACACTGTTAAGCCCACTTGCCTTTCTAATGGAATGCTTGATCAAATTAATGCCTTGAAGCAACACTATCAGCCAGCTGCTTTCTCTATCATACGGTGGGCAGTATGGTGTAGTTTTTAAAATTATGAGAATGAACTCAGCACATGTACAGAAATCAGAGAAAGCAGACAGTAAGAAGTCTCTTTACTGGATTTGTAGTGGGCCTGGATAGATTTGGAAATCTAATTTGCTAGAGAAGTAGAAAATTATTGTTAGTTTAAAACTTAAAACTTACAAAATGTAAGTCTGCTTAAAACTTAAAAATATGATCTGGGAAACCTGGAATAGCTGTGAGCTTGATTAGTGGTCTAGTTCTGTCAGATGGACCTGCAGTTCTTCTTTCCGAGATTGATATATTGCATCCAGATGAAGAACACTAAACCCTTGTAGATAAAAGTTTTGAATAATCAAACAAGACCCAAAATCAAATGTGCTCAAGCACATTATTCACCAGCCTGTGCAAGCTCAGGTCTGTTTGGTCTAAAGTGTTCCCATCTGGCTCAGCAGAGAGACATCAGCTCCTCTCCAGCTTGCACCGAGGGTTTCAGCTGATTGCTGCCTTTTGTGCTGATAAGAACAGAACTCCTTCTGCCTCACGATGAACTCCAGCAGGAACATCTGGGGAAGCACAAGGTGTCTTGTTCACAGTCCTGCTGTCTCCACGTGTAGGAGTTCCATGGATCCTTGGTGGGGGCAGCTTCTCTCATAACAGAATTCATTAGCAAGCTTCAGCTAAAGCACTGCTGCTCTGATGACGTCTCCCTATGAAGATCTCTTGATTTGTCATTGTAACTCTTGCTCTCAATGAAAACAGACAAAAAACATGAGACATGGTAAGTCCAGGGTGTGCTGGCAGAGCTGCAATACGGGCTGTCAAGAGTGAGCAAGAGACAGGTAACAAATATGTTACCACCAAAAATGTGGGAAACATTAAAGTTCTGTCTTGTCACCGTGCAAATGGGAACTGATGTTCCTGTACGAGCAGACTGGCTGTTCATGTGTGCCTGAATAAATAAATAGGGGAATTCATAAGCTCCTTTCCAGACAGGTAAGGCTTCCTATGAAATTATTCTTCCAACTGTGCTAACCCACTGTATGGTCACAGTCACTTCTGCTTTATCATGTTCACTAAAACTGCAGTTCCAAGTGCTCCCAACATTCTTGTTGAGACTTCTCTTCTGAGCCAGGCACTCTGCTTGGTGCACCATCCTGAGAGGAAGAATTCTTCATTTTCCCCCTTCTTTTTATTGAAATGATTTATCAATTTGTGTGAGTGGAATTCTGTTTCCCTCCACTCTTCCAGAGGTAATGGCAAGGATAATGACCATAATAACAGCACTCCTGAACTGTAGATACTGATCAAAATATTGCCTGGAAATTTAATTGCCAACAAAGCCATGAACTCTCCACACCATGGTGGAGAAAGCCAGTGGGCTCAGCAAGGGCAGAGATCAGCGAATTGAGGCACTGGATATTAAGAAATTTGTCTTGATTTTTTAAATGTGCTTGAGTTGACTAAGTGGATTTATATAATGCCAAATTTTTCTGTGTAATAGATGATAATACCACATTTTACAAATCAGTTATCTGAAATGTGAGCTGGGTTTATAATTGTCTTTACTAATGACCTGCTTGCTGATCTTGATGACTTGGGTTAACATAAAAGTAGCTGTGAGGGCAGGAGCCAGAACTTGCAGCAACAGGACTGAAATGATAACCCCTCTTGAGACAGTTTTCTGTAGAGACATCTACATGTGGCAGGAGGGCAGCCTCCATCAGGGCACGTTGAAATAGGTGGCAACTTTCCATTAAAATTTTGGGGGTTTTAATCAGAGCTGGAGATGTTTATGTGATGTGGTGGATTCACAGTGGAAGATGATAGTGGAAATTCATGAAGCTCAGATGGGGAAGAGCAAGCCATCATGAAAAAAAAAGCCCAAAACAAACTGTAAAAAATTCACTGAGTGAATTTGCCTAACTTTACAAATGGCACTTCATTTGAATTGCAATAAAAATACCAGCTTGCATCCTTTTCTGCTTTAGAGATGTATTATTAGCTTCTCAAGATCACAGTTTCAGGTAGCTCAATTGTTCCTCAAGAACACTTTTTGTTTTACAAGAACAGAGCTTTTTGAGAGTCTTGTTCAAGACATAATTAGAACAATTAAGTCATTTCAGGTTGACTTCAGCAGCAAAGAATCCCATAGACTTTAATAGGAGTAGGATCGGCTTTGAACTAAGCTTAGGCATGATTTTTTCTTATGGCTTTGAAGACACAAAATAATCTCTCTCACGTGGCTGGATTTGCTGGTTAGTTATCCACAGCATCTGCAGCACGGAATCCAGTCTTGGGCCATTTAAGTTTTGGCAAGACAAATATTGGCTCTGCAGTCAGAAAACTGCATCCTTGCTAAAATCACGGACATCTGGAATTACCAAGAGCCAGGGGCTGGCCCCAGTTGGTGAACTTCCATGTGGGTAAAAATGTATTGCAAGGTGACTGCACATTCACCACCATTCATGTCTGGGCTTCCCATTGCAATATATCAAAATATATTTTGAAAATATTAAAAGTCTTTTATTTCTCACTGGAGGTGGCATCCGATAGCCTGAGAAAATGTGGAGGTTTTCCTGCAATAAAATAGCACAACTTCTTGTACATTTTATGGAGTGTGAATGGCAAAGTTTTCATTTGGAACTGTAAATCACCACAGTTTTGGGAGTGCTTAGAAATAAAATGGGAGTCAGTCCTGCGTAATAGAGGCTGTCACAATGTCTGTGTCAGATGGAAGTGCAAAATGGAGATACTCCTAACTGGGGTATTATTTCCCTCTCTACGGACAGATCTTCTTCCACAATTGCATATGAATATACATAGAAGTGACAGGAACTTCTCTTTTCTGGTCATCTCTGTGAGCTGGAAGGAACACTCTGAACATATCAAATAATGTCCCAGCCACGGTTTCCTTACTAAATGGATAAAATGAGCAGTGCTTCTCTCAGTTAAAATTTCTGTGTCACTTCTAGTATAAATATTGTCAATGATTATTTGCCAGTTTCTAAATCCTCTGAGTATTTTCCCCCTGAAATCTGGCTTTATGATTCCTTGATATTATTCCATATTGTGCAGTGCTGCTTGCTTCATTGCTGCTGTGGCTGAGAATGCTGGAAGTGCAATAGGCCCCACTTTGTCAGTATTATCTCTGCACTCCTGTTATTGAGATGGAGGCTACTTGGAAAAGGATGATATTTTTCACCATTTTGGGAAGTGTTACCGATCCCTGAGGAAATGCGAACATCCCACACTCAGTTACTTTATTCAAGTGTAATTTAAAACCGGCTCTCAAGCATAATGGGATGTTACAGCCAATATTTATTTTTCTTTCATTAGATAAATAGTATTAAATTGCAATCCTTGAGAAAATTGTACAGACTGTATCACATTTGAATGTGTTTGAGCTTGAGTCTCGCTCAGGCAAATTCTCATCATATTCAAATAACCATCATTATGCAAATAAGAACATCCTCATTGCCAAGCAAGTTTAAAATGGATGTTTGTTTTTTTTATCATGATGAATTATCTTCTTCCTGGTAGCAGATAGCTCCATGCAGCTCAGAAGAGCTGCACAGGTCCTGGTTATTCTTCAGATTCCTTTTGCCAGTTGCAAGCTGCCTTTTTTGCTAGCAAGGATGGGCTTTGATTGTTCCTCTTCCCATGTATATTGCTTGAAAAACAGCACAGCCAAGCTTTTCTCATCACCAGAGGTTTTGGCTTCTTGATTGTACTGAATTTTCATGTAACAAATAAGGTTATTCTGTGAGAGCCATTTTATTGTATCAGTAGTGCCTCAAGTAAAAATTAATTATAATTTTGAAAACTGTAAATATAAGGCTGCAAAAGTCATCTTTGTGTCTTCTCTCTGATGTATGTATTGTGTAAAAGGAATGGCAGCTGCTCTAAGTTATAGTGTTTAGCCCAACAGGATCTCTACTATCAAAAGAATTTTTAATACTTAAAAAGAAACGGATTGTTATGGAGATGACAGTGTCACAAAGGTCTCTTACTCGATTTGTTAGAATGTTACCAGATTCCTCTACAAACTGTGCAGAAAATGCCTCATTTTCAGTCCAGTTACAGATACTGCAAATGAAATGTACTGCATGAGTTATTTATGACAGAGGAGCAAAGTGAAACATGACTCTAGAACTAATATCTGTGGCAGGACATTTTGGCAGGAACAGGTGATGTTCCATTTAACTTAAGAAACACTAGTTCTGTGAAATCAAAGAAATAAATTCATTAGAGCCCCAACTTTTTCACATGATACAGGATTCTCTACAAATTCACCAGTGCCATCTATATCTGAACTATAAATCCATGGATTCTTCTCTCAAAGAAGATGTCTACAATCTACCACATGTTAAATTATTTTTCATTTTTGCTTCTATAATGTTGAGAAGACAAAAGGTCTGCAGCAGAAATAATTCTTTCTGTCCTAGCTTTACAAAGTTTGATTAATGCAATGAACAATAAATAACAAAACCAACCCCCCTCAGATTTAGCTTAATTGCAAGCTTCCAGGCCTGTTCTGTTCTTTTCTCTTGGTTTTCCTGCCAAGCATACCGAGGATTAAGAATTCAAAATAAATAACTGGAAATGAAATGCTTCATTCTCTGCAGAGCCATGAGAGAACATGCAAGTGAGTTATGGGCCAGGCAGGCTTGTTATGATAACAACATTGCTCTTATTTACATTTACAGTTAATGTTATAGCTCCTGTAAATTAAAAATGCCACCAAACTACTTGAAAAGGAATTAGAATCTATAAATAGCTACTTTATGCATACTGTATCATTTCCAGTTCTTTTAAGCAAATAGATTTTTCATCCTCCAGTCCAGCAGCTCATCCTAAGAAGTTATGTCTGCGTGCAAGTATGTGCTACAGGCCAAAATCTGCTTCCATTTATCTCTTGCTTTTTAAGATCGCTGTCTTAAAGAAGTGGAACAGGATATTTTCTGTGACCATATTCTATCCCTAGCCATTTGTGCGTGATCCTGAAATAACAACCAGCTCCTAAGCATGGTTGATCATAAGCAGTTGTTAGTGTGGGTAATTTATTAAAAGCCTGATTTTTGTGTATTCTCTCATGTACATTTCAATTTCTTTGAAACTCATTCTTTCAGTAAAGTTAAATGCCCCTCAGATTTATGAATGAATGGAAGGTTTGTTTTAGACCAGGTCTTCACAGACACATGAAATCATGAGATCTAAACTACTTTTCTAAGTACTAGGGGATAGGGGTGGTGTTGACATTTTAGGCTTTTTGTTTTTAAAAAACAGAACAAAATATCTGTGATAGGAGGATTCTTGTAGATACCTAATGCCAGAGGGGAAGGCCTTGGGACGGAGTACTACATTTTTGGTAGCCTTTCCCAACAGCACTGACTTGGAACTCTTGCTCCCATCAACCATGGAGCAGATAATCAAATTTGTACTTTTAGTCTTAACACAGAGCTAAATCCTGGAGTGCTGAAATTTGCTTTGTTTGGGAAGGATCAAAGACGTGCCCGAGTTTTTGTATGCAGCACGCTGCCTGGCTGCACTTTGATTCAATTAGGAAATAGGTGATCAGCTCTTACAGCACTCGCGGGTCACTTGGATGGAGTTAATGAAGAAACAAAAGGTGTAATAAGGCAGAGCTCTCCCCTGAGTGGCTGCCGTGTGAGGGGGCAGCTCTGCTCCGAGCAGCTGAAGGGGAAGGAAAACGCATCCAGTCTGTCCCAACCCTTTATTGTCAGTCTTAGGGACATGGAAAAGCTGCGGCTAATGCTCACTGGAATGAAAATATACAGATTTAAAATTCGTAATTCCTTGTCCTGGGCTTGGGAAAAGAACTTAATGGCAAGGAACTGTTGCAGTCTACATTTTTTTTAAAAAAAGCACAGCTGCAGTTAAAAAATATAGACAGAGTAGGATGCTGAGCAGTTGTGTTATGACTCCTGTTTACACCCAGTGAAACTTTGTAGGAAAAAAGACACATAGAATAGCCCATCTTGCAGGAGAAGGGATGTGCATACACGTGCCATGACATTTTGCGTAAGGCAAGAACGTATAGTTACATTTTAAAAGGCAAAAAACCCCATACTGGATAAATAAAATTTGTTTTTTGATTTCCTTTATTTTTAATGAAGGAACATGGCATTCTATTGCAAGAACCCTCTAACAGTTTGGATTTTTTATTTGGTTGGTTTTTTGTTTGGTTGGTTTTTTTAAGGTAATTATAGAAGCTTGGGGTATTTTCTAAACACAAAAGAAAACTACACTGAAAAGCAGTCCAGTTTTGTTTCCACAACCGGTTCTCTGGGGGTATCGATGGTGTCAAGGGAAAAGAAACAACAACATTTTAGAAAATGTTGCTGCAGCCCTTAAATGAAATAAAGGAGCTATAGCCTCTTTTCATTATAGAGTTGAATTCAGCTTTGAAAATTCTGTGTATTTTCCCGTCTTTTACCAGTCTGTTGTAGCTCTTTACAAAACAGGAATTGAGGCACCTCTCATGCTGTCACCTTACCACTAAAACAACTTTCTTGCACAGCCTGGGATTAAAATTATTTTTCCTTTGGCTAATATGAAGGCTGTTAATTCCTGTAATGCAAGTGTTGTTTATCAGGCAAATAATTTACTTATTAACAGCACACTTAATTGAATAGCTTCGCTGCTTAATGTGTGCAGAGCGTGTCATGTGTGTCCTTCTTAAATGGCAAATAATTTCTTCATTGTCATCATTTTCACTGGGTGGAATGGATGTGTAAATTAACTGTTCATGCTGTTTGCTTTGCTTCATCCTTTGGGTAGGCCAACACCCCGCTTTGCTGAGAAGTGCGTTGCTTTCACCTCTGTCATTAGCTACAGTGACATTAGAGACAAATCACCTTTTTCCCTGATCAGACCATTTGCAAAGTTTAGCATAATCTAAACTACTCTGTTGTGCTCTAAAATTGAATCCAGTGATGTTTCTAGCAGTCCTTGTCTCCCAGGCTGTAATTCTGGCTGAGCACAGTGACTCTTCTTGTCCTGCAGCAGCAGAGTTACGACAGCACCACAGCACATTCTTCAGTTCAAATGTTGTACCAGGCTCACAGAGAGAGAGTACAACAAATAAATGAAAATGAAATCAGCTGCTCTTAAATAAAATAAGAATTGCAGAAGGATGTAGCTTACCTTGTGAGCTCCATTTCATAATGACAGCTGGTTTATTACACCTTTTACAGACCACGTGTTTAATCAATATAAAACTCTAATAATGTAACAAGATCCCGCAGTGTTTTCTGACAAGTACTTGTAAATTCTTCTGGAATATTTCTTGTTAAACAAAGATTAAATGTGGCTATTAAAAGCGGGCAATAATGTTCCAGGAAGAGAGCTTTATTTCTACACATGAAATGGGTACTGGGAAAGGATTGTTAGGCTCTGTAAACTTAAAAAAATGAGGTAGTGACAGCATAGCTATTACTTGATATAAATAGTCCAATAAGCAAAGCTGCACTTGCCTTGGACTACATATCTGTGAGATTTTCAGCAGTACAGAAAGCAAATAAGAATTGTGTTCATTCCTATATATCAGCACTTCGGGTAAAATAATCTGAATTGCATCAATTCCATGATACTAATTGATACTGTTTAATTAAATCACCTCAACATGCATTGCTGAGGTTATTACTCACTCTCTAATGGTGGCACCAACCTGGCCATTGTCTCTTTAAGTTTCTGAGTACAAAAAAACTTGAAATGGTGCCGAACATAATTGCGGTTTTAATTTGCTGTCTGAATCAGTGAGTGCCAGATTATGAACATCCTCACTCCCACTGATGATCAGCTATGCATGGAAAAAGTCTTCCTGAGCCGTTGTAACCAACTGTATGAGCTGATGTTCATTACAGAAGAAGAGAGTTCAAGTTTTTGACCCTTTCACAAGAGGTAGAAGGTTTCAGTGCTGCAGAATAATGACTTAATCCTTTAAAAAAAAGGATAAGAGCATGCCCAAAGCTTAGGTTTCTTATAGGAAAGAAAGTTAAGCTGATGCCAAAAAGCATAAGAAGATCAACTGCATGATAGAAGTTGAGCATGTCAGAAATTTGCAGGCAGCAGTTGACCTTGTGGGTGAAACATAATTGTGTGGGATAGAAAAAGCATTTCCTGGGTTTTCCCAGACCTGGTTTTGTGGCTCAGACCCCATAAAGAGCCTGATTTTGCTGGGCTTTGAGGGGTCTGACACCCACACCTGCTGCTCTTCCTTTTGAAGCTGAGTCATAGCACAACAGAGAATAAAAAGCACTTGGGTCTGGAAGGAGACAAAATAGAGCTGAACTGTCCTGTAGTGTTTAGACAGTCTGAGAATCCTGCTTGTCTAATTCTGATGAGTGCTGAATATAAAGTTAGCTTGGGAGAATCACTCCCTGTTCCCTCTCAGGTGAATGGCTTAACCACCTTAGGTTCAAGGGTCACTATGGTGTCATACTCCTGACAGAGAAATGTAATTTTACATTGTCATTGAAGATCATTCCAGACCTGCTTGGGCAAGATCTCGATGTTTACTGCATGTTGCCAGTTATGTAATTCAGTGTTAAATCTAGATTTATGTGATTTGAGATAACGATTACATTTGCTCTAATCCTGGGATAATCCTTGCTTATTTTTGGAGATCCTTGAAAACAAAGTCTGTGACAAGATCTATCCATAAGTATTCTTAAAAACTTAGGATGATCAATTAACAGCAACCCTCTTTTTTTGGCAATTCTCCTGGCTGAATAAAGTCTTTTGATGCTCATTCAAAGATGTAAGAGATTGCATTTTTCTCCCTGTGCAATCACAAGCCAGACTTTTGAAGTTAACCATGGTTTAATGATATGTACCAACATGAGTTAGATGAGAATCAGGTGAAGTGCTTAAAACCAAGTAATGAAAGAGCTCGCTCATAAAACCCACCAACTAATTTCTTCATACTACTATGACTTCTGAAAACACAATACTTCAGAAAGACAATATTTTATTTCCACTCCTTCAGCTTTTTATATAAAAGTATTTATAATAACTCTGATACCTGTCTTTCAAGTGTTCAGAGCTAGTGGCAAATTTTTTTTAGGTTTTTTTGTAGTTAGCATGACAGCCAATGTTACAGTTTCCAGGCCTCTGTGCAAGTGCATGAGTAACAGCCTGGGTGACAGCCCAGATCGTGAAAACACCGGCTAAGTGTAGGAAGGGAATATGCAGATCCGAGTCTGGGGTAGGATCAACATTGCTCAGCCCAGGGAATGAATATTCCATGTTCTCTCTACTGCACTTCAGCTGAATGGCTGATGCGGGAAGGCCTCTACTTACAAACAACAAACTGCTTCCAATAAGATATCTATTGATTGATATCTAATGGATTATTTGGAAAATTCTTGTTTATATAGGAAAAAGTGGCTCTGGGAAAGACTTTCATCCTGTGTGGGTTTTTGTCGTGGGGAATGATGCAAGCAGACTGTTTTGGAGGACGGGGGGTCAGGTTCCTTCCCTGATGTGCTGGCGTGGCATTACCGTGTGTGCTGGTGGCTGCAGAAGTGGGAGTGGGGCTCTTCCCTCCGCCTGTGCTCTCAGCAGCCCCGGTGGCAGCACTTGCTCTGTGTCACACTGGAGTGCACTCTCAACTCAGTGCTATGGCTTTAAATGTTTACATCCCATTTTCCTGGGAGAAACTGAAAGAGAAATCCAGACTTTCATTTCCTCCACATGGGTTTTGGTGGGTTCTTGGGTTTGCAGTGTAGTTTTTATTCACAAAACAAATGTAACAGCCAACAAACTTGTGCCTCTTCTGAGGCCTGGGGACAGATAATTACAGCAGCAGTGCTGTGGGACCAAAGGCCAGCAGCTCCCTTCAGTGGAATTTAAATAGGTAAGGTAAATAAAAAAATCAATCTTATTCCTAATCTCCCAAACCATCTTATTCTCTGCCTTTATCTTTTCTTTCAGCTTTGCTACTGTACATTTATTGCAGGTTCTAATCCCTCAGCTTTCCAATTTTGCATGCAAATTTGTTTCTTTTTCACAGGATCTTGTTTTCAGAGTTGTTGGTTTGGGGTTTTTTTTTGTCACACATTCATGGAGCTAGGGTAATTTTCCCCTCCCCAATTTCCTCTCCAGCAGCTCCAACTGAAAGGACAGCCAGTGTTTATAGTGAGAAGGTTAAAATATTCTGGATATCTTCCGTTGCCTTCTCCCATTTACTGACTCTGCAGTTTCAATATGAAATCTACTATAATGTGGAAGCTGTTTGCAATACAGTGTAAGGGCTTCCTACCATATGCTCTCCCATCTGTGATAAGAATGAGGGCTTTGGAAAAAAAGGCAAAAATTTCAGTGTGACTGGAGTTGAACTGCATGCAATTTCTGCCTGCTTTGAGGAAATCTTGAAAAGTAAATATGTGCATTGTACATGTCATGAATTCTTCTGCCTCCGGTTTATTCCCCATTGCTGATCAAGCATTTTCTGTGTAAAAAATAGTGGCTAAGATGCCTGGAGAACGAGTGGAACTGAGTGCACCTCAGGAGCTGTGGTTCAGTAATCAGTTGGCAGACACTTTAATTGCTTTCAGTGACTTTTAGACCCTCAGTGCTGACCAACACTTTGGAGAGGGTATGTACAGCTTTGCTGTAAAGATGTTAAACTTACACACAAGTGTCACTGTAACTTCTTTAAGACCTTTTGTGGAACCTGCCTGCCCTGGTTACCTCTGGTATTTCCAATGTAAGTGAAGCCAGACAGGAAGAGGTACATGGGCTGTACTAGACATCTTAAACACCCCCCAAACAACCAAAAAACCCACAGGAAAAGGCAAAATGAGGAACTGTTTAATTTAAAATGTCTTTATGGAAATTACTTTTAAATCTTACAAGGTTCTGTATTGCAAAGATGTTTCCTCTTGAAGTGTCTGATTTTCTGCCTCTTACCACTCTGCAATGGAGTTAGCAAATCTGGATTTGGAGTTAAAAGGTTCACTGTCCTTTACAGTAGGTTTGAATTTGGCTCTATATAACTACTCCTTTTGCTACACTGGATCTTCCATTCATAAATAGTTTATAAAGAGTCATTAAATTATTAACCTCTAATAGCATTACAACATGGGTATAATAGCAAAAAATGTAATAATCACGTTACTGTTGGGTATTACCTATAAGCAAATAACAGACTTCATCAGACATAACAATCATTTATCCTCCATTAAAAATCGACTAGATGTACACTTTATAGACCAGCCCTTAATACACAGTGAGATCTAAAATACACAGAATTCAGTATGCAGACAAATATTTCAGAAAAACAGCCAATATTTTGGGCAACAACAAATATTCAGTAGCCAAGAGAGATCCAAGAGGGGAAACAAACAAATATTTTCTGTATGATTAGCTAATTTAAGTAATCCCATTCTTTCTGAAACCAAATTAAGCAAGACAATCAGTCAGTGTGCTTTAAGGGACTCTGCTAACTATTCTTTGATACCTAGAAATGGAAAACTTTAAAAACTGGAAGCTTTGCTTTTTCTTCCAATGCTCTTGGTTTGCTGTTCCCTCATCTTCTTCTGGCTGTCATTTATTCCAGTATAATTGATATATTTATAATACATATTTAGTTCAGATGCCAATTTTTGTTTCATGGTGAGGAGACAATAGGTTGTGCTTTCCTGTCAGGGCTCTCCGATGATGTCTGGAGCCTCAGTGAGTAACTACAGCACTAGGGGTCACTGGCACTCCATCAGTAGCAGGCGTCTGGTGACAAACACGGTTGGGTTTGTGGCAGCAACGAGCCCATTTTCCTGTGAATTTCGGGAATATTGGTGCTGCCAAACAGGCGACTGCTTTACGGTCTAACGTATACACACGAGTAGGCACCATATGTGTTTACAGAGAGACGTTTATGAAAGATCACAAACTATTGAGAGGCACTATTCCTTGGCTCTTTGGCTTTGTCATTCCTCCCAAATTCTTGGGCTGTGTTGTTTCTTTGTGTATTTCAGACTAACCTACAGTCATCCTGTAACTGCTCTACTCGTGTTCCATGGGGGCTTGGAAAGTCCATACCTTTGGATCCAGGTTACAGTAATCAGTGTGGGGCACTAAAATGCTCTCCCTGTGAGGCTTTTGCAGCACTGGGCTCCTTGTTTCCAAGAGATGTTGAGCACAGAACAACAACTGGTTCTCAGAAAAAAATTCTACCTACTGAAGATCACACCTCTACTCACGGAATTGTGTTACAAATTATAATTAGTGTATTTAATGACCCTTCTATTAAAAATGTCAGTTGATTAAGCATAAAAGTTGCATTTTTAATCCTGTTGATAGAATTGCTATATTTTCAGTACTTTTTCATATTGAAAGTGAAGGTCTAAATGATGAATTAAGGAATCTCTGTCTTGGTTTTCCAGAAAAGAAAGCTGGTAGTACATGCAGGCAAATGGTTTCGTATCTCCAGAGTAATTTTAAATGGGGGTTGCCTTACTTGCTTGTATCACATCAACATGTCTTCAGTTACATCTCAGATCAGGCATGGTCTGATCCTCTGTTCTGCTATTTCACATTATCTGCTCCTACAAACCAGTCAGTTTCCAACTGCTCCACTGGGAATGTTATCAGGTTTCCAACTGGACATGCTGCCCGTGAACATTTACATTCCAGCCACTTGAATCACTCTGCCTGTGGTAGCTTGGCAGGTATTGGTACTTTAGTATCTGTTCATTTCCTCACCATATATAAACATTTCTTCTTACAGTGGTTTTTCCCTGAGGTGCACACATATTGGTTTGTTTATTTATTGAACTTTTATTTGAGCTGGCCTCTGCATCTTGTGTGATTTGGTCCTTATAAATCATTGCATTTATTGTGATATGAGTACAGTAACTTGCAGCCAAATCAGCTTTTAAAATCCTACTGTCAGGTGAAGCAGGTTAATATATTAGTTCATTAATTCAAACAAAAAAGTCCCCTTAGATACACCATTGCCTATTAGAGTGCTGCTGATTTGGCTGATAAGAGCCTAGCTGTGTTGTGATAAGGTCCTTTGTCATTTTTAGAACTCACTTGGAACTGAGATATTCCTGAGTTTTCATTGGAAACAAATAAAGGAGAGTGGAAATTCTGACTGACATCATCTCCTGTTTCAGCTGCTGTGAACTGACAGCAAGGCCAGCACCATAAAGCAGTGCTGTAGGAATGCTGTTCCCACTGAGGTCAGTGTTTGATCACTTAGGGGGATAGCACTGGAGGGGCACTGCCATGGACAGCAGAAATACAAGCTGTCAAATAGATCTTGGTTTCAGCCTGGGCAAGATTTGTCACTGACTCTGCTTTTCTGATAAAACAGAAGCATTATAAGGAAATCAAGTGATTTCATTTTTTATTTTCCTATGTGGTTTGAGTGAACAGATGAGAATTAGTTTTAAACAAATTAACAAAGATTTAATGCTTCATCCTGCTGTCACTGAAACAAAAACCTAAGTGCTGGTTAATGTCAAAAAAGAGTAAGATGCAGAAATGAAAAGGAAACTGAAGCGTGTGACTCAGTGTGGTCTTTGTGGCATCTCCCATTATGCTGTTTTGATTTTCAGAGTATTTCTGTGGGAGCATCACAAAGACACTCAGCTGTGAGTGTGGTGCAGCTGGCCAAGACGTAGGGTACACATGTACCCAAAGGAAGTCCCTTCCCCAGACTCTGCATTACACAAGCTCAGAGAAAAGATCACAGATAGATGTGATGAGGAAAAAAGAGAAACACAAAATAATAGTGGAACGGCTTATGTTGTGCGTTCTAAATGGCAGTCACAGTACACCTGCTGCCTCACCACTGCTAAATGTTTTGAAGACAACACATTAAATTGTATAAAATTGCTGGGAGGTCAAGCTGATCATGCTGATGCCTTTTCATCTTCTGAATCTATGACTCTAATTGCTCCTCTCTTCGAATGTTGTGCAGTTACAAACCCAGATAATCCATTTCAATGCCCTCTGTGCAATCCCAAGAGAAGGAGAAAAAAAATAGGACTAAAAATCTGTCTCTGTAAAAATCAATGACTTCAGCAGCACAAGGATTTTTCCCTCAGAGCTTAATTGAAAGTGAAAAATATTTTTGGAGAAAAATGTGTAACTGCTCAGGTTAAAAGACTCAATAATATGCCCGGCTCTTCCAGGTCTGTGGGCACTGAGAGACAATTGTTAAATGCAACTGGCTTTTGGAATGAATTGTTTGCTTTCAGATCACTCAACATATTCTGTATTTCCATGTCTTTTTATCTATAAATTTATTTACTGATATATCTATCTCTGGATCTATAGCTGGATCTATATCTATATCTCTCTCTATATCTAAATGTGAAGTTTTGGGCAGAGGAACATTTATGCTCATGTACCTGGCTCCAGTCTTCCCCATGTCTGCAGTTCTTTGCCATGTCAGTGGGGTTTCCCCCAGACCTGTGCTTTTAGCCTGTCAAAGAGGGAGCATTACTGCCTAAATCAACCCAACCTCAAACAAAAATGGGAATTGATAAACTGTTTAGAACAATTAGCAGTTTTAATGACATAAGGTGTATTGCATATATCAGTTGATGTATCCCATTGCAGGCGAACCAAGAAGTCTCAGGGTGAGGACGGATCTCTTCATTACCTTGTTGGGTGTGGATTAATCAGTTTTCTACATTTTCCATTAGGTTGTGGGGATTCAGGTCTCTCCACTCTCTCCTGTGTTTTCCTAATGCCAGCTCTTCCTTCACAATTAGTTGTGTTAATTACCCAGAAAAGATGAGGCATACTTGCCAAAATAACATATTGCTAATGAAACAGGAAGATGTTTTCTCATTACTGAGTTGTATGAATTGCTGTGATTTCCATGAGCAGTGCACAGGAAAGGATTTCATCACAGAAGCGTTGGCCAGGACAGAGTTTGCACAGCTGATGTGCTGTCACCTGCACTCGTAGGCACAGACTGGAACTGGGACACCCACTCTGCAGGGGGAAATTTGACAAGTGGCCTAGCCTTCCACTGGTACTGCAGTAAAATGCCCACCAAACCAAAAGGAAGATTATTTCTGGTAGGGCAAGAAACGGATGCATTTGCTCATCTCTGAAGGGACTGAAGACAACAGTTAATTCAAATGTCACTTGGCTTTGAGAAAGACTTGAGACCCAAATCTGGTTTGTGGGGATAACAGGATAGGGGAAGATGAGGAGGATGATGTTGACAAAATCTTGTATCCATTACTACCTACTAAAAGTAAAACGTCTGCAGAGTGCTTTGGAGGGGAAGGGTATTGATGCATAAAATTTAATAATTAGTTAGTGACCTTTCAGAATTACTTTAAAAAACATTAAGGAAAAAGTAATAGCTTAGATTAATTTTTTTTTCCTCTCATAAGAGCAAAGTAAAAAATTAATCTGTTCAGTGAGTAGCAGCATCCTAGATGAAGGATCCTAGGTTCCACAGCTTCCATATTTGGGCTGAAAAATGAAATAAGTGCTTCCAAGTCTATTGTTTCAACAACCATGTTGCAAAATGTGAAGAGAAGGGAAAGACCCTAAATTTGCATACCTAATATGACTGGCATTAAAACTCTCTCTCACTCTGCATTTCTGTAAGAACTTCTGCCCTTCTTTCATTCTACTTACCCTGAATGACCGAAAGGCCTTAAAAGCCTGTGCACAAAACATCTCCAAATGGTGCACAAAATAACTGAATGTAAAAGCATAGAGGCAGAAAGTAGAAGTAAAAAGAAAAGAGAATCTTGGCTTGGTTTTCTTATTAGTCCAATATATTTTTTTCTTCAATTACTTTGGTAACAACACTGCCCACACCTGTATCCGGAGACAAAGCTCTTCCTTTGCACTTTTCATACTTTGCATAGACTTCTTTCTGGAGCTTTTTCACCAGAACACAGATTAACTGGAATGCTATCCTAGCACATTCCACCCTGCCACTGAATGAAGCTGAACACTGACTTCCTCCTCCAGAGCACGACTGTTTTGTCTGGGACAGAGTGTTATTTAATAATAATTCTTCTATGGTGTACAACACTGCAAGGTTTTGGCCACAGCATCTGTCAATAACAGGTATTTATCTTCTGTCAGGTAGGGGATATTCTGAGCTGGTACATTTGTGTTTGCAGTACAAGGCAGTTCTAGAGGTGTGCTTCATTTCAGCTCTGGGGAACATCTCAGGATCTGGGAATCCTTCCAAAGCTGACATGAACTTCTAAAATGAATTCACACCACCACACAAAATGCAGCCTTTTCTCACTGCATGGGTAATCATGTACTTCTCAGTGTTGGCAAACAGAAAGTGTGCAAAGCTTATTTTGATAGACTATTTACAGCTTCAGTGTTGTGGATGTTAATATACAGACGAATGTTTTTATTGCTCCCAAACAAGTACTCCACAAAGGAAGAAAATGACTATAGATTCTTGTAGCTCCTTTTTTTTTGTTTTGTTTTGTTTTGTTTGGGCTGTGGTAAATTGCATTTTGCTTCAATTCTGTCTGCCAAGGATAATACAAATCTCATTATTATGCTTGACCAAATGTTTGGGTTAGTATTGATACCTTCTGTAATGGAAACCTGAGGTCAGTTATTTCCCCCCAGCACTTCTGAACACTATTGTAGACGAAATGTAGGTATTTTTGCTGCTGATTTTGCAGTATGTACGGAGTATTCCATTACGCACCCTTCACATTATTTCCGTATTCCGCCGGCACCACACTTGATTTGGCTTACTACTGTTGCAGTGGCTTGGGGAGAGCTGAAAACACGACAAATTGGGATGAGGGAAGGAGCCAAAGGCTCGCAACGTGCAGCAGCACACT
>NW_008238337.1:826041-854669 GCF_000691975.1 Corvus brachyrhynchos
GTGCCGGGCACGGGGCTGCTCTCCTGCCTCGGGCAGCTGCGGCTCCGCACCGACATCTGAATCAAAGCTGATTCCTTTTCATTTATTGCGAGGAGAGGGGTTTTCTTTCACGGCATCATCTGTTTCGAAGAAAGGAGGGAGGAAGGGGGAGGGTTAAAGCTGAAGAAGTCTTCTCTCCGAAGGAAATGCCTTTTGCGCTTTCCAGATGACCTTTTCTGAAAATGTAGCCTCTCCAGCTGACCGATTTCTATTTTGACTACAAAGTCTGTGAAACTGAGCCTTAAGTGCTCCACAAACCCTAGGATGTGTGCTTCTGGGATTAGCAATATGGGGCATCTGTTGTCACCTCTCCTCTTGAGCCTGGCAGCAGTTTTTTCCAAAGGTAAGTCTCAATCTCTTCTGTTTCACTGCATCTTGTTTCTGATTTTGCATAGCCAGCCTTTGTCTCTCTCTCTGTAATGCCTTGAGTGTTGATACCCACAGTTCAAGCCGGAAAGGCTTGGGGGGAGCCATGTGCTAGTCAGAAACACAGATGATGTGATGGGAAATCCTGAGTGCAAGGATCTTTCCTTGGTCGACTACGACAAACAGTCTCCAGTTACTGAGGCATTTGTTACCTCCTTACTGTACTTTGGATCAGGTAGTAGATGCTGCTGCTGAGCTTAGCTGATAGCTCAGTTTTGGATTACTAAGAGTTTGTGATACAGAAATTTGAAGTCCCCAGAGGTCCAAGCTGTTGGAGTTGGCTGCCCCCCACCGTTATCTTCTGTGCCGTTTATTAGATAAAAAATCCTGTATCTCAGACTGACTGGCAACCTGGTTTTACTGGACCAGAGAAACAGGTACTTAGTGAAACATTTAAAAGCTTTGATGAGATGCTGTAGCAGGTCTCTGATATCCTGCATGCTGAATGGAGTTTGAATGTCCTGATGGCATCACTTCAGACAACTCAGTGATTCCTTCTTGGAGCCCTCGAGCTTGTTTGCTGTTCGAATCAGAAAACCAGCACACAGACAGTGCACATATTTTTGTGTGCATTTAAAGCTTCCTTGGAACTTAGAAGTGTTCATCGATGGCCTCAGCCAAAAGGTGAATGCATTTCTGCAATACTTAATTTAGATGATTTCGAGCATTCCTGTGAAATATAAATTAGGAGAAATATACATTTCTACCGAGCAGATGCTGTGCATCAGCAGTTACATTTTGGCAGGAAAACAAAGTTTTCACGTGGTTTAGTCTTCAGAGGGGAAAAAGAGCATATGCATTTAATCTGTGATTTTGCAAACATACTGTTAAAGAGTCCTGCTTATAAATATCCCTTTCAAAAAAAGGTATTAGTTATTCTTAACACCTTTTTACACTTTCAGAGATCAGCACTTTTCTTTTTATTACGTGAGTTATTTTTACTAATTAGTTTTTATCCAGAACTGAACTTACTGACAGAAGGCAAAATACATAGCTGTGTATTTCTGTGGTGGTTCCCTGTATCAAATTCCCTCCTCCTCCTTTTTTCCTTAGAACAGGTAAAGAAAGAAAGGAACAAAATTATAAGTCTTCTCAAATGTTCCCTAAATGCGGTGCCTACATAAGTCCTGTTCTAAAGTTGCAAATGGAAATGCATTAGCAGCAGGGATTAGAAGTCAGAGTGTTTTCAAGAGATTGCTTCATTCACATTGCACACTGGTAGCTTGTGATTGCCCAGCTAGGTTGTAAATGATGTATTTTATTATAAGCAATATCATCAGTACTTTGGATAGGCTAACAGAGCAGTAAGAGAATTAACTTCTTCATTCCCTTGGCTTTTGCTGTGTTTCAGTTTGCTGCCTTAACACTGCATTAACATAGTGTTGGACTGAGATTGCAGCTTGTTCCAGGATTGGAAAAAGTGGCATTTCAGTTTTACAGAATACAGCATTTCTTTTATTGCCAACTCAGCAATTACAGCGTTCATATGTGATTTTATTCTTAAATGTTACTTATATATCTTTTGAAAGACGTATTAGGAAAACTTGCCTCACCAAAAGGGTTGTCAAGCCCTGGCACAGCTGCCCAGGAAGTGGTGGAGTCCCCATCCCTGGAGGGATTTAAGAGGGGTGGAGATGTGGTGCTTGAGGACACGGTCGGGGTGAATGTGGCAGTGCTGGGTTAGCAGTGGCACTCGACAGTCCCGGGAATCTTTCCAGCCTAAAGAATCCTGTGATTCCATGAAACCAGACACACGAGATCCCACCAGAGTTACTGGTCCTAGCTGTGCTATTGATCTTGCACTTCAGATACCCAAGACACTGCTACTGTGTGATTGCCAGGACTCTGCTGTTCAGTGATACAGATATCTATCTTTAATGCAATTGTTTATTTTTCCTTTGCTAGCAGACTCCGTCTGCACTGCTATGCCTTAGCACACTGAAAAGACCAGAGTGTTCCTGAGATTTATAGTATGAACTTGACAGTGTAAAAGGTTGATTCCCACCCCCCTCCACGTAGTAAGATAAACAGACAAAAAATAAATCAGGCATGATTACTGCTACAGGGCATGTTTCTTTGATGCTTTTCTGCTGCTAATAGAAAAACTCTCTCATTTATGACACGATGACAAAGTTTTCCTAAAGAGATACAAAAGCTTTTAACATGCAACAGCAATCAGCTGTCTGTTGTGTATAAGGCTGCTGCTGATTACTCAGAACCATGGCAACACACCTTGTACTGCACAGTTCCAAATCTTTCAGGTAATAATGTTGAAGACTTGAGAATACCATTGTGATTTTGCTTTGCTTTTATCTCGTAAAATGCAGAGCTCCAGCCTGAGAAATGAATTGTTGTTTCCAGTAATGAGCTAAAGTTCCTACCAGGCCAGCTTGTCAGTGATGATATAATCCATGTGTGTTAATGCACTGTCAGTCTAATCATATATCTGTGTATAAGGGCAGAGGCGATAAGGCTCTGTAAGTGGAGTTCTGGGGCACTTGTATTTCACAGCTTTGTCTTCAGCAGAGTTTTCTTAAGTCAGTCCTAAGGGGCCAATGCCTACCCTCAGTCAGTTCAGCATTTTGCTGTTTGTTAGCAAGGGTGAAAAGAAGTTATTGGGAAATCTTCAGTCGAAAAATAACCAGGTCCCACTGATGTTAATGAAAACAGACTGTATACAAGAGACACAATAACGTGGACGTTTTGTTCCCTTGTTTAAATGGAAAGTCATCAGCTCCACTGGAGTAGAGTAAAAACTTCAATACTTTATTTGGGCTCCAGGTTCCATGCTTGGCTTAAGTCCAGAATGAAACCAGCATCTCCCTTAAGATGCTAAATACTTTTGAGATGTATATTGTGAGACTAAAGATTGAGGAGCCTTTTTCATTATGAATATCATCAGATAAAACCAGATTTCATTGATTTCAAATTTCAAGTTTAGGTTGACAGTAAAAACCCAAGTAAATAATTCAGTGACTTTTTTCCTGCTTGTGTTCTGCTGAGCATTTTGTGTTCTTCTCTGTCATCCTGGGCAGAAATTTCCTGCAAGTTGCTCTCTAATGACATCTCAGGCCATAGAGCTGCTGGTTTGATTTTCTTTTTCTCTCAATTTTATTGAAATGGAGGCTTGGCAAGCATATTAGGCAGGATTTCCTTGTATCCTCTCAGGGTGTTCCCCATAGCCAGAGATGTGCAGAGCACATGTGCAGTGATGCAAATCTATTACAGCAAGTGAGCGTGGGGAAACAGGGAAACCAAACCCCCAAATGTCTGGTTTTGGTTACACTATAGGAGAGGAATATTTGCATATTTGGCTTGAAACTGCTCTTGCTCCTGTTTCCTTTGGAATTATCCATGTTGTACTGTTCTTTGAACCCTCTTGATTTCCACTGGGTCTTATACTGTAGATTTTTTTGTCTCATTGTGGACAAGCTCCATCTTTGCCTTTTTCTGTGCAATTCTGCTGGTATCAGAATATGTCATTTTGTCCACATTGCCCTTCACTTAGAATTGTAGTGTATCTTTGTGAGTTGCAGTTCTGTAGGAAGTCACTCGTGCATTCCCTGGCATCGTGGGGGTAGTGGTGTACAAAGAACCCCTCAGCTGCCAGAAGGCTGTGGGCCATTCCCAGAGATCTTGATGTGCAGGTCTTTGCTGGCATTGAAGTGGACTTAGGAACGTGGAAAATGAAAAGCTGAGGAGTGCAACGACTGCGTTTCAGCACTACTTGCTTTGGAGTTCATGCCTCTAGAACAGTGGTAGTATGTCAGTAATGGGATATAATTCTGTATACGGGATTAAAATCAAAGATTGTTTTATTTGAGTTAAGAGATGTATTCCTTTCCCCCCTCCATCTTGGTGGTGGCTAGACAGGAGTTCAGGGTTGAATTACAGTTCATGGTGACAGATTTTGATTGTGATGATGAGGCACACATTCCTTTTCTCAAAGTAACAGTGCTGGTGTTGCTTGTGGACAGACCCATCACAGGCAGCTGTTGCCCCAGCTGTGTAGCTGATCTGTATAGAAAATGTGGTGGTTGCTGCTTTTAGGTGGGCATAAAGTACCGATGTGGTCACTATTTCCTGTAAGCTCTGCCTGCAGGCAAAAACCCCGAAAGTTTTCTATAAAACCCCCAAAATAAATTAAAGCTTTCTAGCTTAAGGTTCAAGCAGTCTCTTTAAAACCAAAGTTTTTGTGCTTTGTCCCAGCTGCATTGAACTTGAAGTTGTTTGAGACAAGGGAAGGGGAAAATAACTTGCACTTTTTTGCTCTTGCTGTGTTTCTTGCCACAGAGTACTTGAGGCAAAAGCCCCATTCTGATTCCCTTTCTTTCAGTAAAAACAATTCAGACTAAACAAAACATTCAGCTAGACCCATGTTTTATTTTTCAGCTGCAATACTGGCTTAATGTGATTTGGTTTCTAGTATTTCCCTGTAATGTTCTCATTTTTTACTTCTGTCTTTTCTTTTATTAGTTCCTTAGGACTGGCAGGCTCTGTGACACCAACCAATGTTTTAGATATTAATAAAAGCAGCTTTATTCAATAAAGATCAGTTTTATTTAATAAAGGAGAGAATCAAAAGATAATCTGATTTTTCATGCTGCATTCACATTAGATCAAGCTCCTGAGGTGGTTGTGGATGCCAAGTCTGGTGGCAGTCTCTCACGGGTCCTAGGATACATAAACATGACTCGAGACAGACTGATTGTGGGAAAGCTGAAGAGGCAGCTGAGATTCATCACAAGTTTGGTTTATAAAGTGGCACATTAAATTACTTGGTTTTCACCAGTCTTTGTAATGTTGCCTGCTGCATTATTAATGGCAGCTCCAAATGAAGTGGATTTTAAGTAGTTCTGAGACATGTAGATAACACCAATTATCATGAGCGGTTTTAAAGTACATATTTGAGGATGTTAGGCTACCCCACCCTGGGGGTGAAGTGTGGCCACAGTTAACTGTACAATGAGGATTGGCTTGTTCACGTCTATGATTTCTTCTTTTATTGAATAGACTTAATTCCAGTGTAAGGTGTTGGTGATGGCCTCACAGAGCCAAGGGATTGAAACTCTTCATCTTCCCAAGTACAGCCTGTGTGGTATCTATGCAAACTTCCATCTTCTGCTTTGGTATTGTGACTTAAACTTGACCCAGAGGATGGTGTAACTACAGCTCCGTGACAGAAGGAGTTACATCCATCTATTGATCCGCAGTGGGTGTGATCTGAGCCCACCGCAGTCAGTAGAGGGGATTTCATTGCCTTTAGTAGGCTTTAATTCAGAGTAGACAGTTTTCTGGAGTGGTGTTTTTCAGTGTGTAGCCCACACACCAGTGGTGATTCATAGAACATCTGAGCAGTGTTGTGAAACCAGTGCCAGAAACCTTCTGCGTGCAAGCTAGAAAAAACCGAGGGGAGGAAATAGAAGTAACAAGGCTGCTTTCAGACTGCATCCCAGTTTGTGTTTGGTTGTAAACAAAGACCTTTGTGACAATACCAAAACCAGGGCTCTGTGTAAGATGGTCTGGATTTCTCTCAGAATGATGGCTCTTTTCCTTGAAAGGGCTGAGAAAAACCACTGTAGTGAGACTAACTGTGGTAGTTGGAAGTGTTACTGTGAGCTGTTTGGTGTTGCCTCGGTGCTTCAGACACAGGCACTGCTGGTGTGAGTGTTTCTAATCCACTACAGCAGAGGTTGACTTAAATCAACACTGAGCAGTGGCTCAGTGAAGCAGGGCAGGAGTAGCCTGCCAGTCACTTAATGGCATCTGCGCTCCGGGGTCAATTAACTGCCTCAGAGGCTTCCTTCCACACACAGAGGATGTTTGTTTGTTCTCACACCCTCACTGTTGGGTTTTTTTAATCAAGGTTTCCAGAAAGGTTTCTTGAGGGAGTTTTCTGTGTTGCAGGCAATTGTCTCCCTGGCAGTGGTTCAGTAAAATGCATTTTTGTTTCTTATACAGAGTATAAAAGGTTGGTAGTGGATTCAGTGTTGAATCCACTGGGATTCAATCAGTGTTGCCACATTTCCCCAGATTTACAAAATAGAAGGCTTCTTTCCTCCTCCTGTAGTCACTTCACCTTCTCACAGGCCCATCTGGCTCTGTTTTTAAAGTTACTTCGAATTGATTTGGTTTGTGTAGTATTTTGGGGTCTTATTTGCAAATAAAGAATCTTCCACAGTGCCAGTAAGATTTGTTTTGGCTAAGGTGCTTCAAAAATTTGCTGTGGTAATGATTCGTAAGCAAACCAGACCCACATCTGAAAATGACCATGTAGATTCTAAACTGTGAGAAGGGGGAAGGATATTGAATAATGTAGCTCCTAGGAAAAGCACAAAAGAAATGAGTTAGCCAGCTATGTCTGAAAAAGCAGCAGGGGGAATAATAATAAGCACCCCAAGCAGAGGTGTGCAAAGGTGTCAACACACTCTTTACCCTTGGGGGATACGGCTTTGAGACAGACTAAGGAGCAACAGAGGTTCCTCTCCAGCTGAACCAGGATGCTCTACATCTTGTCTTTTGATCTGTTTGCTTTCAAGAGAGGCAGACTGTTGAGCAGACAGTCTGCAGATCTCTTGCTGAGGAGCAAGGCAGATGTCCAGATTATCACACAGATGAGTCTGCATGTCCTGCATGCTAAAAAAAATCCTCCGAGTCACAGGGTTTAGTCTCATCTAACGCTGAGTTTAGTGTCATCTAATGCTGAATGGTCTCAGAACCTTGGATTTTGTGGGCCCTCAACATCACTTGCTTTTTATTTCTATTTAAAAGTGCGGTTTTATGTCTTCAGTATACATTGTGTAAATTCATCGTGCAAGAGGAGGAACCCAAAGCTGGCAGAGGTAACTAGTCACTGGTGTGTCTGAATATTGATCCATCCCACAATATAGGAAAGAAAACAATCCCACTTAGTCTTCAATCCACTCACCAAAGATTCTGGATTAGCACATAATTATATCCTCCATTTTCTGCTGAGCCATGGTGACTCATTCTACTTGTCTTCATGAAAATAATGGTGATTTGCATCTGCTGATATTTGAAATATCTGTATTTATCGTTTAGTGTTGCATCTCTGTCCTAATGTAATCAGCCTTGCTTGGTTAATTTTAATTAGCTTGTACACATGGGGTAGTTAGTTTTCTTTCCTGTGTATGTCAAATTCCTACATTTAACTTGCTACTTTGCTGCTAGCAGTGGGGTGTATTGGCAGGTTTTCCTGCTTTGAACGAGGGCTTGGTGCTGTTTCTGTGGACTGTGGTTTGAGCTACTGCTGGAAGAACTGTCCAGCTCTGCAAAACTGTAAATACTGTTCTGTATAACTGTAAATACACCAAGTACCTGCAGTTACATTCCTGTCATCCTTACTTGTTCTCAGAAAAAAATAGGTTCTAGTTTGCTCAGGTCCACAAGTCTGTAGCTCTGAAGATGAGGAAGGGTATCTTCATGTGGTCCACAGTACAGGACTTGGGGCAGAACTGAGCAGCTGACTGTGCCCAGCAGAGGCAAGAGGTGCACACACACTGGGAGTTTATTGCCACACGTGGTGCAGAGTACAGCGAATACCTTCACGCTCATTTTCACTCTGTTTAGGATCTGTTTAACCCCAAGTTAGGGGCTTTGTTAGGTGCTATGCTGACCTACAGGATTAGCCACTCATCTGAAGACACGTGCCCTACCTTCTCTAGAAGAGTGGAGAAGGAACAGATGCAGAAGGAGCCTTACAATGTACTGCTGCGTTAGTGCACGTCTGATACGTGACTTACCAAGCTTTGTCATCTTCTAATTCTGCTGTGGCAAGGCCATTTCTAGACATCTCTGATGAGTTCCTTTGTACCCACTCTTAGAAGTTCTACTGAAATGCCAACTGCTCAGCAGTCCTGTGAATCAGGGTGTGAAAGATGGGGGTCCAAAATGTAGTGGACACTTTTCAAAATCTTATTCTAGTCTTTGAGTTGTGCTGTCCCTCTTAGTGACAAAGACTAGTTACACCTTCAGTGAGTAAAAGCAGTGTGTTGTTTTTAAAGCCCCATCTGGTGCTCTGCATAGGTCTGCCCTTGCTCACATGGGGTTCCTCATCCTTGTTCCATATCATGTTCCATATTTCTGGGTTGTGAGCCTACCCTGACTTTCCTGTGCTCTGCTCTCTCCTTTGTGGCTGGCTGTCCCTGCAGCATTGTCTGATAGGAGATGATTTCGTGCATACTGAACACTTGTGCACAGTGGGATTCTGTTCTGTGCTTCTGACTCTTTGACACCATCTGCCCAGCAAAGTGGTTTTAATGGGTTTCCACTGAGCCAGGCTGTACTACAGCCCTGACAGCATGCTCTGTATTTTAAAAAATAAACAAAATCTCTTCAGACAAGCCACACATGAGCATTGGCGTCTCCAGCAAAATTGAGGATTACAGACTGTTTCATATTTTGTGGAGCAGAAATATCTCTATTTGGTAGGCTCTAAAGTAGGAAAATGACTGATATCTCAGAATGGTCTTCTAATAGTACTGGTTTATTTTTTTAAATGACCTTATAAAGCATTATTTTCCATCTCATTTTTAAAGTCAGGTATTATTATCCTATTACAAAAATGCAATCATTTAACCTTGTTAGTGTTCTCTTCTTTACGAGAGCAGGGGAATGTAGTGGTTCATGATGGTGATTTAGGAGTGAGGGTACCCACTGGCTTTCTGTAACCTTTGTAGAACCACTCCAGTTCCCTGCTTTCCCTTTTTCTAAACTGTCTTGTCTGCTCAGAATATGGGGTGTTCAGAGCAGGATCTGTTTTACTTGCAGTTATACAGCATCTGCTGTACGTGTCACCACATGAAAATAATTAATTTCTAGCATCTTGTTAGAACATCTAGCATCATGTTAAAAATTGGAATGTGACATTCTGGTTGCTGGACAATGTGAACTGCTCAGAGGCCTGTAAGAATAGAAAAGAGGAGTGGGGTAAGGAAAAAAATGAAGATATCATGAAAGCATCTGTGTGATTAAAATATTCTAAGAGATTGGGTAGATGCCATCCCTTGATGTTACAATTAATAAGCTATCTAAGCCTTTCCAAACAGCAGCATGAAAAAGGGAACATAAAAAGCCTTTTATAAGAAGATGTCGTAAAGATGTTTTTGTACTTATTTCTGTTGTAATCTGTGTTAATAAACTATTAAAGAAAGTATGTTCAATGTCGGTATTAGCAATGCAGCAAACCACTTACATGAAAAAACAGGTTTTTTGGAAGATGGTGCAGATCTTAGAAATATTTCATTCCTTCTTTGCCCCTTCAGGTCTTTGGGGTTTATTTTAAGCTCCTTCAGTTTGGCAAGTTGTGAACATAATGGGCAGTGGTGGTAATGAGATGGTGAAAGAAAATGTTGGCTGGTCCCTTATGTTATCATCGGGACTTGAAAATTGAGAGTCAATTGGATTCTTCTGAACTCCTGAGCTAACTTGCTATGAACACACAGAGAATCAGACACAATCCTGTTGGTTAGCCTTTAGGTTCTTTTATTCTAAATTACGTGGAGTCTGACCTGGATCCAATTTCCCGTTAGAAGAAATACAAAGCAAATATCACTATGAATTCCCTTGACAATGAAGGTGGCGTTTCCCAAATGCTGTCCAGCAGACTGATGTTTTGAGTGGTATCTCAGTGTTCTGTGTCTGTTGTTGTTAGTTACTCGTTTGTGTAAAGCTAACTAAGGTTAGGATCTGTGGTCTTACCCCGGTGTTTGCTGCTGCTGGTACCTTTTTTCCCCATTTGTCCTGTCGTAGCTTTGGATGTTGCTGAAGATGTTTCCTGCTGTTTCAGCTGCAGCAGTTTACAATACATGTATCAGCATCAGCTGGGGCTTCTCTTGCCTTTTTATATAGCCTCTTTATCTGAGCAGCAGTAGATCAGAGTAATGGTGCAATAATCACTGTTGAAGCATGTATTTGTTTGTTTTCATTTTATTTCTATGCAGTCATATGCTCCTTTCATCCCTCCATCTATTCCTATCAGAATTACGAGTTTGGTTTGGATCAGACTCTGAAAAAAGAGAAATGCTTGTAAGTGGAGAATACTAAATATAGCAGCCCTTTGTTCCTGTATTTATAGTCTTGGTGCTTAGAATGTCTGCGTGTGCATTATAGGTCCTCATCAAATAACCAAATTGCATCAATAATAATAAAAAGGATGGTTCATGAAGAGATTCTCTTCAACTGTTCTCTTTTCAGCAGCTTCAGAAAAGAACGATGAGTTTGGCAGCATATCTGCAGTGCTGACAGCTCTGGGCTTTGGCAGCCTAAGCGAGGAGCAGTGAGTTCAGGTTTAGGTGCAGAGGGGAGCATTCCCAGACCTTGTAGGATTTTGCTGTTGCAGTAGGTCAGATGATAATTTCTCAGGTATTTAGCTCTCCCAACCCTTAGGTATTTATGATCTACAACTTGTCTGGAAAGTTGTTGGGAGACAGTGAAGACCAAAGGATGAAGAAAAATTCCCCCCAGAATGCTAAAAGAGTCTTGCAGGATGTTATTTGCTGTAAGAGGGCTTTTCTGGTGTCTCAGTTCATACTGTGAAGTGCTAAAGCCCATCATCTTTTTCATAACAAGCACATTCTCATTCGTGTTTTCTACCTGAGAAGAGCAGCCCTCCTAATTTTCCCATCTGTGCCTCTGCACCATTTCCTCAGCCCCTTTTGGGCCTGTCTTTGACTTGTTGCAGATGTTTGCTGCCAGTCTGATCCATTTGTCACAGAAATTACACATTCTCCCACTTGTTTTATCTCCTTCCTACAAACAGGCACTATCAAAATCTCATCTGAAGCCTGTGGAATTGTTGTGGCAGTTTCAGTTATCTTTTGTCCTTCTTTGACATGTGTCTTAGGAAGAGTTGATCATTGTATTCCTTCTCGTCTAAATCTGACTGGGCCTTAGCAAATGTTGCTTCCAGTACCTCGTCATTTCCTTCTCCAGTAACTGAATAAATGTTTCTCTCAGATGCTCAGAAAGTGAATCCCTCCATAATTCCTGCACTTTCTCTTGCCCCCTTATTTATAGGTCAGTGCTGTTACTGTTTTCCTTCCAATTCCAAGTCTTGTTTTCAGCAATGGGATGAACGGAAGCAATCATGGAGGAGAACAGACTATATATAATCTTAGATTTAGAGGTGACATTGAACTTTAGTACTGACCTTTGCGAGTTATCAGAAAATAATTGAAAATCTAGGCTGGGAGCCCAGAAAATCAAGATTGAGGGCAAGCAAGAAGAAATTTATGAAAGTTGGAAGATAAGAAGAAGAAGAAGTAAAGATCGAACTCTGTGTTGTGCTACTACTCTGCAGAGTAAGAACTGATAGTGAAGATGGGATTGTGAAAGCTGCATGATAAAGAAAATCAGAACACCTGTGCTCTGTGGGCTGCTCCAGGCAGACAGGCTGTGCACAGCCCCTCACCAGAGCGATCCCGGCAGGTCTGATGTCTTCAGTACACATATATTTGGTCTTATCCTATGAAACTTGTATTCTACCAAACTGCAGAGTTGCCCTCACATTAATTAAAGCAATTTGAATTAAGAGGACACAATCACTTCTTTACCCTTCAGTTTCAGACTAAAACAAATATTAAACTACCATAAATTTTCATGGAATAAATAAATCTTAATGTTGCTTATGCTGAATTCAAGTTGCAGCAGCCAAGATAGAGTTTCGCTTATTTTCATAGTAATCCCATGTGAAATGGTTTGTACTTTATTTCACCCACCTGAAAGGAAAATCAGAACAACTGATGCTCAGTCACTTCTTTACATTCAGTGGTTGAAAATAACTCCTTTTGTTTTTGCAGTAAAATACTCTCACGTGCATGCAAGCTTCATAATTCTCACCTCTTTTTTCCAATAGTAGTAAGTCTCTCTGCACATTCTATCCTTTGCATGACGGAAGCTCTCCCACTTTCCAAATACTCTCAGTGTCTTCCCTTGACCTGCTGGCCAAGGGTGATACCAGGAAGGCTTTTGTTTCATTCTCAGCTGAGCAGATTGCCCAGCTCTCGCAATGGAACTTGCCTTCTGCCCTGCATGAGTAGCTGGGACCAGAGAAATGCTGCATTGTGTGCTCCTGGAGATGCCACAAGCTCGAGAGGAAGAAATAATGAAACTGCAGTAGAATTGTGCTAAGTGCTGTGAAAACACAGCTGGGAACAATAAGCCTTTAGGAGTCAAGGTCTAACTTCACGGGAACAATGTTCAGGATTTTTGTAATTTGGCTGTAGAAAATGGTTCTGACAGACCTTTCCTGGAAATTAAAAACCCCCACTTCTACAGGCATAGTGCAGGTGCAGTAGTTGACCTGTGGTGCTTTCCTGTATTTTGTGTGCTGAATTTGGTCACTTAAATCTAGACTGTAAGCTGTAAACAGAAAAAAAATTACAATAATTCTTTACAGGGCTGAATCTGATCTGAAAATGAATGTGGATGGTAGGGCTGCTCAGGAGCAAAGCCAGCCTCAGCTGGGGCTGCTGCAATCTCTCTTTCTTGTGTGGCATTGCCATTTCTGCAGTTGAGTAATGAGCCATGCAGAGAGCTCGCAGAGACAGCTGAAAACTAATATTTTTTCCTCACTTACAGAGTTTGGGGTTTTTCTTTGCAGGAACCAGCTCCAGTAATACTGCAGTGGCCTATTGAGGTGGTTGAGCTCCTTGATCTGATGGAAAGCTAACGGACCAAAAAGAAAAGCTTTCCAACAGAGATGGGACTGTGGGTAATCTCACCCCGAGGCCACATGCTCACCAGATCTGAGATGAAAAAGGGCTGAGTGCCTTCACAGGCTGCAATTAATGCTTTCTTTTTGTAGCATCAAACTGTGCATCCAGTAGTCTGTTCCCAGGCCTCTTCATTCTCATTCCCTTGCAGAAAAAATCATGAGTGTGGAAACCAGGTGGTGTTCAACCTTAGCTGTTGTTCAAGCATAGAAACCAGGCAAAATGGAAAAAAGTTTGACAGTGATCACTTGGTATTTTTATAATTGCCATTTTCAGCTGACAGGCGTCAGCAAACTAACATCCCATTGCAGCTACAAAACAAGACACGTTTTAAATAAGAGTATGGTAACAATTTTAATGAAGAACACGGGAAAGCCATGAAAGTTAGATAATTTCATATAACAAATACTATCAGTCCCTTCTTCCTCAGTAATTCCTTTTCATGGTATAGCTGAAATTTTTGAAGGGGAGGGAAAGCCTCCCTCTGTTGTTGATAATGTGGTGATCACCACACTTTATATTTTTGGATGCAGCTGCAATATTCCAGCCCTAAGTGGACACTTGAATGCTGAGGATTTTGATGGGTGAGTTGAAAGATTTTGGAAATGATCTTTATATTCTTAATCCAGCCAAACTAATTCTGAGGAGCTGAATTCTGCAGCAGTGATGACAGAGGCTGCAGGCTGGTAATGAAGATGGGAGACACAGGAGCTTCCTTTAGGTTTTGTGTCCTTGCCCCAGTTGCAGAGCTGTGGTCACTGGTGCTGTGACTGAACAGGTTAAGTTCTAAAGGCTCATCATATCCTGTGTGGGCTTCCTGCGTCTCTCCCACCACCAGAATCACTCAGGAGTTGACAAATTCCATGTGGGAACTGTAAATCTGTCACAGGTACCACTGCTGTTGGTGTGTGTGCAGTAAGATGCAAGGACTCTGAAAATTCTCACTGATGTGCATCAGAGTTACCTTTTTTGGCCGTCTGGATTCTTAAGGCATTCAGCCTTTAGGTCAAACTCTGTGAGTTCACAGGAGGGTTTTATTCTATTACAGCGAATGGTGAGACCAGCGTGAGGGCAAGTGGCTGTTTGAGTCGTGGCCCAATTCCTAATTACACCTGTGTGCTTCCTTAATGGAATTCAAATAAATGATTTTGTTGTGTGAAAGCAGTGATATTGTATTTATTTCTAAATTCATTTGAAGATGTCAGCATGGAGCCCTGAGGATGTGAAAGAAAGGTAGAGCTTGTCAGCCTCCCTGGCTGCTCTGAATTACCCTGAACCTATTGGAAATGAAAGGTTCAGAGAGCACAGATGGAATAGATTGAAGCTTTGAGTGAATTGAAAGGGCAAGTTTGCTGGCTAATGGTGATCTCTGTGGAGAGAGGGATAGCTAATAGATCGCAATCATCAGACATTGTGAAATCCTCCACAGAACTGCTTAAGGCATTCAGCTTTCCAGTTCTAGCTTGTGTAGTGGCCTTGTCTTTAATTAAAATAGCTTTTGTTTCCACATAATGAAAATAAAACATGGAAGCATGTAATACTTAGTAAATATGTGATGCAGAAATGTCCTTATCTTGGTTGATTATTTTCCTTCTTTTAAGATAACAAAATTGCATTAATACATCTGTTTAGCAAGTGCTTTTTTTCTCTCTGTAGATGAAGGCTAGATTTTTAGAAGCATCTGGTTCTAAATTTAAGAACCAAAATGCTCCCAGCTCAGTGGATAGAATCTTGTCTGGAGTTTAGGGATGCTGACGTGGTGTTAAGAACTGTTACTGTTACAACAGAAATTGATGAAATTGATGAATTCAGGATTTCTGTTCCTCTGTATAAATTCAATTTCACTGGGTTGTCTTCTGATGGCAGAACTTCTTTGTCTTGAAATTCAAAGTCACTTTCAGATCAGTCACCAATATCTGAAAGTTCATAATTCACTCCAAACCCATGTCCACGATGCAGAACCTAAGATTGCTTTAAAACTGTCTTGAATTAGTTTTACAGTCATCAGGTTTCTTCACATTTTTGTGTGTTAGAGCCAAGTCTGAATTTTGTTGAAAGAGCAAAGAAACCCCATAAAATCCTAGGCAATATGGTGGCAGTCCTGTGTGCAGCAGGAGTTTAGTCTCAGAAAGCTAAAATGGGATTAGAGCATCAGGAATTTCAGGGGTTTGTAGAGAAGCAGCCAAATCAGCCCAGCCCTTCCCTGAGGCAAATGAACATCAGCACGTCCTGATGTCCTTTCCAGAGAGATTCACATTGATCGGATTGTTCTTGAGATTTTCATTGATCTCAGAACTGAGCTGCATTCTCCCTTCCCCTGGATTGCACAAAGGAGTGCTATCTTGCGAGACAGTTTTTTATCATTCCCAAATAATGCTTTCATGCTTCCTGTATACACAGAACAATCCATATCTGCCTTCTAAAATTAAATTCCTCTTACATTGTTTCAGAGCTGGATAATATCACAATATTCACTCTCCAGCTGGTGGCCCCAGAAGAGGATGTGCAGGGCATTCTGTTAAATCTGACGTGTTTCCAAGCTGACCAACTTCCATTTTTTAGAAAAAAATCCTTTTTCAAATATTAAGAAGTTTCCATGCAGCTGTTTTTTCATGTGTTCTTGCAAGCTTCAGGCAGGGGAGCCTACTGTATGTAATTTCAGACATTGGCTGCTGAGACATGAGTTAAAGCATCGGAGTAATGCAATATTTACTTCCCTTGTGACTTTCCTTGGAATATCTGGTGGGCATCTTGTTCAGAGGCAATTCTCCTTGGGAGGCTGCCTAAGGAGATCCACAGTTACCATGACAAAGACCTTTTTTATTTATTTATCTGGGAGGGGGAGGGCAGGAGCAGCAAAAGAGTGGGAGAAGAAAGTAATCCTGAGAGAGGTGAACTTGGCCACTGCTTTTGGAATATCACAGGACGCCCTCGCAGCCTCCTGGCAGGCTGTGGATGGAGCTGGGTGTCGCTTTGCTGGTTCCTGGCTTGGTTTCCCTGCCATGGACACACACAGGGAGGTGACACTGTTGTCCAGAGCTCAGGTCTTAAAGCCACTAACCAAATTTACTGTTTCTACAGACAGAGGAGTCTAGAAGGCCCTCTAGACTCACCATTTATAATGTCAAACATGCAATTAGACCTTTACTCATTGTTTTACCTTTGTACTGAGTCTAGTATTGCACATTTAAAAAGAAGCATTCTCCTTATTTTGATCACCTTTAAAAGGGCAAAGCTTGTTCCTGTTGATTGTCACCATGGTAATCAAAAGCTATTGCTTTCCAGTTTGAATTTTCTGGTTTCCAGTTAAGCAGGTCCTGTTTCACCTTGATAAGGGACCCTCTCTGTTGGGTTAAGGGTGTCTTTAGTGCCCAGTATCGGGGCTTTTTTGATGCACCAAAATCAGCTCTCATCGGAGCCCTTCTGTGCACTGCGAAAGGGCTTTATACAGACCAGTGCCTCTCCTGGCCAGAGGCAGCTGTGATGGAAACAGCTGTAGCATTGCTAGCATTCCAATCAAATATAATAAATCAGATTTCCACCCCTGTCTTTGGTCCTTAGTTTGAGGGAACAGAGAATGTCTATTTCTGCATGGTTCCTGGGATCCTTTGGAATGGCATCAGACCCATCCCTCGGGCCTGACAGCCTCCACATCCTCCTGGTGCTCATCTGCTCTAAATGTTGTCTCTCTCAGTAACAAAGGAGAGATCTTGGCATAAAGGAGAATATTTAGAGGAAACAGAAATTAAGTGCTTTAATAAAGTGTAGGTGAGACACTGGGATACTGTTAGATTTTTGTTATTATTAATTCAAGGGGAGGGAAATACTGTAAAATTAACACAACCTTGGCTGAAGTTTATGGCTTTGAAGAAAATGGTGCCTCAGAGGAGTAGTAGGACTCAGGCTTGATTAAACTGGGATTTCAGAAATTCTCTGCACTGAACAAAATAAAAAGGCATTCAATCTAATTAGATAGCATAGTGGAGGGGGAGGAGGAAGAGAGGTACTTCTGACCTGTTGGCTTTTTATATAACCTTTAATCCATGGGATGTGCCTGTAGCTGTTTTGGTAGATTTGTTTTTCTTCTCAAGGGAATTTGGCCTTGAATTATAACCTTTTGATAACTTTGCTTAGGAAAATCTGAGGAGAAAACTGTCTCGTGGTCCTGTTAATATATACAGACTTTCAGGAGGCCTGTTCTGTAGTTTTTCCTGATGAAGGTTCATATTTTGGCCAGATCCTGTGCTTCTGTTTAGTTTCTCTTGGGTTAAACGGCTTTCCTGCAGTTCTGATTTCAGGAATAAGCATTTAGTTTAAGGCCTATTAATTCTTACATACTTTCGAGGAGCTGATTGTTACTCATTTTGCAGTTGCCTGTTAAGGCATGAGTATAAAAAGATGTAGAGATATGTTTAGAGATAGCTAACATAATGCTTTTTAAAATATGTTATAGGCACAGTTTTAGAAATGCCAGATACATTTTTGGAAAATCTCTACTACATTGTGAATGTCCTCAAGAAACAGAAGAGGGTTGTAATTATGTGTTTTGAAATGGAATTAATCCTTGACCCTTTGGAGAAGCAAAATGCTATTTCTGCTTAGAGGGTGGCATAGATTAATTTTGATCATTTACCAGTCATTCCAGGCTTTCCATCTTCTCCTTTACTTCAAGTTATCAGGCTTCAAAACTCCCCCTGAGCTCTGTGATAAACAGACTTAGGTCAGGGAAATGCTGTTCCTAGGGGTAGGGTTCAGGGTGACCCACTGACATTGCGGAACAGTTTCCAGTGCTGGCGTTCTTTGCCATTTTGGTGTAAATCTATATTCTTGTAATCCCTGCAAGGCTGAGCAGCCAAATATGTGCTTTTACTATCAAATTTCTGTTTGTATTGACAGCTTGGCAATCAGTGAAAATACCAACTAAGGTGCTGTGCACATTTGAGTAAAGCCTGCAGGGAAAGCATTCTATAAAACATAGCTTGGGCAAGGAGCTTCTGGGGCCATAGTGTGTCACGAGGCTAGGCAAGTGTGAGTTATGTTTCCTTTTCACAGGATTTTATTTCTAAGATTCTTAAATTAGGATGATTTCAAATCTGCAACCTACTACGAAGCCAAAGTTCAAACCAGAGTTTGATTTATGATGGTTGCAGCTTGTGTTAAAGCTCATTTGCTCGTCTCCTGTTTGCTGTTGTTCCATTAATGCTCCTTTTGCTTGCTGCTCATGCTGAGCCAGGTTGTTGGAGAACACATTACAGCTCTTTGTACTTCATTAGTTCGGTGTCTGGGAAAATTTGGAAGGAAGAGAAGGGAATGCTCAGCTCGTGCAGAGCGACTCGTGCTCCAGATAACATTCAGTCACTTTGGATTTACATTGCAGCACTGAGGGCAGAGTTTGCCTCTCTCTGAGGAAGTTCACCATTCTTTTTGCTCCTGAGGAGCCTGACTAAAACCCATTCTGTATGGATTGTTGTGTTTCCAAAATTGTGAAGGTTACTTGAAAGAATAGAAGTCATGGTCAGGACTGCTTCCTGTTTTATTTGTGATTGGTTTGTATGTACTAAGGATGGATAACAATTAAAACAGTTAAATAATTGTTATACTGTTCAAAAGCTTTGTGATTAGTATGGAAACATGATTTGATGTTTTCCAGAATGTAAAGCTACCAGTTGTGTTTGTTTCTTTTACGATACTTGATTCTGTTATGTCTAAATATTTAGTTACGTCCATGTATCCAGTGACAGAAACCACAGCAAAACATTTTAAAATAAATATACTGTATTAGTAAGAGAAGCATCTCTGTCCCTGTATTAGTAACAGCCCACGTGGTACCTTCAAAGTTCAATCACTGCAGTGGCTTAAGTTGAGGATTTGGCTGTAGCAATTTGTGTAATGGAGAAAATACCTGTTACTGAGTGGTGGTGAATGACTGAATTTTATTGGTTCATAAGCAAACTTGGAGGTTAATATCTTTGTTTTGTGAAAGAGATGTTTAATTCTGAGCCTGGGAAACTGGCTCTTTTCTGTCTGAAGAAGAAAAAACAGTAGATGTGTTGGATTACTGTAGACTCTGTAACTGAGTGTGACAGATGTATTAAATTAGCCTTTCCCAAAGCTTTTGGTGTTTGCCTCTCTGAACTGTAAATTTTCTTTCACTTGACTTTCTCCCCTTGCAGGTGGCAAGGGACCATTTGGTGCATGTTTCATGTTTCTCTGACAGGACAAAATATTCCAGGCTTGCTGTAAAGTCACAGCCACTTCCATGTGGGTAAAAGACAAATTCTCTGGGATTTATGCTTCAGACTGTAACATGAGAGGATGAAAGGGAAGAGCCCTTAGAAATAAATTCTCCATAGGCTTTTGATTCTCCCCAGTGCAGAAACTGAACAGGGCCCAGTTTAATGTGCCAGTGTGTGTCACAGCCCCTGAGAGCACCGGGGCACTCTGTGGGTGTTAATGAACCAGACACTTCTAATTTTTATTAACAATACACAGCCTTCATCTTACCCTGTCATCGTCCCCTGCTGATTAAAGCATGACGAACCTGTTGCACAAATGGGATGCTCTCTGTGTGTAGGTAGCACTTGAAGGGCTTAATTTTAATCTGATTTTCAAGAACCCTGACTAAATTCAGCTACTTGTTACCTTGTTATAATGGTGGAGTAGTTTCTGGGGGATTACTTTGGATTTACTTTGCTTTAGCAGGAAACAGAATTTATCCCTTTAGATTTCAGCAGGAAAAAAATGTCAGCAGGAGGAGAAACTTTCTAATTAGAGTAATTTCTGCTTTCCCAGCACATATATCTGATACATGTTCTTTCCCTGATCTTATTCCCTAATATGGCAAGCCTTTATAGGATCTTTAAAAATTGAAATCTGTTTTGTTTCTGACTTTGAAAATTACCTTAAGAAAACTTCGCATTTGAGCTCCTTGTTTTAGGATTTTACCTTTTTGATGTATCAAAAAAGAATTTGAAATTCTTATTTGGGGGGAAATAGCTTTGTTGTTGTAATGTATTTATGGCCCATTAACAAAAGCAAATATTTTAAGAATTGATTTTCAGGATATATATATATGAAGTAAATAACTGTACCAGGTAACGAGCAGTTTAACTTGTATGGGTAGCTTCTAACAAAATTCATTTTCTGCTGTTCACTCACCTGCCCTGCAAGCTGAAACAATGTTCAAAGCAGAATTTTCTTTCGTATGATCTTCTTACTCTTCAGAAAAGTTGAAATCAATTCGGATACATTTATTAATGGTTCCTTTAATTAGTTTGCTAATGTCTCTATTTACAAGACTGGCTGCTTGTGTCCTATTACCTGCTGATGAGAGTATAATACTTATTGATCTCTGTACAGTGTCCTGGGAAAGATCCATTCAGATTCACTGCTAAGAAAAGAAGCCTGTACAGATAACTCATTCAGATTTTTGGAAGGCATTTGTCTGTTCCTGGTGAGTTATTAGTCCTAATGGGAGTCAGAGGTGCAGCGGGAGGCAGAAGGAGCTGTTAACGTGTGCATAGCAAGTGTGGAGTGTTTGAAATCCTTCCTGCCTGTGTCATGACGAGGTCCTTTGGTGTGAGGCTGGGGGTAGATAAAGTACTCGTGAGACTGAAAGGTGGCCGAGAGAGACCAGACACAGCAGGGACTCTGTGGTGGTGCAAGTTCTGCCCTGCCCCTTCCTGTGAGCGGGAGAGGCTGGGGAAGGCTTGGAGATGCTCAGTCGGAGCCTGAGAGCACGGACTAGTTGTGCAAGGGCAGTAAACCCCTACTGAGATGTGGTTTACTCCAGCACATTGAATTTGCTCTGGTTTGTGGGGCTCAGTGATCCAGGAGAGCTTCGTGTGAACTGGGATAGTTTCAGAGAGCTTCAGCGAGTGTGTAAGCTACTCTGATGATACCATTTGTGTTCTAATGACAGCCTCAAACAGGGAATGGTGACTTCCACAAGGCCTTTCACTGGCCTCTTATGTTTTGAATTACTTAGAACATGATTTTAGAATAAAATCCTTTTCTTCGTATAGACTGGAGCCAGCAGCTGAAAATTACTCCTGGCAACTATTTTGAAATCAGTTCCAGCAGAAGAAAGTTTCAGTGTTCCTTTCTTTTTTTTTTTTTTCCCTCCATGGAGTCAGTGGGATTTCTCCCTAACTTTTATGAATTCTCTGTGTTACAGCACACACACAGCCCTGAGACCATTACTGAGTCCCAGCTGGCTGCGGGCTCCTGGCTGGCCTTTGATAAGGTGCTTCAAACCAGCGGGAGTGGCTCTTCTGGCAGCAGCCGGGTGGCAGCTGAGCACAGGGCAGTGCCTTCTGGGGCAGACATGGTGTTCAAAAGCCACCGTGGGATGCTGAAGGATAGACTTTGGGCTGCATATTCCTGTCAGGTAGTACAGAAATAACTCTGGAATTTTGGGAATACCACTTGTGGTAGACAGGAGAAAGGGGGTATCTGTCTTTGTTTATAGGAATGGCATCTGACTGCTCTTTGGGAGATGAAGAGGAAAACCTTCCCCAAAGACATTTGATTAATCTCTTATGGTTTTAGGAGTAGGAGATACTCTAGAGAGAGTGGAGGTGGGAGTTTGACTGCGTACTCTGAACCTTCTGACAAAGCAGCATTTCCTAAATATTGGTGAATATTGTTCCTTTTAACTTTCTGATACAATGAACCTTCCTTAGCTGCATTTCCTTCTCAAGCACAAGATAAATGTAAATTCCTACTTGAGCCCCTCTGTACTTGCAATGAGTGTTGCTGTATTATCACTTAGTCCAAGAACAATGAGAAATTGAGCTCATGACTTTGATTAATACACAACACATCTTTTCTCTTCTCCAGATTAGCATAGTCGTTACAGACTGGGAGTGTGTTTTCACTCGCAGTATCCTTGTGTAATGGTGAAGGAATTAATTACACAAAGAATTCTTTGCTAGGAATTTTGTAAGTTTGGTTGTTAAAGGAGCTCTCTCCTGCTAAGTCTTCACTAAAGCTTGGCCAAGTGGCAGGAGTAAATGTGTGGATCAGTGATCTAAGCCCTGAAGAATGGTAGGTGATGATCCATTCAGTTGTGGATTTGGGCTGTTTAAGGTGGAGGGGGCACAGGAAGCGCAGGAGGGACCAGCCGGGCTCTGTCCTGGGTCCTGGAAGCCTGTGGCTGTGCGGATTGGCTTCTGCCTCCAAAGCACGCGAGGAAAAAGTGCCATGTCAAATATGCGCATTTTGCTTAATGAAATTCTGGATTTAAATTTTCCACTGAGTTTGGCTCTGTTCCATACGGAGCCGTGTTGCTCCGTGCCTGTGAGTCTGGGCGAGTGCACAGGGAAGGAGGGAGGGCATGGGTGCGGATGGGGTGTGAAGGTTACTGTTGATTTTGAAAATAACTTGCGTAGATACAGCTGCTTCTTGACAGCCGTGCTATCCTCCCTTCATTCCAGATTTAAACTTCAATTTCCCTGACATGGTCTTGCCCATTTAGATCTCTGGAGGGAAAGGAAATAACCTCAGTTTTGTGTTTGCTTTCCAGTGCTTCACAAACCTTTATTGTAGGAAGCAGAATCGCAGACAAGGAGTACTCTGACATCCTTCAGCTGAGCGATGCCAGAGGCAAAAGGGGCTGCTCAGCATAAGGAGCATCACCTCTCCAGGTATCTGTGCAAAGAAACATTGTGGAGTTGATGGGATGGCAGCTATGGGTTCAGTTTTCCATATCTGCTAAATCTGTGGCTCTGGAAGGATTCTGATGCATGAGTGAGGATTTCCTGGGATTCTTCTGGGACTGAAGGAAGTGTTCTGGCTGAGCTTTGCTCCTCATTCCTGGATCTGAGAGCCATCCCAAACATGACTTTGTAAGCCACCTTCCCTTGTTTAAGTGCAACAAAAAGAGCCTGAGGAGGGGTGTGTTGAGCCATGCCTGGAGTATCATGTAAGAGACACAGGCAAGAACTCTGTGCTTGCACAGTGACGCCTTGTCTCAGTGGCCACAAATATTTCCAGAACACAGTAACAGCGTTAGAGAGGTGAAGCCAGGGACGAACAAGAACATATGCTTGAGTTCCTGGCTCTGGGAGATGAGGAACACACTGGTCATGGTCACTCACCCTCTTGTGGAGGCCTCATCACCATCTGCCCACAAAGAGGATTGACCCCACACACTGTGCAAAGCCTTGAATGTATACAGCTTTCAGAAAACATGCCATGAAAAGCGTATTTGCTAAGGAAGGGACAAATAGCTGTCTGGTTTGCATCTGTAGGCTTCAAACACGGGGAATTGTCAGATTTTAGGGCTTGAACAGCATTTAGGTAACCCTGTGATCCTCTGTGTCCTTCCCCTGCTGTGCCTTAGCACATCCCTGGTGCAGTCCCTGCAGTCAGTGCCCACCGTCACCGACGTGCCTGCTCTGAGCCTGCCTGAGACCGAGCCTTCGTCTGCACCCTGTCTGCAGGGCACACTGCATTTCACTGAGAACACCTTACCATCCATTTATCATCAGTTAGCAGGTTATTGACATCAGGATAAACAAATACCTGGCACACTTCTCCATGAAGATTGCCTTTGAGTCACGGAGGGGATGTGGCAAACTCTTGTACACGTTTGTCTTCATAGAAGTGCTCTGTTTCCATGTGTGTGTATGTAAATGGGGAGAAATTCACCTGTGATGCCTCTCTGCTAACTCCAGATCAGTTAGGAAGAGGGTTATGAGGCAAAGCCACAGCATTTCTTCCCCTTTTACCAAAGGCTGTCATAAATACCCCACTCTCAAAGCCAGTGTGCATCAATATCAGTAGGTGAGATTCAATGCATGGTTATATTCTTCGTTGGAGGGGTTGCTGTGGTAGATGAATCACTCTCATGGCATTTGGTGGTTTTGAAAAGTTTTGAGGATTTAGCTATAAACCTCTCATTTATTACAAAAACTTCACATTTCTATGGGCTTGGAGGAAACCCTGAACATATTTGAGTCTTTAAGGTTTATGTCTAAAGACAAATAAAAAGAAATCCATAATACTTCTGTGCAGGTTATTGCAATTACTTCTTTCTGAGACACCAGAAAAACAGACTGAGACTACAGTTATGAGAAGTATTAACTCTTAATCCTGTAAGGGCAGGCTGAAAGATTAGAACTGCAATTGTTTTGTTTGTGTTATTTTTTTCTTTGGTGATTTGAGTGGAAGGAAAAATTCAAGCAGGGCAATGAAGATCTATGTTGTTTGTTTAATTCCTTGTTATTTATTTTTTTTCAAAGTTTGTTGGAATAATAATATTTATTATAATGCCTTCAGTATCCTTATAAAAGGGGTGTTGTAAGAATGCAAAGTCAGGTTATATTGGTTAGTTACTGACGTAATTTCTGGTCTTTGTGGACAAGAAAACAGGTGAAATATAGCTGCAAACTTGAAATTACAGACATGTACGTATTTCCTTCTCTGGCTCAACTAATAAAGCTTCCCAGTATTTTTAGAATGTTCTGCTGCTGGTAAAGTCAACAAAATCTCTGGAGTCATGCTGGGGACTTGACCCTAATATCTTACCTTCTGCTGCTCCCTGAATTGGGTCTTTAGCTGCATTTGGATCGTTCTTCCATCTCTGCTGCAGATAAGAATAAAGCTGCGTGACTCCCAATGAGCTCTGGGAGAATGGAGACCTAGAGATGACGTATTTCATACAGGTCTTGCATAAATATGGATATCACCTTCCTCCACAAAGTTTCAGTGAGATGCAGTCTGTCTCTGAAAAACAGGCAACAGAATACCCAAATCCCATTGTATAAATGGATTTTACATGCAACCTCCGAGTGCAGTGGGTTGCGGTTGCTCAGTTTCACTTCAGGCTCATTTCTTAATTCCAGTAGTATTTTTTAGCCTTTCTAACAATGCAAAAGCATTTTATGACAGAATGGGGAAAATGTATTCTCTTGGTAGCTATTTCTTCCAAGGTTATGAAAAAATGATCAACTGGTGTTTTGCTCTAACTCCAGCTCCAATTTTTCCCTCCTGAGAAAAGAACTGCTGCACCAGGGCTGACGGATGGCTGGCTGGAGATGAGCTGTACAGCAGTTCTGCAACGAACGTATTTTGCTTTCGAGTAACTTTGTCTGGAAGACATCTTTCTCCATAGCAAGGCATGGTTGGAGGAGTGATTTCTGAGACAGAAAAGCTGTTCCAGTGCCTGCCATGTTTTTCTTACTTCATCTGAAGCATTGAGGCAATTTACCCAGCCTCCTTCAATGCATGTTGTTATAATCCATGGTTTCTGTGGAGGAAACCTCACCACAAATCTCTGTTCTCCTTTATAAGGCTAAATCGAAAAATGCAGTATTGAAGAGGTCTGTAGAAGTCCAACACAAAAAGTAATTTTTCCATTTGTTTTCTTTGCTAGATACCTCTGGCAACTGAAAAACTGTCTTTTTTTCTTTCTTTTTTCCTTGAACAGTTAGAAATTATCCTCCACTCTTAATGATCACCTTTTGAGAGAAATAGGGGAGACACAAGTTCATGATATTAACTTTGATTTAAAATGTTTCCCTTCGTCACCAAGACTGAAAGTTCCAATATCCATGTGGATGGTGTGAGGAGTGATGAAGGGGAAGAGTAGAAACACAGAAACTAGGTTGTATGAACCAAGCTGTGACACTGTGCCGGGAAAACAGGGAGGGAAGGTGTTGTTTTAATTTTCTCTGTTTCTCACTGTCCAAATCTATTTTAATTGCCAAGAAATGAAATTATTTTCCCCCAACTCGAGTCTGTTTTGATGGGGATGCTAATGAGTAAATGACCTCCCTGTCTTCATCAGAATCCGAGATTTTCAGCTTATTTTCTCCCCCGTCCTGTTGAGGAGGGGAAGTGAGAGAGTGGCTGAGTGGGTGTCTGGCAGCTGCTCGTGGTCAGCCCACCGCAGTCCTGCAAGGCTATTTTTGTGTCCTGCGGGGGATGTCCATCATCCCAGAGCTGGGAGCACTCTGGGATCTCATCCTGACCAAAGCACTTGCTCATGTTAAGATCCCGAGCTAATTTGCTGGCACAGAGACCCTTGAGTCAACCCAGTGGGATTCTGGTAAAACAGCAGGACTTTTCTAGCACTGAATGTTGTCCCTGGGCGGTGCTCATCTGGGTAAATATTAACTGTTATTAACACTGTTAATTCAGGCTGTGCTCTGCAAACATAGACGAGGCACTTTCACTTCAGGAAGTTGCAGTTGGAGTGAAACATGCACAGTTGAAAATGACTGCAGAAGTTACAGGAGTATTGGCAAAAGGAAAGAGAGATTTTGAGGAGGAATTAGAAGAAGAGTGGGAGTTCTGGCTAACGTCAGCCCAGATCTGTGCGTCGGAGCTGGGAACAGCAGCATCGGCCCTCTGCATTCTCAGCAGGTGCAGAAAGTAAGGGGAGAAGCTTCTGGAGAAAAAGGAAGGAATTACAGGGGTGCAAAAGAGCTATGGTGCTTCTGAGTACGAAAGACAAATAGGATTTGTTCTCCTCTAACTGATTGCTCAGTGTTTTATTTCAGCCCGTGCAGATGATCAACTGGGGTTTGGGAAGGACACTTCAGGTGTTTGGGTTTTGCTGTTGCTGTCTGTGAATACACATGAAACTTCAGTGTCACTTTGCAGCCTGTTTTCCCTCATGCTTTCTGGAGCCCATACCTTGGCTTTCCAGAATTTTTTCATTCAGTTTATTACTCACCGAGTTGCAACTCAGCTCTTTAAATGCTATAAATAACTGCAAAAATACCATCCCTTATGGAGGGAGAGAATAAAAGGTTCTTTTCATTCACATGCTTATTTTTCATTCATTTCTTGATATGTCTCTGTACTCTGGGTTTCTGAGCACAGTGATTATGCACATGCCTGTGCTGAGGCTGAAATTACTGATTTCTTCTGCAGCTTCTCTGCAGTAGGTCCTGCAGACAGTTGAACCTAATTTGATTGTGTCTTGCTGAGGACTCTCTCCAGCAGCAGACTGAAACGTAAAAGACATGAATGGCATCTATATTAGGGGTGTAAAATATCCAGCTGTGAATGGGAAATGGGAAACCTGTTATGAAACAGATATACTAAAGATTTTTAAAATGTAATCCGTGGCCAGGACAGATAACACAGAATCACTCTTCCAGACACCTCTATGGAGAGCTTTTCCATCATCTAGGCTTGCCTCCAGGGCAGATGGATTGATGGGCACAGAAAACGCTCCTTGGAAACAGCCTCAGGTCATGGAAGTCAAGGAAGATTTGACCCTTGCATTAGGCAGAGATCTGCTCTAAGCCCAGGAATTACCACACTCCAGTTTATAACACAGGTGCCTGCTTTGCCTCCTGATCTTAGAACTGGATTTAAACTTGGTGCTTTCGGAGGAAACTGCTACTGCCACAGCCTTTCAAATGCTTCGTGTTAAGTGTTGTAATTCTGCAGAGTAACACTCTTGTACCAGCTCATTTTTATGGTCTTTACTCCATCTGCTTCCTTAAGGCACTGAGTTTTCTTGTTAATAATCGTGATCAAGTGAAATATGGAAGAAATGCTGGATGTGACCCTTAATATTCAGTTCTCCAATGTTTTTATTGGCAAACAATTTCTAAAGGCTTGGAGCTACAATATTTTCTATACTTGAAGCAGCAATTTCCCTTCTACTGTATATTAACAGCCAAATAGTAGCGTTTTTATTCTGTGCTAGGGGATAAAATTACTTGGACATTTTAATAACATCTGGCAAATCATTTTCATTTTCCCTCTTATATGATTAATAATGGTCTAGATAGATACGTAGATATACTCTTTACTTACCGTGTGGGTTCATGCATATATAATGTAATATGGAGATGGGATGATACAGAAAATCATAAGCAACAGTATAATGGTTTATAGTCAAAAACTCTAATCTGGGCAGTTAAAAAAACTTTGAATGAAATATTCTGGGATTGGAATGTGAGCTCAGTTCTGAATGTTACAGTTTCAGTTAATCACCACATCCGCTAAAGCACAGCTCCAAGTGCCCTGTCCAGTGTTTTCCCCAGGGGTGGGGACTCTACTTCAGACCTTGACAACCCTTTGACTGAGGAAATTCCTCCTGATGTCCACCCTGAAGGAGTGTGGGCCTTTGGAAACACAGGACTTGGACTTACAACATGTCACTGAATACTCGCTTGACCAAGGGGAGCTGAGTTTTTTGCTCAGTCAGGTCTCTCGTGGAAATTTATATCCATCATATAAATACCCATCAGCAGAGCTGTAAAGCTGTAGTTATTCAAGTTTGTGTAGTACTCAATACTTCTGTACAAAATTCAGCCTGTTTTATGATGGTGCTGATTTGTCTTGAAAATCTCGTTCAATGGATTTGCCTTACAGCCACATTTCAGCATGAAGTGATTTTCAGTGGTAATAATGGAATTATTACAGATTTGTACGTCTGGTTTTGGACCTTTTGATTCATTC
>NW_008238337.1:854680-863485 GCF_000691975.1 Corvus brachyrhynchos
TTCCTGCTCCCACCTTTGCTCCTGTTTTTTCCTAATGGCAACAGAATCTGTTCCACTTAATAGGATTTTTGTTACTGCATAATTGCAGACTTAAACTTACTTGTGTAGTAGTGGCTGATGGTTTGTGGATTGGAGTAGTTCAGCAGTGAGGTTTCAGATGCTGTCTCTCCCACTTTCCTCTGATGCTTGCATCCCATTTTCCTCTCTTTCTTTGTGGTAGCTTTTTTCATAGTTCTTTGTCAACCTGCACCATTGTGATAAAATGGGGATCTCTGCTTCCATGTGGGCAACAAGAGCAGCTCACAAAATGCTCCTCACTCACCTGTGAAGGATTTTTTTCCAGTGCCAGTCTGCAAGCACAGCATTACAAATGTACCCTGAGTATTCATCACAGGTCTGCTAAATCCAGGATTTAAGATCTATCTTGGTAAATATCAGTGCTTTGTTTTGATTCCTAACTGTGTTCCAAAGGCCAGCTGAGGAGTTCAAACTGCCTGCCTTCACAGCCAGCCGTTCTCCAGTATTTATTTAGTGAAAGCTGCAGCCTGTACAGAGTAATCCCAGTGCAATATCAACTCACAAACAATTTTCTAAAGCATCTTTAATGTACAGTGTTACTGTACCCAGAGGTGCAGGAGAGCAGTATTAATGCAGGCATGATAGTTCTGAGTGTTCCTATGAGTCCTCCAGGAATAATAAACAGCTTGAAATAACAACCAGCAAATTCTCCAGATGCTTTTTATCCATGTGTTGGCAACTGTGTTGATTCCAGATCAATGCAGGGTATTAAGACATTTATATGATGGAGCTAAAAAGCTGCCAGGTTGTACAAGCATGGGGCTTGTAAAAAATAGGAGAGCTGAGTAAAGGCAGTGGTGTTCTCTTCATAAGCTGCAGGAATGGAACCTCCTGATAGCAGAACAGATAGTGGCAGGGGGAAGATGTGGGGTTTCATTTAGCAGGTGTACTGGGAAACTCGAGGTGTGTGTAAGTCACTTGATTACCTGATCCCAGTATTTGAATATTTTGCTTTTATAAAACGAGGCTCCTGGTAGCAAGGCACAAGTCATTCCATAGACAAAGACACACAAAGCCTTTATTTCAGATGCAGCCTCAGCAGAGCTCAGAGCTGGGTTTGCCTCTCTTATTCCCAGATCAGCAGAGCTTTGGGATTCTGAGTGATGCCACAGCTGGGCACCATGGAACATCTCTGGACAGCAGAGAGTATCCAGAGTACTCCTGCGACAGTCAGGTGGTGCTTGGGCTGCTGTCATGGCCCAAAATCTGGACAAAGAAGCTGATCTGAAGATGATGAAGGCCTTTGGAGCCCCGTGTAATTGGCTGCGTGGAGATTTGGATCAGACTGTGTTTTTTTGATTGCATGTGTCAATTTATGTGGATAAAATGAAGTTTCATCCAGTTTTTCTTCTAAATCATTTGATAATATGAAATTCCCATGGCAGTGTAAACCCAGGTAAGATCTTGATGTAAGTGCCTGTGAAGTGAAATGGTTTCTGTTCAGGTCTCATAGCCACCTTTTAATGCAAGAAACATTACACGGAAAGCTCAAAGCTTTCAAATGGTTTTGAAATGTTTTCAGATAACAAACTTTTCCTGCAGATGTGTCTGTAGCTATGGGTGTTTAGAAGCTGAAAATCTTGGCTTCATACCATTTGTTTTGGAAAATGGCTTTATGTACTTCTTGGGCAAAACATCACGAAAAGCAGGAGGGTTTTTGTTTCTTTCTATTTGTACCTAATCTTGCATGTATTTCAGAATATTCTGGAAGCTCACACAAGTGCTGTCAGGTGTTTGAATTTCATGTGTTTTGCTTCAAGGACTGTTTTGTGTGAAAGTATGTTATTTGTTAGCTGTCATCTATTCCACTTTTTAAAAAGTTTTTCAGCAAGTTAGGAGATCTGAAAGTATTACTTTGATTTTATTGACCTAATTTCATTTTTAATTGCTTTTTCAGTTGAAATCCAAATGAGGTAATATTCATCAAATAGAGAGAGAAAACAAGCAAAAGAATAGAGACTTTACTTTTTTGCTTTTATGCTCGAATCGTGATGAGTATAAAATATTTTTAAAAGTGGATATTAACTTCTTCAGAACCCCCAGGCTTTCATGTCATGTCAAACCATTTCTTCAGAGGAAAGCATTTGCACAGTTCTAGCTGGATACTGCACAAAGAAAAGCTTTCTAAACATCATCACCTTTATGTCCCAGGGCTTATTTCTGCAGCCTAATTCCTGTGACAGATTTACTCACATGAGTAATCTCATTGGCTTAAATTGAATCCTGTCAGGAGTAACAACTATGTGAGTAAACTAGTGATTATTTTTATGCCTTCTTTTGAAAACTGTGTTAGAACTCTTCTCTCTTAAATATCTTCCCAGTGTCTCTTGCATCACTCAAGTTACACAGCACTACATAAAATTCATTACAACTCAATTATAAGGCTCATTAGGTAAGTAGTGGCATTTTGGCTATCTTACCAAGTTGTGAAACATACTCATTTATTATCCATGGTGTTGTTAGAATCAGAATGGTACAATGAAACCAAACATAACATAAAAGAGGGTTCAGAGCATAAAACCGTGGATCTTTGCCAAGAAAAGGTTTCATGTAACCTGCTTTGAATCTCCCTGTGCTACGTTCATGGCTGGAGCACCAGGGGAGAACTGTCCTTTGGAGGTGATAATGAACTCAGAGCACCTTTGACAGAGTGCCACTGCATGCTGGCTTATGCTGGGTTCTATCCTTTTCATCTCCTGAATCTATCCAGCAGGTAGAAAGTATATTTATCCACCTGTACATCTTTAAATATGATCCAGCTCTTGCTTTCTGTGTTAATTAGCTGCGATTTCCACGGCAGAGTGCTGGCAACAGCAGAATCTGTGACAGGGACTCAAACTTCCCAAGCACTGCACACAGCCAGCAGAGTAATTTGTCCCGTTTCAAGCAGCCAGGGACAGTGTCCCCTACCAGGCTGGCATTTACCAGCATTCAGTGGTCATTCTTTCCTCAGTGGATTGTTAAAGCCAATGGCTGCTGATCATTTTCAGCACTGAATCTGCTGCTGCAAGGATGCTTCCAAGTGGGAGGTTCGGAAGCCAGGGTAGCTTTTGGATGTAAGTATTCCTTTCTAGAACCAGCTCTTTCTCTTGGATCAGTGACTCCATGTGCTTGTAAATGTTGTGTATGCTACCATTATGTGCAGATCTGTGCAGCTGACATGGACCATGGCTTACCCTGAGGTGCCCATTTAGTTGTGGTGTCACAGAATCATGGAATGGTTTGGGTTGGAAGGGACCTTAAAGATCATCCAGTTCCAACCCCCTGCCATGGGCAGGGAACCTTCCGCTATCCCAGGTTGCTCAGCACCCCATCCAACCTGGCCTTGATATCCTTTGTTAACTTAAACAGGAACAGAAGAAACCTCAGTTAAAGCTTTTTCCTTATCCTGTTGTTTCTTGAGTCAGTTCTGTTCAGACCTCCATGTCCTGCTTTAAATTCTTCTCAAGTATCCTCAAGGTACCAGCTCTTTTCTACCTCTGAGCAGGAGCTGCCAGGATGTGACTGTGTCAGTCAGCTCAGGCTGAGCTGCTGGAGCCTGCCCAGCCAGCTGCTCTCAGCAGTGCCTGTACCCCTGTGAGCTGGGGGACACCTGAGGGAACCAGGGAAGGGAGTCAGGCAGGCACATGACAGGGTGCCAGCCTCAGCAGAGATAACCCTGAACTCTGTGCAGCGATTTCTGCTGTAAAGATATGTTTCTTCTGCCTTTGTGGGCTATGTGCTATCAACACTTCGTTGTACACTGTGCATTTAATTTTAAATACTACAACTATTGTTCAGCTCTTTTCTCATTAACTCGTCTTGTTCTGGTGGTCTTGAGTAAAGACCACAAATCTGTACAATCCCATTGCTCTGAACGCTTCCACATTCCATGTTTCCTTCCCATTCCCATGGTGAGGTACATGGAGCTAACATTTCAATTTGGCCTGCATCCCACCCTTTAATCCAGTGAAATTCAGACAGCTTGTACCTTGCTGTTATTTATTGAGTCCCAACATCGTGAAGTTGGAACTCCCTTAGGTTGCACTTCCTTTACACAGAGACTGCCTCTCAGTTTGTTGTATTGTTTGTATCTTGATGAGTCTTCCTATCATAAAACAACAGATGGGAAGTGACAGCTTTGAGCTGTTTAGAAACAGGCACATCCCCAGTGATGACTGAAGGCCTCCTGAGAAATGTATCAGAGAGAGCCCTGACTCATGCTCCTGTTCCAAAGGTGAAACCCACTGCTGAGCTTGTCATGGAGAATTTTGTGTTGATTGCCCATGACATGTGTGCTCCCGGGGTTAAGCGAGGGCTTGCGTCAGTCTGGCACACTTCATCCCCATGCTCAGAGCTGAAAGGTTCCCAGTGCCCCAAAGAGAGCAAATGCCACTGAACTGTGAAGCAATCAGAAGAGACTGGTCCCTTACTTCTCAAACATCATCCCCTCACAAAGCTGGGGCTCTGGGAGTTCCCTCTCTCAGTACAGTGGTCACAATCTGATTGCAGTTCCAGCCCGCCCTCGCAGACTGAGGGAGATGTGTGCTCACCTCCCAGCACAGCGACAGCCCGGGCATTCCCAGGGGAATATTGACCAGGTTTTACTCCTTCCCCTGACAGCCGGGCATTCCCAGGAAGATGAAAAGTGTTGTGTTTGTTCTTTCCTCCCTCCGCAGTGGCGAGGCAGTGAATCTCGGTGGTCTGTCAGTGTCCGTGTCCTCTTCATTACTCAGAGACGCTAAGCAAGATGGATGGTGCTGCGTAATGAGTGTGTAAGAATTCCAGTCAGGGTTTGTCCAAGTGGGCAGGAGTTACACACCGTCATCTGCAGATCCTCTTGCAGTAGGACTTTGAACCTAGCTTTTGATGTTTAAACTGGAGCCCTACTCCCACAAATCTCAGATTAAGTGAAGTCTTTTATAACGTCTTTTCTTGCATGATCACTTCTTGTGCTTCCTATTTGAGAAGATAATGGACTCTGTAAATTCTCCTGTAAGAGCACCTGTGTCAGTGAGAAACCGTGCCCCAGAAAATTAAATTCTTCTGCTGTATTAAGTGTTTGGATTCCAAGCTAAAGAAACCTTCTGAGTAAAAGCTACTCAGGGCATAGTTTCTCTATTAGCAAAGTGCTGTATACACTAAATTGCATTGTGGGGCTGCCTCCAGTTTAGATAAGCCCATAAATGAGATGTGCTGAATCTACTCTTTTCACAGGCAGCAGTTCAAACTGGGTGTTGCACTGCAGCTGAAACTTAAAAATGGGCATTATTCATATGAATGGGAGTAGTTACCAGTTAATGCTCACACCTTGATCAGGAAAGCAGTGCTGATGAGAAAAGTCAAAATTCCAGCAGCCTCCTGAGATTTCTTGCTGAATTGAGTGATACAAAGTTTTGAGAAGAGTACTAAAATAATATAAGGAGGACATTTATTATTCTTTCACCTAATTGTAATCCATTTACCTCCCTTAGCTCTTCTCATTTCAGTTTTACTGGCAGACAGAAAGGTGTGCTCTGCATTAGTAAGTGCTGCTCTGCTTTGGGCAGGATCATTTCCACAGCTGTGTTGGGTAAGCACTGGTGTGTGTTTGTGCAGGGTATATGTGACCCTGTGTTGGCTTAGCCCTCATACAGGCTGATGAACACCAGAGAACAGCTTTACTTAAACCTCATCTCGCTGTAGAACCATGATGAGCTACTTGAGCTGCACTATAAAAGACTGCAAATCCTTGGTACTGGAAGCAGTGATGTGAACTGAGCTGTATTTTGGTCAACAGACACTATCCATGAGACAGAGTCCTTATGGTTTGTGGCTTTGATTTGGTTCTTGGTCTTCAGACATTGTTTTCTCTTAGTTCATTGACTTCATATGAATGCAAAATACTGATGCCAGGAGACCTTCCTAGTTAAGGCTGAAGCAGAGAGGGGTTGTTTGTTTCTGGATCTTGACTGTATTTGGCCATAGTTTAAGGTTTGAGCTAAAAAAAATGTGGATATGGTTTGAGATTAAATTTCTTACATTCTCTTGAGATGCTAAGATCAAATGTGGGCAATCCTGGAAGAATTCCTTTGTTTGGAGCTGTGCTTAAATCAGAACAAATTATAAAAGTAGTTGAAGATGCAGAGAAATGGACTCTGAGTATGACCACGGAGCCCTGTCAGCTCTAACGTTCTGCTTGTCTGATTTTGATCTTCACTCATGCCAGCTAAGCCTTAGCTGGATTCACTCTTGGCTTTCTTGGAATAAATTTAACCACAGCCAAGCTGCATGGCACTGAGATCTCTTGTTACTGAAGTCACAGGCAGGACATGTACCCTCAAAGGCTGCATAATTAAAGGAATTTGCTCTGGTTTCAATACTATTCTAACAAAAAGCAGATTTGCTGTTCATGTGGGTAAGACAGAATTATGGCAACAGGCTCTTGGGTTTCTTTTTCTGTGCAGAATTATATCATGGTGTGGATAGTGATTAAATTCTGTGGATTAGTAGGGTTGTGGTGGGAGTGTCTGTGTGGATTTGTGTCTCTGCACAGCCCAGGAACGGGTGCTCAGCAAACCTGCGGTGCTCACTGCAGAGATGAGCGTGGTGAACTTAGGAAATCAGTTTTAATGGCAGCATAAAGGCTTCTCCACTACTTCACCAGAGCCTTTAACTTAATTTAATCCAGCATTAACAGGCATTGGGCAGCATTAGAACTCCTGTGGTCCAGTATCTAAGGCCTCTACTGCTGGTCCTGGAAGGCAAACAGTGCCTGACACTGCAGCTCTTACGTCTGTCCTGATGAAGCTCAAAACCTTTACAGTTCATAGCAGAGCTTCAGCTAATACCCAATGGACCACATTCTCTGTCTGTTTTCAGACTGGTCTAATGAAATCATAGAGACAGCTGAAAATCATAATTCGTCTAGCCTTAGTCTGGGATTTAGCGAGCTACAGCTGAAACCAATCTTCAAAGAGTTTATTCTCTTCAAATACTTGGAGAGTTGTTACTTCACCATGAGCTACTGTTCACAAAGTCAAATAGTTCTTCTGGTCCTCTTCCTCTTAGCAAGTTTATGAGACTTTTTGGTCTTTATTTCTTTCTGCCCCCCACCTTAAGTAATAAGGAACCTTTCCTGCTCAGGTCTCAATCAGCGTGCACACCAATTAAGCTAATTGGCAACACATTTGAAACACTCTCTAATTACAGCTGCAGAAACTTCCAGAGAACAGCCTTGCAATTTTTCCTTCAATCAAAATATGAGGAGCAATAACCCTCCTGCAACTTGTAACTCTTCCCTAATGACACTCTTAAAATACTCCCGGAAGAACTTGGTCAGGCGACTCGTGGACTTTGTGGCTGCTCGGGGCTGTTGGAGGTGTCTGTGAGGAGGTGGGCGCTCCCACTGAATTTCCTCATAGGAAATTTCTCCATGAATAACTCTGGGCAGGCACTGATGTCAGGGAAAGCACTGCTGGAGACGTGGCATTCTGAGTTCTGAAGAGCATAAAAGCTGGAGAAGGCTCTCACAAACTAATTTAACTTAGAGCAGCCTTGGGGCTTTGCTAAGTCATGCAATCAGCCAAACCATCCCCAGGTGTGCCTTCTAATTAAATACAGCGTTCCTCCCTCAGTCCCCTTTCGTTTAAGGAGCAGCTCCTGCTACCTGCTCCTTTCCCTGTGTTGTTTCAACAGCTTTGGAAGGACAGTGTGTTACATAAAACCTGCAGATCCCGTTCTTAAAGAAAGTAAGTGGTTTGAGTTTTTTTGGTTGGTTTTTTTTTTTCCTTTGGTTGTGTTTTAGTGGAGGAGAATCCCAACTATCTAAATTAAAACATTATTAATAATCGATGGTATCTGACTTGCTGTTACAGCAAAGGGCTGAGCTCCTTTGGCCTATGAATGAGGCTGACTTCATCTTTTTTTGGTTTTTTGACCCAAGAGTGGGGAAAAGGTGCATCTTCTCTTGTAGTTTCATGTTTCCTGGGGGTTGTTTGGTTTATGCATCACGCCTTTCTATCCAGCATTATTTCTGCTGAACTGCCTTACTTTGTTTTCAGTCTCCAGAGCAGTTCCCAGCTACAATCTGCTTACAGAGAAGTAATTTGTTGCCTTTAGCCCTGTGGCTGAAGGGAGTAACGCTTAAGCAGGGATGGCACATGGAGGGGAAGACAATGACTTCTAACACTCTTGAAATGTCAGACTGTGACCTTTAAACAGGCTGAAGGGAAACAGAGGGCACAAGCCCTGAAGGGCGTTCTGCACGAACAAAGGTGGCTGCTGCTGTCTCAGCCTCCGTGAGAACGGTGATACGTTGCTGCCTTTGGTTATCCAGCCTATGGAATTACCTGTTCCTAAGCACAGCTCCTGTTGTGGTCCACTGAGCAAACACTTCATCTTTTTATGAAGTAGGAAAGCAATAGCCCTCTCTCAGTACAAAAACTGCGCAGATGAGTGGGCCTGAAGTCTTCAGCTGCCCTGGGAGAGAAGGCTTTTGTTTCACACCAGAGTTGAAATGCGCACCTGGAGCAGGAGGGCGGCAGTGCTGGTGGTGGGGGCACAGGGAATGTTCGCTGGCACTGCTCTAGAGTGAAGCTCCAGGTCCCGATGTGGTCGCGGTACCAGGCGGGAGCAGATTCTCAGGTGGCTCAGGGAGCAGCAGGCAGGGAGATGCTGCTAAGAGCACAGCAATAGTGCAGGTGTGAACCCTTCGCTCCTCAGGCTGTGCCGCAGTGACAGCGGCACGGAGCTGAGGCTGTTCTGCCG
>NW_008238337.1:863605-868514 GCF_000691975.1 Corvus brachyrhynchos
ACTGCGTGCGCTCTGGGAGGAAGCTCGCCCTTGCAAAGCTTCTCCTATTCTGTACGTTATGATGAGACTCTTCACCTGTTATAATTATTTCCTCCCAAGGTGTTGCCACTGAATCTGCTCTGTCTGCCTTCTTCAGGTGGCACAGCCAGGTACCAAAACTCCTTGCAATGTGTGGAGTTCCTCACTTTCAGGGACTATGAGATCAGTAATGCTCCTTGCTATTTGTACAATTTAAGGCGCTCAAGTCTTAAATTTTATATGTGGCACCTCTGTGAACCGTATGTAATTTGGCAGAACACTTTTAATATGTCATTTTAATGCTTTTGCTTTCCTTCACTTTCAGTGGTTTGTCTTGGTTGATTTATTCCTGGATATTTCCTGAAGTGCCAGGCAGTAAATGTCTGTACATTCTGTGATTTGTGCCATCAAGTCAAACCATTTTTCAGGGGCTGGGAAAGGGGTCTGAAGCACTTGTAGACTGCATGCATGGGTACATAAAGCAGCTTATCTTAATTTGTAAAACAAGAGATAGTAACATAAATTAGATTAAGTAATCAGTACTTTTCTGTTTGGTCTTAATGACGTATTTGTTGTCTTCCAAACACAGGTTTAATCCTTGTCTTTGTTATGTAATAAAACAACAGTTGGTAGTGATTTGTGGATTATGATAACCAGGCATAGAAATATTTGCTCAACTATTTATTCCATTTATCCAGTGATTTGATTTTATCCAGCTAGGATAATGAGAGGTAGCTGGTATCTTCAGGAGCAGCCATTCACAGGGAAGCAATGTCAAGATTTAAAGGAACTGCCTTTATTATGAATGTACTAAATTGAAAAAAATCAAAAATTCCAGTAGCTCTTAAACATGTCAGTGCAGTAGAAAGGCTGTGGATTAAAATGGAGATGCAGAGTGGCTTTCCTGAGAAAATAATTTTCAAAAAGTAAGATGGAACTTGAGAAGAAAGGTTGGAAGCTTTAAATGCTTTCTTTTTAATTTTTAAAGCGTAACATTATCTTTTCCTATGGTTTTATTAGGGTTTTCTCCTTCCCTTTTGTAGTGCTGGGGTGCTGAAAGGTATTTCTCTGTGGATTGACCTGAGAGAATTGTTTTTAGGTTTTGATTAGTTTATCTTGGCAGCTGAAAAACCAGTTGTTCACACAGACTTAGAGCAGAATATACAAACTGCAGCAGCAGTTCTGTAAATTAACCCTGATGAACAAAATGCAGTGGCCAGTGCAGCTTCCAACTGGAGCTGAAATCGGGTGATGCCTTTCTGCTGGGCTGCTGTGGCAGACAAATCCCACCATCTGTCTTGCTCCACCTGGCAGACACTGCTCTTTATTCTGGAGACATTCAATTAGAGAGCTTCAGCTTTTAATCTGTTATTTACAAGCAGTGATGTGAAGCATCAGTCAATTACACAATTGTAGAATCAATTTGGTACAGACTTAATATATACAACTTAATATGTTTGCTTGCAGTAGGATTTGCACTTAACTGCACACAAACAGCGACACTAAATATGAATTAAACTATTTCAAGTGTGCACATGGATTCACACATGCAAATACTGAGACATTGGTGAGGATAATTGGGTGGAATGTGCAGAGAACCAGCCTTTAAGAGCGGCTGTGGCAGGGACTCCAGTTTGTTTTGCTCACTGTAAGTGCAAAGACCTGCTTGGCAGAAAGTGTATTTGTAATTTGCTTTAAATGTACCGTAATTGTTTCTGAGCTTTCCATTGTGCGTTTTTCGCCAGTGCTTCCGAAATCTCCTGTTGAAAGCTGCTCAGTGGGACTTGAATGCAAAACTATTCACGTCCAAGGAGCAGCGATTTTTAAGTATCCAATCTAATTGCAGGGTAGGGGAAAACAATCTTGAGCTCCCAGTGGTTCTTGTGCAGCTCCCCTGCAGTCCCTATTGCTGCTGAATATCGCACATGCTCCACGTTCTCCGGAGGAACTGTCCTGCTATTAAATCACTGCAGCAGTCAGCTCTGTGTGTAATGGCATCCTCGTGGGGACGTTCTGACTGTGGCATCCAGCTGAACATTCCAGTTCCTAGTCAGCCTTCAGGAAAACAAGGTATTCAGCTGAGGTGGATTTTAACATGACCTTTAGGATCTGTGAGGAGATGTGAAAATGGCTCAAAACTGACATAGCAAACTCCCAGAGAAGTGCCAAGGAAAACATTGGAGACTTTGTCAGGCAGAATCTCTTTTTTGTTGTTTTTGGAGTGTTGAACTCTGCAGCAAACCCATCAGTATCAGCTCATCTAGAGAGCACTTTTAAATAACTGAGAGAGAATGAGGCTGGTTTGAAAAGGTACACTAATTTCCTGAATGAGATTTTGCAGATTTGCATGAGCAAAGAACTTTCCCTAGGTTTAGTTAAATGAATACTGGGTAAGTTTGGGTGTTCGTGCCCTTTGGAGTTTGCTGGGATAACGAAACAAAATGTTATGGGACTATAAAATGATAATGTCAATCCTCTTGACTCTCCTTGCTGTTACACTTCTGAGAGAGGAGCACACTGGTTTATTTCCATAACAAAGAGAGATTTTAATGATAGAGGAACATGCCAGGTATTGTAAAATACGTTTCCAAAGAGGCAACAGAAAAAGTACATTATTTCAGCCAGTCCAGATGAGCTGAGCCATCTCACCTGAGGGATGACCACCCAGTTTGGCCAGTGGGGAGAGCGGGATTTTGTAGCTGGGAAGAAAATGAGAAGAGAGGAGCCATTTGGCAGCAAGCTTCAGCCTGGATGGGCTCTTCTGCTCAGTCCTGTTTGGGAGTGGATTATCATGGGTACTCCTGGGGATGATGAAGCCCCCAAGACAGAGCCAAGTGCTGCCTCAGTTAGCTCTACAAAACTCCCTGTAAGAAAAGTGCACATGCACACCAGATACCACACCTGGTGGTGTCAGAGGTAGCTGAGCACCTGCAAGAAGTTCGATGGAATTCAGTGGTCAGACTGCAAAACTGCCTGATTAATTATTCTGGTGTTTGGGTGCCTTTTTTTTTCAGGCAAATTCTTTTTCTGAGAGATCTTGGCTCCCTCCTTAGTTGACAAGGAGATGAAAAGGCTCAGGAATGTGTCAGGTTACCTCGTGGCAAATGAAAACTGCATGGGAAGGATGGAGCCCCAGTGATTCAGAAGCTCATGAAAACACGTCAGGATGGATCTCACTCATCTCCATTAATGAGTGTAGCCTTTGTGTTTGGGGAGGGTGGTGAGATCTTAGTGGCTGCTGACAGATTTGGACTGTACATGTTATTTTAGAACAGCTTTTCAGGGCAGGAATTAAAGCTTTGTTTCCTGAATCCTCTAAGCAGGAGGACCCTGTGGATTGAGGACACTGCATTCCCAGGTGTGTAGAGTGTGTCTGTCCCAGAGATGACAGTGAAAGATAGAAACACCCAAGTGTTGATGAGCTCTGCCTGTGTCCCATGCTGCCAAAAGCAGATTTTCCGTGTAGCTGTTTGTGTGTGTATTATCTCCTCTGGTGTCCCCCAGTTTCCAGGCTTTCCAGGTACAAAAGGTACCTGAATAGGTACCCATTGCTATCTTCAGTTCCTTATGAGAACACACTCAGGTATTTTTAAGCTGCACTTTCTTTATTGTATGCAAAATGGGTATGTATTTAGTGAAATATTGCTAGGTTTATTGAAATTCCTGGAAATTTACAGCATATACTAGCACTGTGGTGTTACTTAAATATGAGTTTAAAAGATTTTCTTAATTTTTTTTATCTTGTTAGTGAATGTAGCCATCGAAGATCAATATTGTAATTGTTGGTTGTACGAATTCAGTATTAGGCACAGAGCCTGCAGCAAGATGTAGAGCTGTGATATGGATTAATAAAATTAAAATGAATTTAAAAAAACCCCACACTCTGGAGGGAAGGAATGCTCAGCCAGCAGGCACAGACACTCGTGTGCTGTGGTTCCCAAAGCAGGGGAATTGGGTTAGGCTGCCCACACGTGGGTGTCTCAGGAAAGGTCAGCAGCAGGAACTGGTCTGTTCCTTTTGCTGACTCAGGTGTTCATTTAGTGCTTAGAATTCTTTTTTCCTCCCATCAATAATGGCCTGGTAGCAGAACTGCAGCCTCTGCACAGCCCTGGCATCCCTGCAGAAAATGAAGAGGGAATTTTGCAGACATGTGAGGCAGAATCTGATCAGCTTCTGATTGTCTGACCAGTGTCTGTTTAACCAGTGTAAGGCTGTTCACTGCCAGTCCTGTATTTGTCTCTGTCATGAGCAATCTGACAGTGAGTGTTGGACTCCTGTCACTCACTCCCCTGCTACTCAACCTTACTTTTCTTTCTGTTGGTTTGCAAACATAATTCACTAAGAAACTGCGTTTAAGCCAAGATATTCCTGGCAAGTATTTTACCTTTCTAGTTTTGTGGGGGTTTTTTTGCTTGTGTTTGTTTTGTTCTTTAAATCTTTGAGATCTTCATTTATTTCTTTCTCTGCCTGTAGAGCCATAAGTGAGGAAGGGCAGAAATGGAGACCCACAAACTGTTACTGTTGAAAACCTCAAATATTTCAGTCTGTTGGATGCAGCAGCTCTTGTCTTCTGGTCCTTTTGCTGTTTGAGTGTCTGGAGCCTCAGGTGGATCCCTCCTGTCCGGGTGCTGCTTCCATTGGAGAGTCTCTCCTTTCGTGGTTCATTAAATAAACACACAGGACTGCAGGAGAGGCCAGGCACTGTGTGGGGAGGGTGAGGGCGTGGGGAGAGCTCTGTGCTTGCCGGAGCAGTGACACACGGCAGGGGGATGGATCTCCCCGTGTCCGGTACCTTTTCCCCCTGAATCACTCACAGCTGATGGACTGGGGACAACAGCCCTGGGTGGGTACTGATGTTCTGGGTCTGGAGGGCCAGAAAAGCTTTCCTCTG
>NW_008238337.1:868570-870577 GCF_000691975.1 Corvus brachyrhynchos
ACTGTGAGTTGGGGTTATTTTTTGTTTGCTTTTTTTTTTTTCTTTTTCTGATTTTCTCACTGTAAACTTTGTGGTGCCCATCACTGCTTTGCCCTTTCATGTTCAGGCTGACATCATTTTGTGAAACAGTGTCATATCCTTTTATCTAAATACTTTTCTCTGTAATTATTACTTTGCTGCCTTTTCAGGTGGAAACTTGCCTTTGTTATATGATCTTTCTCTGATCATTTTTGTATCACATGGTAATATAAAGGTGTATGTGTTCCTCTGAGGCCCTTTTATTTAAATGATTTCTTTGTCTGTCTGTCGGTGTGAATAATAAAACATCTTCAGGATTGTTCATCTCTCCCCTAATGAATGATGAGGTGTCATCTGTTCTAACATCAATGATTAATTTACAAAAGTTTCTTCAAACTTTAGTAAAATGGGATATTCAAAGAAAATATTGTGTCATCAGAGCTCAGCTCTGTTGTCAAAAAGGCTTTATGTGCCTGTTAATCAGGCCCACTAAGGCAGCTGGAGTTCCTGGATTGCTGCATGAGCTGGGAGCTCAGTCTGTGTCTGGGAGAGCATCGGGGTGAGCCCCTGCAAAGCCACGGGGTCAGGTACCAGAGTAAGGAGTGAGAGGTGCAGGAGCAGTGTGTGACCTCTGCTGATCCTGGGATGCTGTGCATGTCAGCATCAGCTGCCTGCTCTCACTCCAGACAGGATGGCGTGGAAATCCTTTGATGTTGAGATTAAAGTTCCAGAATTATCATTTAGGGCAGCCCACAAGAAGTTCCTGATGGTCAGGCTTGTGAAGATGATGAATTCATTTTGGTTTATTGCCCTGCTTTTGAAGCATCAGGCAGTGACTTGTGCTGAGACTGAGGATTGTTTCTGTGGTGCTGGTTGCTTCCTCTGGTGGAGCAAGAGCTCCCTTTGCAGAAAACCTTTTTCTGAGTGTTTGTAACAGTGGTTCAGGTGTGCTTTTCTGGACAGGCTGTGATGTTTCCCCTTGCAAAGGCTTCTGTTTAAACACATTAATAACTGAACAGTCTTATTGATCAGGCAGATCCTCATGAAGCTGAAGCATCTTGGCCCAGAGTACTTCCTTCTTTGCCTGACTCAACACTTACAAATTCTTTCTCACTGCAGTGGTGATGCTTGATAGTTTTTGTAAAAAGAATGGTTTGAAAATGTGCAGTCCTCTTAGCAATGATGGTACAGGTGATTTGTCTGCATCTTTGTGAAGTTTAATTTGCTTTATTCAGCATCTGCTGGTGTTAAGTGTATGTTGCACTCTTTAAAATACTCCAACTTGTTTAAAATTCTCTTGCAAGAAATGAGGAGTCACCTTTTCACCAAGAAGCTCTTCAGTGTGGTCTGCAAGCTTGATGTCCAAATCATGTTTCCCTGACTTTCTAACAAGCTCTGCAGAGAGATGCAGAGCTGGAATGAGAGTTGTAATAACTGGGGGGAGGGGGGGAAGTTGGCAGGTTGGGAACAGCATTGCTCTTGGAGGAGAATGATAATTTCCCAAGGATGAAGCGGTCACAGGGAATGTTCTAAAGTGAAGCAAGGCAGAGCAGTCTGAAATGCTAATATGGAGAGGATTTAAAAAGAAATTGGTGATTTTGGGCCTTGAAGCCATTTTTCTTGTTAATTTGTTACAGATAAATGCATGACTCTTGGGTTGCAGGGTTCTATTTTTGCTTTCCTCTTTGTGACACATCGATTTGGCCTTATCTCTGCTCTCTGGGTACTTGCCCTTTAGAATGGTGTTGGTTACCAAAAGCAGGAGTTTTTTTGGAAACTGTTCTTTGATGGTGTGACAGCACAGGGAGGAGAGATTTGGGTTCTTGCTGCAGATGGGCTCAATTCTTTAATTTCTGTACTGGTATGCTGATTTTCCTCTTCCAAGCAAGTAGGTGAGGAGTAACAGGAACTCAGTGCTCCAGTGTGAATAGTGACAGTTAATTGATAGTGATCAATTGCTGCTTCAGCCTTGTGTTTCTCAGCTGTGTA
>NW_008238337.1:870622-904838 GCF_000691975.1 Corvus brachyrhynchos
TAGGGAATAATGGGATCACTGGAGACTTTAAAATAAATAATGCCTTCATAAGGAAATGCTCAGTTGGAAGAACAAGTTCATCTGCAGGGCAGAAACACCCTTTGGGCCGTTCCTGTGCATTGGAGGCAGGGGGTCACCACCACGCTGTGTCTGTGCTAGAGAAGGGATGGCTCAGGTTCCTGGCATCTGTGTGTGACAGAGGTGTTCCACAAGAGGGTGTGGTGGCTTGGCGTGGGTTGGGTTGGTTTTTGTTTATTTCCTGTGGGTTTGGGGTTTTTTTTCATATAGCAGGGTAGTGGAAGTCTACAGGAGAATCTGACTGGTTTAGTCCTCAGCCTCCCCTTAAAGTTTGCCACTGTCATAAAGCTGCTGGCAATAAAGCAGAGCAAGCCCTTAATCCAAAGTTTCAAAGTGCAGTGCCAGTGGTTCTAAGGAAACTGAAGCTGCCACAAGGCTGGCCAGAGAAGGAGCACAGGAAGTCATCCTTATTTGTGCTTAAGGGCTGTGGAGGGTGCTGGAACCTAAGGAGGGAACATGACACACAGCCTACAAATCCTGTAGGATGGGAATGATCCTGCTCAGATCGTGGTGTAACACAGTCTGAATCCTCTCTGTCCGCTGGAAGTGACATCAAGTGGCAGAGCAGATCATCCCTGTGTTAAGAACTGGCTGAGTTACACCTGGGGAAGGGATTCACTCTGTTTATAGCTTGGCTTTACAATGCCTCCCTTTGGAGCATTAGCAGATTCAGCCACTTAACTAGGTGAAAATGGAAATACCTTAATTTTTCAAAAGTGAGCACGAAGTTTTATTGGAACAGACATCTCCTGTGACATTACATTCCAGAGCTGAAAATATATCACACTAGCAGATTTTTTTTTTCTTGATATTTTGGCTAAAATTATTTCAATTCATAGTAAACCAATAAGAGCAGAAGTGTTCAGAAGTTTCAAGGAGAGCAGCTGAAACGAACTAAAAAGGTAAATTTTTTGGCCTTACTGAAAAGAGCCACTTATCTCAATCCCCAAGATACAGCAACAAATTCCATCTATTGCATTACCAGCCTGAGCCTGCAGCTGGGAAGGCAATTTTCTGAAGAAGTTGTTCCCTTCAATCTACAAGAAAAACACAATTTGCTTTTTTTTTTTTTAATAGTAGCATTATATAATTGATTGGAAGAGTTTTATCTCATGAATGCTGGATGATTGTGGATTGAACAGTTTTAAAAATAAAGTAACTGAGGGCTGAAATCCCAAGGATCTGGCAGTACAGAGTGAAGTTAGTGGTCTGGCAGATTCCTTCCATTTTCTGGAGCCATGGTCAATAACTTTGCAGTAAAACTGAGCTATGAGGAGTGTTTCTGTCACTGGCTGAAAGCTGCTGTTCCATGATACCGAGAAAGAAAGACTGAAGATTTTTGGCCAGGCTGCAGTACAAATTCATGGCTTAATGAGGAAAGCAGTGTGACTCTGGAAGGGGAATGCAGCAAGTGTACAAATGGCATGTTGAGGGATTGATGCACAAACTTTGGCTGTGCAGGAGCAAACTGAACACGTTGCCTTTTTCTCAGATGCTTTCAAATTCACTGACCTACAAATTGTTTGCTTCTTCCATCAATGGCAAGTATTTTTTAACCAGTATCAGCCAGAGGAAGATTTACTAAGGAGAGAGGAAAGAAAACCATCCTATGACAACATCTCAGGTGGTCATGATTGAAATCCTCAACAGACCCCTCACAGCATGAGGGGTCAGACACAGTCCTTGTTGCAAGAGATTGAGGAATAATGCTCCTGGCATAAGCAACGCATCAAAATCAGGTTTTATTGGTTTCCTTCACACTGCTGGGGATCATCTCCTGAAACCAGAATGCTGTGAGCAGCTCCCAGCTGAGGTAGGGTGGCTTCACCAGAGCCTGGTGGAGCAGTTCCTGCATTGGGGGTCAGCCCTCAGGATTCTGGTGCTGTGGGGCATCCCTGGCTCTGCTCCTCCACAGGAATCTGAGTTTCCTCTGCAGTGATTCAGCTTAAGGTGAACTGTTCTTGCAGCTTGCACCACTGATCAGTTCTAAACTGAGTGCATGTCTCTGGGTTATGGCTTAAACTCCTCAGAGTTTTAGTCTGGTCCCACTCTGTGCTGTACATCCACACAGAATTGGCAGGGCTGGTTCATGCCCTGCACTGCTGCACTTGGTTATTCTGCTGCCAGGGTCTCCATGTAGAGAAGTTTTCAGACACAGTGGCACAGTAAAGGTAAATTGCAGTTAATGAATTTATTTATTTTTTTTGTCTCTGTTGCTGGTTCCTTAACAGCACTCCAGTTCCCCCTTCTTTTTGTTTGACATACTTAAAGTGAGAGTCACTGTGTCATTCTTGTCTTAATTATTCAGGTGGGTTATTCCAGTGGAATTTTGATTATGATGGTGTAGATGGAATGTAATATTTAGGACAGATTATATAATTTAAATCTTTAAAACACCACTTCTATGCTGGGTCTATAACACACAAAATTGTAATCTTCTGCAATTCTGCCTTTGTAAAAACATGCATAATTTTTACAAAAATAGTTGTGGTTGTAATTAAAGATGCTGATAGTTGTTTTTGTTTTTAATTTCCTATCCTTCAGAATCCTTAAACTTTCATGGTCAAAATCCAGATGGTGCTGTAGAGCTCAGTGTTGCTTTTGAGCCCTTTTTTTTTTTTTCCTGTTTGTGCTGATTAGAACTCTCCCCAGATAAAAGTTTAAAATTGTTAGAATTTTTGGCCTTTGGCTGTTTGGAAAAATGCTGCTGGCTTCCAGCACAAGCCAGTTCATATTCAGTGCACGTTCACAGCCTGGTGGTGGGGGGAAGGACACCAGTGAGGGACCAGTTTGCCACTGCCCAGAAATTTAAAACCAATGGACCCTGCTCGAGCTGGTGAGGCTGTTTCCTATTTTCATAGGCAGTTCACCTTCTCTTTTTTTTTCCCCCATTTGTGTTGCTCTCCTACTCTTCAGAGTCATTGATTTAAAAAATCTGAGGAACATTGTCCTGTGGAGATGGGGAATACAGAGGGAAGGTTTTTAATCCCTCACATTTAAGCACTAAAATAAATGATTAAAAAATTATGAGGTGAAACACTCTGTTAATTTTAATATAAAAATAATGTACTTCTCCCTGTGGAATGCAAGGGAGGGAGCTGCAAGCAAAATAAGGGGAATAAAAGAATGGAATAATCTAAGTTCTTTGATGCCTTGCTGTGCTTTGCCAAGATGTTGGGAGGAGAATGAAATGAGTGTGGAATTTATAAATGGGGCAATAGGTGGGGAAGGAAGTATGCTGGGTGAGCTGAGTACAACAGCACCACAACAGATCCTGCCTTGGGGCTGGAGAGGAGAGCTCCAGCCCTGCAGCTCAGTGCCAGCAAAGCCATCGGGGCTGGTGGAAATCTTTGTTGGAGGATTATCCAGAAAAAGGTCTCTAAAAACTTCATTTGCTCTCAGTGAGTATCTAGAGGAAGAGTGGGAGCTGAATGCTCTAAAGACTAAGGATAAAATGAAGGGTATTTTTGTGTGTAAAAAAGCTCTGCAATTTACTCTTTATTTAAAAAGATCTTTATGTAAGATCTAAGATGAATTTGCCACCTCTGGGGGAATCACAGGATTTCAGTCTTTTAGTGCTCATGCAGTTTACTGTCTCATATGTTGATGTGTTCTGGGGCCATTTTCCTGATTCTTCAGATAGATTTTATTTCCAGTTCTTTGGGGTTTGAGTAGACCTTAATTAAACTTTTTAAAGTAAGGTTTTATTGCAGTTGTTTATTGGAAGAGGAATTCCACTTTTTAAAGATGTGGAGAAGGATTTTGTGAAGCTGTGAAACTCTTCTGCAATCCTCTCTTCCTGGCCTCTTTCATTGTGGGATTGGTTCCTTCTGAGTGATGCCCACTCTTATCCAGCGTTACTTTGTTCTGGTTTGTTGCTGGTTTTTAGGTGTTTTTCTGGATTTTTTTTTAAGAAGTCAGCTGATTTTGCTTTACATCTAGAAAGTCTTTTGCTCCTTTTTCTAAACTTCAGTTTATTGTTTTGCATTGTGTTAGGGCCTGGAGACCCTAACCATGATCTCAGCCTTTGGATTTTAGGTGCTGCTCCTACATAAATAGTAAGATAAGTGTCATGTTTGCAGTCTGCACAGACAAAGGGGAAGGGGAAAGAAACAGTAATACCCTTTATTTTTTGGGCATAGAACAGCAGTACAGGAAAAATGACTTGTCTGATGTTGGTCAGAGTGGATTGCGATACCTAGATGGAAGATTCATGGTTAGGAGTAACTGGCATCAGTTTAGGCCACCACAGTACTCATGAGCATAAATATTTAGGTCAGATGCCAAACAAAAAAATAAAGACTACTAAAGCATTTGTGAATTAGAGCTTGAGAAACTGGGTTGTCTTTGAATGCCATCTGTGGTAAGCCTTTGTCCCCTTTCTGAATAAGGGTAAGGATTTGAATTTGCTGTGGGGGGAAAAAAAAAGGCAATTTATTTCATAATTAGGGTGGAAGATGTGAGCCTGAAGGTCAGCTGTTCAAACAGGAAAGGTGATACTGTGTTTGCATCTGTATTTTTTAACAGTGTGTCTGTCTTTGTTCTTCGGGACTGACAGTTCCTAGAAAGGATGCAGAGCTTATTCTTTAGCACGATAGCCTGCCTCAGGTGATTGCTGGATGGCACAGTTACAATGGGTGCCCTGCAGTGGGAGAGGCTCAGTGTCACTGGAGATGTTCTTTGTGTGCAGTGATGTAGAGCCCCCAGATAATGCAGCTGTATTAGGGGACAGTGTAGGGTTAGGCAACGACAGCAGCACAAATCCTGAAGGTGATTTACAGAAAAAACCCTCGACTCAGGGATAAAGTGAAATAGAAGGGACTGTAAATTGGGTGCAAACACAGCTCCTTTTGAAGTCCTCGAGCACCAGAGTGATGTAAAGAAGCTGTTGTGTAAATTGTGTTATTGTACTAACTGTTTTTAAAGTGAAATTCAGCCTTGTGCAGGAAGCCTTTTAGAGTCCATGTATTGCCTGAGAGTGCTGAAAAGGTTGAAGTGAGCTCTGAGTGGTCCATTTGCAGCATTTGGTGTAAAGTCATTGCCTTGGATTCCTGTGCAGGTGAAGCTTGCTGTAATGATCACATTGGTTTAGATGTGCCTGTGCAGTGATCTGGGGTTGCTGCTGCTGACTGGGTAATTTTGTTCTCTGATGATAAATATCTCTTGCAAGTGAAGATGTGACCTTTGGCATGTGTAAACCTACACAAGCTACTTCTTTTAATCTGGCTGTCATGCAGAATGTGTCATAAACCATTGTTTTCCAAGCTGATTAGATAAATCATCATCTACCTAGGCCACCTCTGCATGGACTGATGAGGTTTATTGCCACTAATCCCAGCTGCAGCACTGTTGATGCCCTCAGTAAAGTCAGTGAGGTTATAGCACAGCATGGCTTGAATATTTGATCCTTTAAACTCTCCTTTCCTTTCAACAGTGACTGAGAGCCGAGGGATCCTGGAGAGCATACAGAGATTTTCCTTGCTGCCAACTTACTTGCCTGTGACCTATCGTATCCACAATGCGGATGTTTCCTTCTTTCTGAAGGAAGCCAACCAGGATATTATGAGGAACTCCAGCTTGCAGTCCCGAGTGGAATCCTTTCTGATCTACAAATCCAAGAGTCCGCCTGTGTTAAACGCCAGCTATGGACCTTTTTCCATTGAACAAGTAGTGCCCCAGGACTTAATGTTGTCTTCAAATCCCTTTGGATCTACTAACAAGTTCTCCTTTAACTGGAAGCTTCAGGCCTACATCATGAGCACCAAGATCTACCTGAGCAAGCCCAGGGTGCAGGTGCTGTTCTACATCGTGGGCAGGGACTGGGATGAGTACAGCCCCTCGGAGCGGGGCAGCTGCCGCCTCGGGGGGGACCTGGGGCTCTGCGTGGCACAGCTGGAGCTGCTGCCCAGCTGGTTCAACCCCCCCACGGTGGTTGCTGGCCGTAAGAAACAGATGGACAAGTCTGAAGGGAGCCCCGTGGAGCTGTACTACTCCATCCAAGCAGGAGATGAGAGAGGGGAATGCGCCAAGGAGGATGTGAGGAAAAGTAACGGGATCCGATCGGGGCGCAATGACATCGATGAGTCAGGACCTCCCCTGCAGAGGATTGGAAGTGTTTTCCTTTACCAGACACATGCTGCCCCTTCTTTAACTGAAATGAGGTTGGATAATAACGTTGTCATCCAGTATGCACCAAAGACTGTCAAGCAAGGGGACATTTTGACTTTCCTTGTGTCTGTTGCTAAGAACTCGACAGAAGATCAGTTCACACTGAGGTAAGGCTGTTTTGTGTTTCCTTGGTACCTTACAGTTTCTCTGCTCTTGGAAGTCACTTGCTCTGTATAAATTGCCTGACATCCATTGCTGCTCTCCAGACGTTGTACTGCGGTTGGTTGACTCAGCATTTCTCATGTTGTTCAGTCTGATATTGTATGAATTGTCTGAGATGTGATCTCCTGGAGTGAGAAAGGCCTTTTCTTGAAGTTGTCCTTCGAGGAATGCTTACAAAAATTGAAACGGTAGAGCTGGGATATATCTATGTACTAAGAGGAGATAACATCTGAAGTCCTGGGAGCTGGAGTTTCCAGTTCTCCTAATCTCTCACTGGACTCATGTTGAGATTAATGAAGCTTAAATCTGCAGTTATTTATAGGAAATGAGCAAGAATTGGTTATCTAAGTAGGATTCACATGCTTCAGCTTCTCTCTCCAGCTTGTTGTGAGCCTGGTTCTGTATTACGGGATGTTTGAGGTTCCTAAGAATTATTGATAGACCAAAACAATTGCTGACAATGAGAAACTCCCTGAGGAGGGGTTGGTTGGTGTGTGAACGTAACATCAAGTGCCACATGGATTCACCTCATCCTGCCCAAGCACTGAGGTGTTACACCAGTGCAGTACAAGGAGGACCAGCAAGGGCTGGGCTGGGGCACACAGAGCAGATGTGTGGTGCCTGCAAGGGGGGCTGTCCAGCTGTCATCTTTCCAAGCTTGCCCTGTGCTCCAGCACTGCAGACGAGGGTTGTGTGGCTGACGTGTGGAAATCCGTGTGTGCAGAGATGGTTCCGTTCTTTTATCCCTTAGCAATGGCTTGTGCCACCTCTTCCTGAGCTGGAGGTAAATGTCAGACTCTGGCTTCTGGGGATAAGCTGATTTGTCTTAGGTGTTTGTCCTAGAAATGGTGGGTGTTGCCAAAGCTCCCCAAACATTCCTCTCAAAGAGCATGTGCATTGTGGGAGGGAGCAGTGACCTCCCCTCTTCAAGTACCACACATCTGGAACTGTGTTCATAAAACAGCTGTGCTGAGCACTGGAGGTGCTGGGAGCTGCCACCTAAGAAATCACACCCTGCTGTGACTTGAGATGAAACTCCTTTCTCTGGTGGTTACACATCTCACATTTCAGGGCTTAAAATGGGGCAAGGCCATAAATGGAACATTGTTGAACTTGGATGTCTGCCTTGGCCTGGAGCAAGGAGTAACTCAGAGGTGACACCGCTCACCTAAGTAGTAAGAGCTTAACAGAGTAATTTTTTTTCCCCTCCCCTTCCCCAGGAAGGTTTGCGGGGGATTTCTGGGGGAAATGGTTTGCCCTAAAATCAGGACATTTTTCCTTTGCAGGTGTGTGATAATTATAAACTGAGTAACCACAGCACTTAGCTGCTGACTCAAGGTCAATTATTTCTTTTTCATCTGGTGGAAGACAAACACCTCTCCTCACCGCATCAGTTTCTCACTTTCTGAGTCAATCTAAGATTTAAATTGTTTCCTGAGTGCTGATTTCAACAATCCAAGTTCCTCATAGCAAGTGTTCAGGGATATCTTGGGATATCTTTATTGTCTATACTGATGACTTAGAAGGGATCGCATCAGCAGACACGGGAACTTCTACTACATTTGAAACTAGGTGGTTTTTTGAATTTGAAAATATGATGTTTATATTAAAACCATTTTTTTTAATCTAAAAGAGAATTAAGGTAAAAATGTTTATTGTTTTTACTCTGTAAATGTAGAGTCCTGGAAATCTCACTTCAAAGCATCTCTATTTCCATGAGCTGTAATCCATTAGAAGAAGAGCTAGTTACAACCATGATAATTATGTTACATGTAGGTTTATTAAATTTTCAAAAACCTTGCTTTGTTTAAATTAGGATGAAAACTCAGCACCTGAACTTTTAAAGAAGGCTTCTAAAATGAATTTTCTGAAACAAAAAGGAAAAGATGTGTTTGAATTGTAGCTTTTTATTTTGAGATCTAAGGGATCATAAAACAAAAAATAAGCTAAAAATAGGGAGCGAATATCAGCTCAAAATGGAAAGTGTGGCACTCTTGTCTTAAAAACAGCACTTTGCTGTTACCTTTTAAAAACAAACTTTTGTAACTTCTTGCTGTTACTCGTGTTGCTTTCTTGAGTTTTGATTTCTCTTGACCTGCTTTTCTGAGAGAACCTGGCTGTCAGGCTCTAACCTGCTGCGGTCCAGAGTAGTTATAACATTGTTTAACTGTGCTTCCTCTCTTTGATCTGGTTACAGCATCCCTAAGGCTTTTTTGTTGGGTTTTTTGGTCAGAACTGTGCTGTGTTCATCCCTCCATGATGTGTTCTCCATCCATCTGGTCTCTTCTCATTCTGATCTCCTCTCTGATAGAGGAAAAGGTCCCTTCTCCCTTCCCCCAACGTAACTCTTTTATGAGAAAAATTGTATTAATTTTTATTTCGAAGTTCTGCCTTGAGTGGCAGCAAGATTTGGAACTGCATTCATAAAGTGAGGCCAGGGGCTGCTGGCAAAATGCTTTTACCATTGCTTTTGCTCCAGTGGACTGGAAATTACGGCTTGAACAGATGGAAAATATAGGATATACGGGTCAGAACAGAAGAAACAGACATGCAAAACAGCCAAAAGTAAAAAATTACTCATCACTACTGAATATTTTTGGTTTCAGAACTATTATGTTCAGAGTAAACCTTATCCCCTTTCTAACAGGAAATTGTCTTCAAGGGGAGCCTTCTAAAAACTGCTGAGTACTAAAAGATGTTGGGAAAGGTACCTTTGGTTTTTATCTTGTGCTGTTGTTCTGCACAAGGGAAGATTTAGAGGAGTGAACATGAAACTGATGGACTGCTTTTAATTTCGTGAAAGAGTTGGACCATAAGAGCCAAGGTCTAGGTTTTGTTTTTTAATGAGCTAGGGAAATTAAAAATATTTGTCTTGACTCTGTATGGGTGTGAGAGAGAGGAAAGGAAGGAGATAAAATATAGATCGTGGGTAAATATGGAATATTGCTGTAGGTTGAAAGCTTCAATTGGAGCACTGGGCCTTTGGAAACAGAGTAATTTCTCAGCTTCATTCAGCACTTGCTTCCCCTTTTTCATCATCTTCTCACCTTCCCATGTGCTGCTGGCCAGGGAAGGCTGAAGGCTCTTCCTTCCCATCATGGGTGCTGAAAGTTCCTGAAGTTCATAGAAAATATCCCAGTCTGTTGTGTTTTGCTTTTTTTGCTCCAATTTCATGATACACATATTGGAAACTGAAACTACAGTGAGAACTTTATTTGAAGTGTTTTGCTGAGAAAGGAAAACACGAAGTATAATTTCATGTCAGTCCTTCCAAATGCTTTCAGCAGTTCAGGCCTCAGAGCTCTGCTGTTACACAATTCCAGTTTCTGTTTGCAGCAGTTCCTGCTGGTTATTAACTCTGTGCTGTTACAGACATTACAGTCAATTTGTGCAGGGGTGCCAGTGTTTCCCAAAGTTAGGAACAGGAGTTTTCTGAATCCACACTGTAGGTACAGTTCTGGTTTTTATTAGCTTTTTTTAGGCTTTGCTGGGCCTAATAAACATAACCTTCTATTTTGTTTTAAAGTCAACAGGATTGATACTTTCTGCTTGCAGCCTTTTAAATTTGTTTTCCTATTTCTGGAGATGAATCAGCAAAGAAATTATAGAGCTAGAATTGCCTTAAGCTACTGAGTGTCAGCCCTAGAAATATTCATGGGTGAAAAAAGCAGCAGCTTTTTTTTTTTTTTTTACAGTTATTCAATTTATAATTATATTTAGTGAATCCTGTGTGAGGAAATGACTGAAGGTTGTGACAGAAGCTTGTAAACCTCAAATAGTTGGGGAAAGTAAGGGTTTTTTTTTTATAAACTCTCTGCTATTTCTTCATTTGTAAACCTGAGTTGGGGGTTGGACATCTGTAGGTACCAGTTTTATAAACGATTGAGAGGCTTTGTGATTTCCCTCTGGTATTTTTAATATCTTCTTTCTGATGATAAGTGTGGGAATACAGGGACTGGTGTGAAATTGTGGTAGTGAATAAGCAGTGCTTATTGATAATTGGGAAAATTTTCCCCAAAAGGCCCCTAGAGTTTATGGTACATGAACTTCTCTTATTTGCTGTTTTATCTAACAATCAATCGATAATAATCCAGCAAACATGAAAAGGGCTGCATAAGTACATGAGGGGAGCAGAGTGGAGATCATTAGCACTCAATTTATACAGCAAGGAAATCTGAACAAGACTGGCATTTTATCAAATTGTTTGCGTGTTCTTCTGGTGCTGGGCTAAATCAAATCTTATTCTTAGTGCTGAACCAAATCATATTTAAGTAGCAGAAACAATCAGGGAGTAAGTGGTGATCAGGAAGGTTACCAGCCACATAAACTCTGTGATGAGATGGGCTTTTCCCTAGGCTGTAGATGATGTGGCTGTTTCATGGTACCCCAACCCTGAGTTTGTAGCTCCTCTGCCAGACTGAGAAGAGCCCTATTGTACATCTTTTACTCTTCCTTCTATAGCTGTGGTTCTGTCGATTAGACAGCTCCTTCCACATCCTGGTTTGAACAGCTTCTAAAATCTTCTCATAAATGATTCCCCCCCCCAACTGATCTCGTGGCCTACTTTGGACAGTTTAAAACCTATGAGAAAACTAAAATATCTCTGTTTCTTCTGAAATACAACCTCTACATTTCAGCGATTTCACTGCTCAGTCCTGATGTAAAAATGAGGTTGAGGTAAGCAGGAGTTAGGCACTGTAACCTAAGAAGGTGAAAGTCCTGTGTCTTCATTGCTTCATCATAATAAATGTTCTCTGCCAGTGTGAGCTGGCACAGCGCTGGCCTTCCTGCAGCAGGGCTGAGGGGAAATCACCCCTCTGCTGCTGCCAGGGGAAAGGCTTCTCCAGCAGACTCCTGGGTTTTCTGCTGTGTTCAGCACACTGTATGAGCAGGAATTAACTTTCATAGCCTGTTTATGAGGTAGTCAAGCAAATATAATTTTCTCCATCTTATGGGTGGCAAAATAGCTTTCCTGCTTTCTTAAGTGACTTGCTAATGGCCCAAAATTGTCAGTGGCAGTGTGGAGACAAGTGCTTAAGAACTATTGACTTCTAGGGCACTCTATTACCTCCTGTTGCACTTGCAGATTATAGTAAGAAGAAAATAGTTCCTTCTGTTAAAATTATTCCAGTTAACATCCTCTGCCTTGAGAATCAACTCACGTTGACTGAGCCGGTGTCAGAAAACCGAGAGACAGATCCAGCAAACCATTACTCACATGAGTGGCCTTTGCAGCCGGCTGTTATTTCTGGTTTATTGCCTTGCAGCAGGACCCAGGAGCTGCAGTTGCACTCCAAGGCCTCTTATCCTCCTCTCAAATCCATCGCAGAGCCTGATCCAGCCTGGGCAAGGCGTGGTTGGGCCACCGATGGATTGAAGCAGTGTGAGCGGTGCATGGGTGCTCTGCTAGCAGGCACTGGGGTGACTGGGGTGACTGCCTGCCCTCGGGGTCCCTGCGCTGCAGGGTCGCTGTCCCAGTCTTGCAGGCAGAGACTGGACAGGTTTATTTTGCTTGTCCTGCTGCAAGGGCTCCGTTTGCCTCCGTTCTGCTCCTGATCACTTGGAAACTACAAACCTTACAGGAATGGGAGCCCTTTGACACTGAAGCTGCACTGGTTGGGATTGCACTTCTGGCTTGCTGATCTAGCACTTCAGAATTATTGTTCTGCTGCATTCTGGAGACACTGTAAGATTTAGCCAGGGAAAACTATTTTTTCAATATAACTCATTAATTTAGGGAGCTGAAGAACATTAGCAGAAGTCAACTTAACCTGTATTTCCCAGCTATAATCAAGTTTGATTTGTTGTTGTTGGTGTTTTGTTTAGAAATGGGGAGGTTTGGGGTACTAAAAATCCCCCAGTTTATGGAATCGGTGTCTGAGTGTTATTTTCTTCCCACGGAAGTGCTTAGTTCTCAGTGGAGAACACATTAGCAGCTCCTTTGTAGTAAGAAATGGAGCAATATGAAAGAGGGCTGTCAGGGCCTGCTGGGTAAAGGCAAGACGGATGGTAAGGGTGATTGGCACTGACAGGGTGTGAGCTGCCGTGTTTGCAGGTGCTGCTCCTGCCATCCATCACACTTGGCCCTGATTGTGGAGATGTCAGCGGGATGCGCTCCAATCCCGGCTGGCTGATGGAGGGGAGCGGGCAGGAGGGAGGGGCTGGCCAAGGGCAGTGGCTGGAGGTGTGCGAGCACAGATAACGAGGCGTCAAACACTGGGGCTTGAAATAACACACAGGGCTCTGCTGTGCACACACTGCCCCAGAGCTGTTTGATCTGCGCGAGGATTTCTCACTGTTGTATCAGCACCGGGGGATTACACATCCAGCACATGATGAACATGTCCATTCCAGTTCCTTGCACTTTCCTAGTTACTGCTGACAAGTTCAGGAGCTCTCTTTTTATCTATATTTTGGTGCCTGAGCATGTAGAACATTCTTGTAAAACTTTGGGTCAAAGAACTTCCTTTCTCTTCCTCTGATATTCTAGTAAAACATGAAATCTCATCCAGGTAAGGATTTTTCCTGTTTCCAAAGTACTTTTAAAAATAAAGGCTAAGTACACTGAGGAATAAGACATTTAATGGGAGGGAAAGTAATGTTTGATTTGAAATTATTGAAATAATTTGACTTTTCAGTGCTGCTTTCACATTTTTTAAGGGTAACATTTATCCAGGATGAACACACTCATATGAAATGCATCAGGCAATCTCAAAGTGTATTTTTGATCACAAAAAAATAGGAACGTTAGTTTCCCACTTCTAATGGCAAATCTGAATTCTTTTAGATTTTTAAGGTTTTTATTTAAACAGATCTGACAGATCCTTGTAACATCTGTGTGTAAAGCCGTGGTAATAAATTATCTTGTCACTTTATCAGATGCCAGTTTGCACAGCATCAGTCACTTTTCAGAACAGTTTTCTCTCTGCTGGTCCCTCCTGGAGCCCGTCCTGCCCGGTGTTCACAGCCCTGAGCAGTGTCTCACACCACAGCACCGTGTCCTGCAGTGAGCCCTGACTCCCTGATTAGCTGCACCTCTGTCTCCTGCCTTTGCACCCCTCAGTGCTGGTTCTATTTCCCAGCTTACTGCTCTGTAGTGTTTGTCACCTCTCTTTTTCCAGGCTGCTACATCCACACCCCCTTCCCATGGCTTGGAATTCCTATGGGAGTGGAGGGAAGGGGAGCTGCTGCTACAGAATCAGTGTTGGTGCTGGTTGATCTCTTCACCCCCATCACAGAGAATACCAACAATAAATAACCTAGGGTAGATAGTTCATTGCACAGAGTCATTGATCTGTATTATAGTAGATAGAATCTGATCTAAATCTATCACAAAATGGTGAAACTGAACCCTGGCTGCCAATGCAGAAGTTTTGCTTTCAGGATACCAGAACTGCGCATGTTGGACATCATTGGCCAAACTGATGTGGCCCTTGAGCGCTTAGTGCAGCGTATAATCCACGGTGGGTGTCCTTAGGAGCTTCATTTCTGAAACCCAGGATCAGTGATCCCCTTATGTACATATTTAGTGGCAATAGTACAGGGTAGAGTTTGTGTTCAGCGTTGGAAGGTGACACATCTAGAGCCTGCGTCCAAACCCGAGCGCTGTTTTGTTTGCATCAGTTGTTTGTTGAGTGCTCTTAGAGTAAAGGCTGTTACATTCTCCTGTTCTCCAGGAACAAGAGGGCAATTCTGCCGTGTTCCAACGATGACAGCGTGCTGGGTTTGGTGCCACGTGAGCAGTGCTGGGCACAAATCTCAGCCTGTGTGAGTGGCCGTGCTTGGCTGCACTAAAGTCAGAGAATTGAGCTCACAAAATCTGCTGTAGCCACTTGAGTGGTTCTCTGACCTGTCCCTGTGGTTGTGCACTTGGCTGATGTAAGCAGGACAGACATCTGCTCTGAAGTAATGGAGGGACACTTTATTTCCCTACTTATTTTTAATTGTGGTCTACCTGTTCCTTCCTCAGCTGTGCCTGGTGAACTCTGGTGCATTGTGCTGTGTAAAGGCTTATCAACAAAGAGATACCTCTTCATAAACCTTTAGATCTAATGCCTGAAAGCTCTGAAGGGTTTGGGTTTGAGGATTGTCATCCTTTTGAGGAATTGTCTATTGTAGGTATTCATTACTCAGGCTAACAGATACTGAAAATGGCTTTAAATCACCTGCTGGGTTTTTCCTTGCTTGTTTGCTTTATTTATTATTTTATTTCAGGGATAGGATTCTGAACTTTTAGAGCTCATCTATGAGGGCTTTTTTTCCCTCTGCAGCTAGAAGCGCTAACTGACTTTGATTTATCAAATAAAAATAAATTAATGCTATGTTGGGAGACCCTTTCTAAACCATGTCTGCATTCTAGATTTAGCTGAGACAGTAATTGCTTTGCCAGTCTGTAGTTTGGAGCAGTCTGTAAACCCTGAAAGAAAAATGTCAGTCATCAGCAGCTGAAGCCATTGTTTGTGGAGAAATTTGAACCTAGAAGGAGAAAGCCAATTTTGAATGCTCCCACCGTAGTTCAGAGAGGTGTTTAAATAACCATCAGCCCTTCAGTGGGAGGGGGAAGGAGGGGTGCTGTGGGTGTGTGCGTTGCTGAGAGAGAAAGGAGCTGCAGCCAAGAGAATAAACACCAAAGCTGCTGCAAGGAACAACATAAACTTGTGACAGAGTTTCAGCAAGAGCAGCTGTTGTATGGGCCTCTTTCATTTGTCCTGGCTCTCTTGGGCTGAAACACCTCCTTGTGGTAATGCAGCCTCTCCTCCAGGCCCATTCCCAGCTCTGGCACGGGGGCTGGAGAAGCAGAAACAGCTCCTTTGGGAGCCAGACTCAGCACTGCAGGGTGATGCTCTTGGGCCAGGGGAGGCACAGAGAGAAGGGGCAAAGCTGGGATCTCCCCCTCCACGCAGACAAGGGCTGCCTGAAGGGGCTGGGCTGTAGCACTGGATCCAGTGCGAGTTCTGGTGGTTTTGATTAATTTTCAAAGCCTACAAAAAGCTCTCAAAAAGCAGCTTGTTTGTGACCATACAGATGTTCAGTCTTCACTGAAACGTGGTAAAGAAACCAAGCTCTAGGACCCAACACCTCTGCAGTGACTGGGAGCTTACTTTGGGGCATGCAGGGTCCTGTGCAGGTTGGCAAGTTTCAGGAATTTACTGTAAGTTTCCCAGTATCTCTTAAAGAAGAAATGGTGGGGATTTCCTTTATTCTATTATTCTACCTTCTCGACCCTTTTGTTAGAGGGAATATATTATTTCAGTTAAAAATTCCCAAAGTGAGATATCTGCAGAGAAAAGTTTTATGCATGGCTTTGAGATCTTGTAATAATTAGGTGGATAAAACAACTTGGAATGCCTGAAAAATCTCATTATTTAGCTAGAGATGTTTAGGCTTTCTTAATCACCTAGAGCTGGTGATACTTTTCAGCTCTGAGGGAAGATAGGAAGTGCTTGGCTGTGCACTTTTTGGAAAATAGACTTCAAATCTCAGTTTGGGAAGGTTTTAAAATAGTAAGCTGTTCACCACAGGCTTGCAAATGGCTGAACTAGGACCTGGCTGAATAAATAAGTTGGCTGCAGGGAAAGAATTGAAAAAGGAGGAGGGAAGAAAGAAGGGCATTCCCCAAGATAAATTAACATCTGTGAAATAAGACACTTCTAAATGTATGTTAATGGCCTAAATGTTTCCATATTCAATTAAGTAATAAGTCCCAAGTTGGCAATATCATCCCAAAACATTCATTTACCAAGCCAGGGCTCCACTGGGAGAGCAGAGGCACCATAATGAACTGATGTGGGCAGTAGGACATGATAATGCCTACTTCAGAGGGAATTACCGCTTTCAAAATGCAATTTACAACAAGAATTTAGTTGTTAGAAGAGTTTTTTCCCCTCTTCATTATGACAGTGTAATTATGACTCCAGTGGCTCAGATTAATTTTGAGAGGAGTGAGTTACCAAAGCTTTTGTACTGAGTGTTCTCAGGCACTTTGAGTACAGGACTGAGGGCTGTTCTCTGATAAATAATAACCAAGTGGAAGTTCACATAGACAGCAGCCTCCTTGCAGCTGATCTCATCCTCCTTCACTCTGTCCCACCTACAGTGGGCTTCATGTGCCTTTTTTTCTTGCTGTGTATTATTATTTATCAGTTTGATTTAAAAATCAGGCCAGTTTGACAGTAACTCTAACGAGCTCTGACACAGTGTTTACAGATGTTGATTTCCAGATGCTGATGCAGCTGTAGAGAACAGCCAGTGTCACCTGAAAAGCTGTCATGTGTGTAGAGCTGTCTGTGTGGCTGGTGGCTGCTTGTCACTGGGTGTCGAGTACTGGCCACTGTGAACAGACTGAATTTTCTGGAGCCACTTCTTCAGAACAAGTGGCTCAGTCCCTGTGGAACTGCTTCCAGAACTACATATAGATGCTGTGAAGGATGCTTCCAGGGGCTACTCAAAGCCACAAGCAATGTATTAAGTCATTGTCTGGGTGACAGTCTTTCACTTCAGCCTCTGAACATGAACGAGTGCATTTGAGCACGGAAACAATCCTTGATGTTCTGTGCTCCTCTGGCTGTGTTCAGGTTTTTGTTTGTGTTTTCAGGCCAGCCAGGCACTCCTGGAACTGCTCTGAACAGACTCAATGTTTGTTTTTCTTCCTCCACTGTCTTAGGAAGAGCTTGTAAGGATGGCACTTGGCAGAGATTGCTCTGGCCTTGTCAGACAGAAAGTGGCTGGGTGTAATGTGCTTTTTTCATCTCTCTGAGAGGCACCAAGAGATTGACTGTACATTTGTTTCTTAAGACAGTATTGGCAAAATCTTTTTCAATTATGGCAAACTTCTCATTTTCACAGTGTGGCAGACCTGGCTTTTTCCAGAAGCTGAGCTGGGTGTGCTGGAGCCTGCAAAGACGGCTCAGGTGAAACAGAGCTCTCTGCTCTGGTGAGGCATTTTGTACCAGCCTGAAATAAACAGCTCCAATGGAATGCGAGTCCTTCGTGCACCGCTGGCACTGTCACAGTCTGACAGTGACTGACATCTCCCTGAGCAGGGCGAGGATGCAGGAAGTCATTCAGATCACAGCTCGTCACTGATGGGTGTTCGTTTCCACAGGTGGCTGCAATACCACATGAAAGTCAGGGACTGGTAACTCTGAAACCATGCCAGGGACGTCTCCTGATGGCTCTGGATGTCACTTGAAAAAAAAACCCCAAAACAAAACAAACTGCATGTATGAAGTGTAGAATTCGTTCCTAGAGGTGCTGACAAGAAACTTTAGTAGTCGAAGCTTGGAGGACTCCTTGGAGGACTCCCTGAATATGCTGCTGAATGTGCCAGGAGGCTTTGGAAAAACTAGAAATGATGAGTATGGGGTTATCTGATGATTTGTATTGTTTAAAACTGAGTAAATGCTAAGGCAGAAAAAAAATAGATCAGAAGGAGTTTTGCACTTACAAGATTGATTTTATCTTTAGGTTTCATAGTCTTTTACAAAAAAATCTCTGACTGCATTTTACAGTCAAGTGAGCTGAAGCAAGAAAGAAAAGTGAGGCTGAATTGCCCGGTGTCTACAGGAGAGTTGATCAGTGGTACTGGGATCTCACAGCCCCGTTTGCTGTATTAAACACACGGGCAGGGTTTGAAGATAGGTCAGACAATACAGGGGAACAGCGAGGGAGGAATTTTTTCTCCTTTTGTGATTTAATAGACTCTCTTGCTCTGTTTGCCCTCTGAGGGAGCCAATAGATTTAATATCCAATTTCTCTCATCTGCTATCAGAATGCAAATGTGATGGCAGATGAATATACTTTCAAGAATACTTAACCTAATGGGCATGTAAAGCCTGGTAATTATCAGTTGTTTGTCTCCTCTTGGATAATGGTTTTCAGTAATAGGCACGTACCACACACTGAGATCTTGGTGTGGGCCAGGGACAGATTCCAGCACAGCTTCTCCTGCTCTGGCAGTGGAAACAAACAAAGAAATGCAACGCACTCATTGCATTTGTTCCATTTTCAGATCCCTGTGAATACCAATTGGAATACCAGGTTAATAACCAAAATGAGCATTTAATCCACCTTTGATCCAGCACGTGTAGCAACAGTGACAGGCTGTCCATGTTGTATGTGCCACGCAGGCAGGAATGTTGACAGAGCAGGCAGGGCTTTGTGGCTGATACAGAAAGGATACAAAACCTTCAGTTTCTGACCCTCCCAAGCCCCATCTTGTATGGAAAAGAAGCAAACAAGAAAAAGAACTCAGGTTCATTAGTCTCAAATTTGATAACAGTGATAAAAGATTTAAAAAAAGATAATGGAACAGCAACAGACAAAGTAGAAGTTGAGGCATCGTCTTGCTCCCTAACTGCACCACGTTAAAGCCATTTGGAGCAATGAGCTGTAGTGGCCTGAGCTGGACTGGGAATAAATGCAGCAATTTGTTGTATTTCATAATACATGTTTTCATTAAGACCACCCTACTGTGCCACCATTTTTTGAGACTTTGTTTCTCCTCTGTGGACTGAAGTACTTCAGCAGAGCTCAGATGTGGACTCATAAAGCTGTTATCAATCATACGTATTCTCCAAAGTGAGAGCAAATAACAAACTGCTTTCTCCTAGGGCTGAGGTCCCAAGAGCAGGGACAGAGTGGAGAAAGGGGGCTCAGAGATGCTGTGCTAGTGAAGGCTTCTTCCAGAAGCAGCCTGTGCAGGGGTTGCAGTGCAGGTTTGGGCCAGACTGAGTGGAGCTCACACTGGGCAGAGCTGGCTCCACTGCGGAGTCGCAGGGTGGTCACCACCCTCCTGCTCACACACATTCCTGGAGCACAGGACTGAGTCTGACTGACAGGACTGCCTGCCCAAGCTCCCAGGGATGGGTGAGGTGGTGCTGAAACTGCAGAGCTGCTGCTTTTGAGTCAGGTTTCCTCTCCTTAAAGCTCCAGCTGTGAGGGGTTTATGAAAAGAGAGGCTATATTTTGTTTTTGTAGACATTTCTGGGGACTGCAGCGTTCTACCTGGGGCTGCGTGACAGTCTAAGAGGTGTGAAATTTCTCCCTGGCATTAGAAATACAAAAGAAAAGTCACAGCCATCACTTCAATTTGAACCTTGGCAATGAAGGGACGTCCCATGGAGCGTTCCCTGGGAGGGTCAGGCTGTCAGCCTGAGCAGGGAATGGCTCTGGCAGCCACTCACTGATGCTTGTGCAAGAACTGCTGCAGAGGAAGGCTGGGAGCTGTGTGGTGCTTCGTGTCAGGGTTTCTTTGCAATGCAAGAGGGATTCATTTTGTCTAAAAGGAGCTAGAAAGTCTAATTGAGCCCGTAAATGTAACTCCCCCACGACTCTCTTAAAAGTTAGGTGCAGTAATCATGGATTTTTCAACTGAGCAATACAAAGTTGAAAATGAGTTTTTAAACACACTGCAAAATGTGTTTTAAAAGCTCTATTTTCTGAGTGATTAGCTCTCACTAAATCTGTGTGGCAGCATACGATCAGTAACAAGCCCAGCTCGATTAGAATCCTCTCTTATTTATGACTGACCAATATAGACTCAGCTGTCATCACTTCACTCTTACAATCTGTTTTCTAAATAAAATCACAACTTAACCATATGCTTGACAGAATTATGTAGCAGCTTTAGTGTGTTTATTTTTCACTCTGCTGTGTACATCAGTCCACACTCAGTTTGAAAGTCTGTTCTTTATTGCTGTTGTAAACTCAGCTGGGCCATTCATAGCCTGTGGGTATTCAGAGAACAGGAGTTTAGAGTCACATTTGTCCAATGATGCTGCAGAGGAGGCAGCATTCAAAATCCTTGAAAGATGCGTTGCCCTTCCTTCACAACAATTACAGTTTAAAGGTCTGAGATTTAGAGGAAATTGTTTGATGTACCTGTCTCTTTTTTTCCCCTCTTATTGGCAATCAGTATTTCTTACAGGATGAAACAGGATCAAGTTGTTCAGATGTTGGGCTTCTCTTTGGCTCGGCCAGTGTACAAGCAGAGGCTGGGTACCTGTGCCACAATCATTTAATCTGTGCAGAATGTTATCAGCTGTTTGGGGAATTAAAACCTGGCCAGCTGCCCTGCAGAACTCAGCAAGTGACCACTAAATCTGTGTGGTTCCTATGGAAGGGTTGGCTTGAGGTCAAAAAATAGACATAAACAGAGAGAGAAGACAAATGTATATATTTCAGTTCCAATAAATTGGACTTCAGTACCTGTCAGAATTGCTCTGTATTCCTTTGGAGCTGAAAACTGAAGCTATTAAGCCAAAAGAACTGATTGCCTCAAATCCTAATATAGACTGGGGAAGAGGAAAATGGTGCTGCGCCCGGGTGGAAAACGACACCTCGCTGTGTGCCAGTCACCCACGCACACCTTGCAAATGGAGCCATTAGGGGAGAGAGCTGAGCCCAGACAGGATCTGATGGCGGTTGGCACCTGAGTGCATTTTGTTTGGATTATGGGGTTGGGAATTTTTTTTTTCTTTCAAGTTCGTGGGCAATGCTTTTAGAGTGTTTTCCAGCACCTCCCTGACTTTGCAGCCAGAGCCAGTTGCTTATTTGTGGTGCTGTTCCCTTGGTGTTGAGGAGCTCCTGAAATTGGGTAATGGAAAAAGAACATGTCAGGGTGGAGACTGCAGAGTTGGGAGTGGGATTTGCATGGGGACTTTCTGGTGTTGAATGTTACCAGTGAAGGGCTGAAAGAGCCGTGAGCTGATTGCTCTGCTCGTCAGAACCAGCAGCTGTAGGAAGTGAGGAACTGCATACAGGGGGTTTTCCTTTCAATATGTCAATACATCTTTTTAAAATGAGAAATATTTTCAAATATTTCAAAGATCATTTAGAAAAATGTATGAATGTGTACCCTACTGTTTGACAGAGACAACTTGGAAAATGTTATCAAAAATAGCACTCTTCTTCAGAATTACTGTCTGCAATATAAACCTCAACAAATCAGACTAAGTTCATCAAGTACATCACAGTAACACAGATAAACACCATACCAGACACCCTTGGAATCCCAAAAGCCTTCTACTTACATGTCAGAATTGAATTAATAATGTAGATGCTGTTTGTATTCTGATATTAATACATGGTTCTGAAGCAGAACTCAAGTCTAGAGTTCTTCTACTTAGTTATAGGGAATTTAAAAATAGGTTTATAAAGGGAAAGGTGAATTTGGTGAAGTGACAATAATTTCAGAACAACAAAATGCTTATCCATAATAGATACAGTGCCATCTCCCCTCTGTTCCTTTGTGTACGCTGAGTACGCCCTTCCTTTTATCTTAGGTAAATTATGCACTACCTTGCGCTGTCAGGAGTTGTACTTACCTTTACTAAGCACTAATTAGTAACTGCATGGCAAGCTCCTGTTTTTAATGATCTGGTAACGATGCAGGAGGGATTGGACAATAGCATTAGAACAGCTCCTTTTCTGTGCTATGCCAACTGGAGACAGCCCAGGGAATGCTTCAGTGGATACAAAGCCCTCAAGAACATCCTGTGGCTCAGGAGATACAGATCTGCCTGGGAAGAGGGAACTGCAGCAGTGACAGGGAGAGACCTGTGTGTGGTAGGTGAGCTCAGGTACAGCAAATCACAGAGCAGAATTTTTGGTTAGTTGAGCCAATTTTGGGGAGCTTTATTCCCTTAAGAAAGCTAATAGCTGTGGTGCCTCTCAGGGTTTAAAAATAAAGGGTGTCTCCTGTTTCTGTGGGAAATTTATAAAATCAATTATACACGTCTGGTTTCGAGGAGATTTATTAAATCATTCAGAAGTTTTACAAAAACAAAGTATGTTCTGGAAGTAATATGGCTTATTTTGAGATCTCTTATGGATGCTGAAATTGTTCCCAACCTTGAATAAATCATTTCACATATTTTTAACTACCTGTCTAGGAATCCTGAAATGAGAAATAGACGTAATAAATAATTTATTGTGCAGACCAGAAGCAAATATGTATATGACACCCTTTGATTTCCAAACACCTCTTGCTGAGCAAAGCCACATGGCTTAAAACAGCTTTGCAGTATTCCCCAGTGTCTCAAAATCAACTTCTGTGCAGTGAACCTGAGCTATCCTGAGTGCCCAGTGAAATCCAGGGGCAGTTCCTAGCAATAGCAGCTTTGCAATTCAGGGCTCTGGAGTAAAAGCCTTTTTCTGTTCTTCCAGTCCCGGAGCTGATTTTGGGAGGCGCTGCTTTCACATCAGCTCACAGACGTTTGAAGAAGCTCTCATTTGTGCCAGTGGCAACAGCCAAAATCTCTGACAGGAATTCTAAATAAGCCAGAAAGAAATTAGGGTTCTGAGAAATTCCTTGCTTATAAATAAATAGAATGTTTTTATTGGGTGAATGCTAAAAGGAAAAGACCAGGAAGGAGAGACAAATGATGAACAAGGACTGGAGATGGTGTGGGGAGCTCTTCAGGGATAAAAATGAGAATGAGGCTTGGAAATTTCTGGGCAGGGAAGAACATGCAAAAGTGGGAGTTTTCTATGTTTAGGGAAATGAGATTTGGATACTCCCAGAAAAACTATGAAGGAATGCATTACAGAACTTGAGGATTGGTATAAAAAGTGAATAAACTTCATGGGATTCCACCTAATCCATGGCTTCTGTTTGCCAGGACGAGAGAGCTGCGGGTAACTCATCTCCGTTTCTGCGCGTGGCCTCCCCCAGACCTTGTTGGCATTGCTTTTCCAGGATGGTACAGATAATTTCTTCTTTCTGTTCATGTTTCTTTCAAAGCAGCAGCACTGAAGTGCCCTTTCCTCAGAGCCTTGCTGGCACCCTGCTCTATGTCCCCAGAACTGTCACTTGCTTGGCATGGCGTGGGATATGGCAAAGCGATCCCAGTTTCTCTCTTTGTCTCCCAGAAGTGACTGGTGGTAGTGTTACAGGGATGTGGCATGTTGAGGACAGCAGAGCTTATTTTCTCTCCTGCTTCTGTTCCAGTTGGAGTTCTCTGCTATGATGCCATCTAAAAGACCAACAATGCAAGGAGAGCAGGGTGAGGGTTGCAGGGCAGAGCCAGGGTGTGTGAGTGCAGGAATTCCAGCAGCTCTCAAATACCCTCCGCAGGCTGATGAGTTCTCTCTGTCACTATTGGCTTGATGAAACCTCATCTGTGACCTCTGGAAGTACAAGATCCTGATGGGACTTGCAGCGTCTTTGCTTTCAAAGTGACTTCACAGAACATGAAACTCGTAAGAAGAACAGTGAAAGTATCTTGCTGGAATTAATTCTGAGCTGCCTTACACCCAATTTCATTCAAATCAGTGTAGATGAGAGCTGACAATTTGCATAGACACAGTAATTTGGAGAGGGTGTGCAGAAGAGCTTTTAAAAATCCACATGGAGTTCGCGTCCTCAGTCTCTGAGCATGGGTAAAATCTAGGAAATTCTGAATTCTTAGTCCTTTTTTTCCCCTTTGACTCTCTTGTTTGCTCAAGTCCAATTATTCAGAACCAAAATATCCTATTATATCATGACTAAATAGGCACACTTTGCAGCTGTGTTGGGAAATAAATGAACATTTGAAAATGCGACTCTCATATCGCTGTATTATCATTAGTTTGAGTATGTGCTGCAAGTAACATTTTGAAGACCAGGTTTCCTTTTAACTTTGAAAGAGACGTATGAATTATTGAAATAATGAGCTAAAGTCTTATTTCAAATTGCATTCTGTTTCTTTAAATGATGTTTTGCTATAAATTTTGTCTAATGTTGCAGTTATCCATCTTCGTTTTTCAGCAGGTAATAGTCTTTTCCTGCATCATAACTATCAGGAGCAGTTAGCTTCAGTTTTAATTAATTCTTGTTCTGAGCAGAGCACGTCTCAAGGCAGTGCCATGGCACTGATCAGTCAGTGCATAACCAAATATGATAATGCCTCTGATAAGGAATATCACACTCAGTGACCCAGTTTCCAGATTTCAGTCTGACTTTGCTCTGCTTCAAGGACAAACTTAATGAACATTTGCCATCAGGTAGTTAATTCCAGCTGTAGCTACCAGAGCTTCTGCCTAGCTGCTGATACAGGTAGGATTTCCAGCAGCCCTGCCTGGTGTTTGACTCTCCAGTGCTGTCCATGGCTTCTCTCCCCTCAGAGTGGTTTCTCGGCCTGGTGGAATGAAAGTTAATTAGTGAGTCCCTGTGCTGGTACAAAACATCCGTGTGTATAGTGATAGCTCTGTCAGAAACTCAGCTTCCTAGAGGGAAGGTCTTCAAATTAGCCTTCAGGAAGGCCTGTCAGATTTATTTTTTTTTTCTTTTTCAGTGTGTACCGTTTTAGTAAATCTCCTCTAGCAGTCACTCCCAGACTGCCAGGCGGATATTTTTGGAAGAGGAAAAATTTCTTTATGTAGCAGAAAACCTTGGGGCTGATTTATTGCCCCTTGTACCTCCAGCCCTGCTGCTGCTGCAGATAACCCTTGGTGGCTCCGTCCTGTGCAGGGGATGGTGCTGTGTGCCAGGTCTGGCACAGGTGGCCCAGCCAGCCCATGGCAGCTGCTGTTCAGCCAGCACCAACCTCTGCTCTCAACACCAGAGCAAGGAGCTTCCAAAACAAAGAGTGAGGTGTCAGGAAAAGCCTCTGCAAAGGAAGCTGCTCCCACACTGCCCATCCCCATGGGCTGCACAAAGAGTAGGATGAGACTTCAGTGACTGGTGGATTTAAGCTGTTTTTTCCCAAACTAGCCCTGTTACAACAAGTAGCTCTCAAGGATGTTTTCAATATTAGCAAATAGGGATTCCTAAAACACATTAGGAGGTTTTTGTCACTGAGATATGGCTGAATTACAAGCTTTTCCCTGGATTTTATACAATCCTAATGGACTGTAATCCTTGTAATACGACAGGTTTGCGACTGAGATTACTAAAATATTTATCCCTGGCATCTTTCTTTTTTAATGTATTTGTTTTCTATCTCTTAAGTGAAAGCAATACATTGACAGAAGACTGGAGATATTTCATCAGTCTCTTATCAGCAGCCAATACTAAAGCCAAGGAGAAAGGTTGGGGTTTCGAATAACATTTATTACACTGTGCTTTCTGTATTTCTTGACGAAGACAGTTCCAAGAGAACCCTTGTAGCCACACAGAGGGGACTGGCGCTTGCTTTTTTCAATTTGTAATGGCCTGTGCTGAAACACGTTTGTTCCTCCAGCCCTACACTGACCTTCTGCAACTCTGCATTGTCACCTTGGGGTCCCCAGTCTCAGGGCTCTTTCCACCCACCCCAGTGCTGATAACAAATAGATTTAAACACACCAATGAGCTGGCAGTCCCCCCCCCAGCCCCGTGGCAGGGCTGGTTGTTTTTGTGGCTGGTTCGTGCTCTTTGCTTGGAGCACGTGTGTCGTATCACCAGCAGTTTGCTCCAGTGGGGCTGGTGATGACAGGGCCGTTGTTTAATTAGTGTTTCTGTGCAGTGCCTCGAGCTGAGGCCACTGTTCAAAGCCCATGTGACGCACGCAGAGCCACCTTTGGTGGGGGCTTGGAACGGGGCTTCAAAAGGGAGCTTCCGTGTGAAGAATCAGCATGCAAAACGCTCCAAAGGGCTAATTTCACTGGCAACTGTGGGCTGGATTCTTCATTGCCCTGTTTGTTGATTCATCCTTTACCTCTCTGCAATTTGAGAATAAAGCAGTGATTTTCAGAGTGATAGCACTGTGTGCACATTTTGTGCAGGAGAAACTCCAGCTACAGCTGGGAAAATGTTCTTTATGAAGCAGATGTCTGCCTTTTCCCTGTCTTAAACTCATTAGAAACCCCAAGCCCACTAACACAGTCTGAAAGGCGAGTGCTGTTGGTAGCCACACCAGCATAGTGTTAGCTTCTGTCTGTTGGATCAGAAAGCCCAATGAGGTTTTATAGGTTTTTCAGTGCTGTGAGTTTTAACCCAGTTATCGAAATACCAACAGGCATTGTGTTCTGCCAGCCTGACTTGCCTGTGGTGTGGCACTGGGTCACAGAGGTGGGCTGGGGCTTCTGCAGGGACTGGTGAGAGCAGAACAGGTGGAATGTCTCAAAGCTGTTGCTATGAGGACAAATCTTCGGCCAGACCATGGCTCAGAAAGGGGGATGCAGATGTTCACAGAGGCCTCTGCTGCTACTGGCATCTTATTGGGGAAAGTGGGGTTTTAATGGGTCATGCTCAGTCACATCCAGGGTTTGCTGGGGGATTTTTCTCTCTGAAGCATTCACAGTACCACTGGAATGCAAACATCAGTGCGCAGTGTTCGAGCATACCTGCAGAGTGAGTCTCCTATTTGCCCTCACCTGCTGTGCTTCAGCTCATGGTACAGAGCAGTCGGGAGGTGCACAAGTGGGGCTCCTTCCCAGTCAGGCTAAACCAGAAGCTGTGGTCCCCAAATGCACTCCACCAGCTAAAGGAGCAGAGCCAGGGGCAGTGCAGAGCCCAGCCTTGCCTCAGTGCACAGCCAAGAGGACGCTGCTGGGAGTGGCTGAAATGCAGGATCTTTTTTGAATGCAGATTTTGGCCCTGTGTCTGTTAAGCCTGTAAAACCCCCGTGAAGGGGTTGGACTTACTGAGTGCACATCCACTTGGCAGGAGCACAGGAGTTAATTGATCAGAGGCAGCTCTGAGCCAACAGGTGCTGCGATTTTCTGGGTCTGAGTGATGCCTTAATCCCTGGGCAGACTTAAATTCCTCCTTCCATAACCATACAGGTTTCCCAAGCTGAATGTGTTATGCCAAGCTGTAAAATCCTGGCTGTCTAATGGGAGCACGGGGATTCCTGAAACTGTGGCTCAGATTTCTTGGGGTTTAAAGAATGAGGGGAAAGTCAATGTTTGATAAACTCACGATTTAAGTTATTTTCCTGGGCTCCTTTTCTGCAGTTTTTCTCTCTCCATCATGGTTTCTTCAGCCTCGTGTTTCATCACTTTCAGCACTTCATCATCCAGCCTTTGTGTTGATGTTTCAGTTGCCTGCTAAAACAGCTTTTATTCTGCAGTGGATTTTGTCCTACCAGCTGGCAGCCAGGGATACAACATTTTTCCTTTCAAAAACAGCTGTCTGGTGGTCACTTCTTCCTAGACAATTTTACAAAGTAGCAAATGATTTAGAATGTTAATGTTTTGGCTGATTGCTACTGGACTTGTGCTGTAGAAGTAAAAAATGTCAGTCCTTGCTACAAGTAACATTCCCGCATGTCTGCTCATTAAAACTTTTAAACCCCTCTGTTTTCAATGGAGCAAATTGGTGCCTAAAATTCTGATGCTTTAGACCTGGTGTCCAAGGCTACAAGGTTTTAATACAAAAGAGAAGAAAAATTCATGTGCACATGAATTCTTGCTCAGTCCGTGTTTTAAGTTCCCATATTCTGTTTCATGATGTTTAACTTTGACCACTGATGAAGGACAGTGGGGGGTTCTCACCCGTTTAAATCCCCCAGAAGGGTTGTTAGAACAGTTGTGTGCTGTGACAAGAAGTCTCTCACTCCTCCTCATCTTTCTTACATTGAAATGCACAAATAGAATAAAGCAGTCCAAGGATATGCATGAAGTTTGAGGCTGAGAGGATACATAATTCTTATTTTTTCAGGATTTATATGTGGAGAGGATTACCAGCTGCCTTTGTGTTCCTGCAGAGCAGCTCTGTCTTGGAGAGCAATCAACAAGGAGGTTTTTGTGTTATTCCAAGTGATCTCTTCTGCTTGCTTGGATCAGCCAGGCCTTTTTCTATGGTTTTCTATAGCTCTTCCAAGATTAAAATCATAACCATAACTGTGCTCTGACATGCACTGGAGTTAACTGCTGCAGCTGGATCCTGACAACACTGTGGGTACCCTGCATTAAGGGCACAGAATAATTTTGAGCAGTGTCATTTTTGTATTAATTGAACTCCCTTCTGCATCAGTGGCTTCACTGAGCTGTTAGGCTTTGCCTGCAGCAGAACTCCTTGCTGCTATTTAGCAAATGTTGCTTTGGTAGCCACTCGTGCAGATGACAGAAAGGTGGTTAAATGTGTCACCACAGAGGTATAGAGTTCAGCCTGGATTTTATGTATAGAACAAAAATTCCTATTTGAATTGCTCAGTGAATATCTATTTTATGCCAACAGCAACTCTTTGGAGCAATGCAGGCTTTTTTCTCCATTAAAGAATCTGCACCCTTTATTTATACACATCCTCTGCACCCTTTATTTATACACATCCTTTCCATTGTCTTTACTGTAGACCTGATCTGTAAACCTTAAGTAATGTCATCAGGAATCAGTGGAATGGCTCCCAGGAGGGAGGAAGCATCTTTGCACAAAAGGCTTTGCAGGCGCAGGGTTTTTGCAGCAAAGACTGTTACGTGCTGGATTTCTGTCTCTCAGATGCTGTTCTTTGAACATCTGACATACATGTCATTGAATGAAGGGCAGACACAGCACACATGGATCCGTGGGTCTTTACAGTTTTTGGCCAAGTGAATGTAATGGTCCAATTTCTGTTGATGGCTCCTGTGTCACCTCCTAGAGGGAGCTGCTCACAGCAGTGGATGAGAGAATTCCTGTGAAAGAGAACTAAGTATTCACAATTTCTGTGATGTCCAGAAAATGATTTTATCTGCAGCTGTGAGAAGTTGCTAGGGAACAGAGCTAACTCATTTTCACTGATGGCTCTTCGTTAGTGCTGTGGAGCAATGTTCCTTCCGCTCTCAGTGCTGCTGCCGCCTCATTCTGCATTAGGATGTGACTTGGAAATACCTCAGAACTGCCCTGCTGCTGGAGTTTGAAATAAACTTCTTAGTCAGGAACAGTTTTCAGGTCACCTCCCAGCACCAACCCGTTCACCAGGAGCGCTGGGAGTTTGCAGGTGTCACCATGAAGGTCTGGAAGGGCGGGCAGCTCCAGTGTGGAGCCCTGGGGCTGCAGGGGCTCAGCCTGCCCTGGGAGGAGCATTGGGTTCACAGAGCATTTGTTGGGTTCAGTCCCTCCAGGAGAGGACAGGAACATTTTTGGAGGTTCTTGATGTTACTTGTGGCTGCTGATACATTTTAGCCTCAGCCTGGAAGCATTTGCTTTAAGATGCACGCTCCTTGTCACTGAGCATCAGGCAGCTGGGGGAGTTTGGGTGGTGGCTGCTTGGTGAGGCAAAATTCCTCTAGTTTTGATTGCTAACGGCATCCTTCCATTCAAATCTTGTAAAAAGGTCATTGGCCAGGTTATGGCTCTGAAGGAGAATCTGCATCCCTCAAAAAATTCTCTTACTGTGTGACTTCAAAACAAGAGGCCCTGCACCAGGCACTGCTTTGGAGATGAAGCCAAAGGACTGGTTTTACCAACCCCACTTCTTCTTGGTCGGTACAGAGAATATAAAGGTCTGTTCCTGTTTCTGCAGTTGTTTCTGTTGGAAGACTCGTGCTGCACAATTCACCCCTTTTGTCTTCGCTGTTCTGTGCTCAATGTTCTCAGCCAGTTTAAGTGAATCAGAAGAACTCCCCCACTTGTTGCTTTCCCGCTCAGCAGAAATGTATATTTGTCTACATAAACACAGAGAAATGTCCCTGCAGCTCTTTGAAAATGTTTTGTTATTGTCTTCTCTTTCTGACTCCATCTGCAGTAGGGGATGGGGTAATCCATCACTGCACTCGTCTCGGGGGCTGCAGGGTTCTCTGGGGCTGCTCAACACCAGCTTCACTCCCATGCTGCTTGTGCTGTGGTAGCTGTTTCATAATATGTTTTTCACCTGTGAAGTGGGGCAGATGGCTCTTTGTTTTCACTGCACAGAGTGCCCAGCACTGTGCTTTGTTTTTCCTGTCTTTTCTTAAATCTGAGTGTAATTTTAAAAAATTGCTGGTTGCACAAGCTGTGCTGTTAGCAGCTTTGCTGCTGTTTGGCCAGGAATGAAAGGGATGTGCTGCATTGTTTGCTTTCTTACAAGCAATTTTAAAAGATTTCAGACCCTACATAATATTTTTTGCATTTATTTTGGAAACAGTAGTTTGAAGCAGTCCATGGGGCTCCCAATCACTTTAAATCAGCAGGCAGCACTATTTATCTTCGCCTTTCATTTTTGTAAGCAAACACCTTCCCGCACACCCCTGCATACAGAAATGCTTTGTCCTGCTCAGGCTGGTTGCTCGTTGGTGCCCAGTGCTCCATCCTGCAGGGGAGGGGGCTGGGGAGGGGATCTCCTCCTCCTCCTCACTGCCTCGAGCATCCTGAACAGCCCAGAGATGAAGGGAGCAGGAGGGAGGGGGCACCAGCCAGGCTGTGGGCATGGGGCAGCCACGAGGTTTGTGAAAAACCTGTTTCTGACCTTTCTGTTTCTGGCCTCTCTGTCACGTTGGGAGTCCCAAGATGACTCCTGCGGGTCCCTGGGGGGCACAGTGTGCTATTCTTAGCTTGAACATCTCTGGAGGTCTGCTTCCTGAGCTCCATCTAATTCAGGGTCTTTCTGAAAAAAATACTTGATTCTGCTTCCCACTGAGGATGTGGCCCTCTGATGCCTTGTTTGGTGAGTAAATAGAGGTCAGAGCTGCAGACTCTGTATTTGTTTCTGCTTTAAATCGATTTGTATGCATCCTTTCCTTTTGGCTCTCCAGAGACTCATGTGTTCTACATCTTGAAAAACATGTTTTTAACAAGGACTTTGTGTTTGAAAGGCAGAGGAATAATACAGTGTACATGTATGCAGATATCTGCACCTGTGTGCATGCACACAAACTTTGAGCACAACAGGCACTTTTGGCAGCCCATGAGATACATATTACAGAAAAATCCATTTTATTTAACTCCCAATATGCACAATTCAACTTCTGAAGCCTAAGTAGGTCTTGTGCCCTTTCGCTAATTAAATTTTGTTATAAATCCACCTGGGCTATGTTTTTGTAATATCTCCATTTGAATGAGGGTGGCTTAGTGTTTGTGTGGAATGGGTTTTCCTCCTGAAATGTTAATTAGATGGAGAATGTGTTATGCTTTGGAAAAGCTGCATTGCAAACCCATAGATAAACAGATTGATTTAATTTTAATCTGCTTTCATGGTGATGCATAATGATAACTGGTTTCTGTCTCACAGGGCTGAAAACCACAGACCTTAATAAGAGTTTGTGGGTATATCATACAGCTTTAAATAGCTTCTGTTGTGCTAGACTGCTCTCCATAAATTATTCTAACTCCATCAGTATCTCAGGGACTCCCGATTCTCTTCTGCTGTGGATTTTCAATCAGTGGAACTATTAGTGTAATCTGAAGAAACTTCGAGGCATCTTCTCTGAAAACAACTGACAACACTGGTTTGTGCATCAAGTATTCAACAGGGAGAACAGAACAAAAAAAAGCCTTGCAGAAGCCAGCTCTGCACGTTAAATCACAGCATCCAAATCCTACCTTTTATAAGCCATGCCAAAGTTAATTATGGAATTAAACCCAGACATTCAGATGGTTGGTAGGATGTGTCTTACTCCATGACCTATTTTTTGTGATCTGCCTTTCCTGTTGAACTGAGGAAGGTGCAATTCACTTCAGCCAGTTCTAGAACAGCTGGTTTAACCGGGCCCTTCTCAAATACAGTTTATTCCATTGAAAGAGTTTCAATGGTAAAGGTTTGTTCCTGATGGGGAAATAATTTTTGGGTTTAATGGTCTAAATTTCTTCAGGGGTTCATGATAGGTAAAAATCCAGAAAGGCTTTGTATGCTTGGTTTTCATCTGCTCACAGCAAATATGCCTCAAGTCTAACAAAACCGAGCTGAGTTGTGCCTGTTTTCTCAATGACAGGCACATTTTATTTCTGACTGATGTTCAAAGAGCCTCTTTCAGGATCAAATTCTGTCCTATATTAGCTTCAGCCATAAAAAGCAATGAAACTGCAGAGGGAAGCAGAAGAAGAGTATGGCCTTAAAGTGGATAAATTTAGCATTACCCTAATGCTGTACATAAAATTGGAAATGGAAATGCTGGAAACACGAATTCCAGCCAGCCCTCCTTGTGCTGTGGAATGGTTAATTTGGTCTAAGCTTCTCAAATGGGGCATGCATTTTGGTCCAAGGATGGTTTTTCAGGGAGAGCGGAAAGACAAAGGGCTGGCTGTGCATTTGATTACCTCTGGGTTTTGTTTCCACTGGGAATCTTGGCTTCATGATTCACCCTCTGACTTGTTAAATCTGGTGAGCTCTCTAACCTTCTTCATTCCCATTCCAGTGCTGTTCACGAGCTTACCAGCTTTTCTGGCTTTCATAAACCTGTGTTATCTTCAGTTTTGGTACTCCAAAATTTAAAAGAAATTCTGAAGTAAAGGTGGAAAATTTGTTGTTTTCCTTTGTTTTCTGGTATTTTCATTCATTTGTATACGATTCTTTGAGCACAGAGGCCTCAGGGAGGGGAGGAGGTTGTGTGCAGGCAGTGAAACATCAGGATGTAAATGTCAGACCGAAGCATTCTGGTATCAAAACGGCCTCATTTAAGCAACACAGAGCTCCAGAATGACCTCAGATCCTGCAGAGGGTGTCTGCATTTAATGTACTCCGAGCGTTAACAGGAATCATTCTGCACTTACTTGCCAGCAAGAGACAGTTCCCAGGGAATTCTGTGAATACATCTACAGCTTAGTCGTGCCACAGTTGCTGTCTTTTAGATCCCATGGTAGCATCTGGGCCCACACTACCTGATTTTCAAGCGTGACATTTAACTCTGGTCTTCAGGAGGACCTTGAGGAGGTCTGTCAGCTCCTGCTTGGTGTGTGCAGGGTGGCTGCTTTTGCCCTTCAGCCCCTCCAGGCTCAGGGCGTACAGACGAGATGTTTCCAGCTTCAAGAGCAGCAGTTGTTATAGGATCAAGAGGGGAGGTCACTGGGAAGAGCCTGTGTGAGGAGCAACCCGTGGCATCGTCCTCAGCAAGAATGGGCTCTGGGCAATGAGATGTTGGGCATTTACAGGGTAGAATTGTACGGGTACTTGCAGGGTTTTGTGCAGGGAGTATTTTGCTGCTGACTTACACGAGTGCATTTGACTTTCCAGTGAGTAAAAATTGACCTGATTTCTTTGTTTCATGCCATGAAAAGCTGTGGTCAGGTCCATTTCTGCTCCCATTTTGCTTGTCTTTGGTTTGAAATGGGCTGGTGGGGAAAAAGCCTCTCCCCACCCCTCCTACTCCTGTCCCTGCTGCCCTAAGAAGGTGGATACTGGTAAAGAGAAGGCTGCCAGTATCCGGCACAGCTCTGGTCTCTCTCCATTGCTGGGTTAAGGTCAGGCTCTGGGCAGGAAAAAACACTAAACAGAAATAGAAGCCCCTTCCAGTTATTTCTGAAATGCTCTGGGGAGATGCAGTGACAAGGCAATTCAGAGGCCACTGCGATGTCTGGTAGGTTCCTAGGAGCTCTCAAAAATGCCCCCTCCGCACACGATTTATCTGCCACCTTCTCGTCGCCACTGGTGACAAGATGACAACCAGTGGTAGCAGGGTGTTAACAGCCTCCCTTTTCTTGTTCTCCTTTGATGTTGCAAGTAACTCCCTTTCTCAGGACCATGAAAGGTTCCCACAGATCTTTGCCCTGAGCACTTACAGTAATGAAAAACTAACTTCGATGTCACGGGTCTAAAGCATCTTTATTTAGAGCTGTTTAGGGGCTGGATTGCCTGTTTATTTCCACCGTGTGTTGGGAAGGGGGATGTGTGATATTCGTGTGCTGTGTGCAGGACGCTGTCGGAGTGAGATGCGGAGGGGAGCCCAGCCCGGGAAGGGTGTCCGTGCCTGGGCCAGGGTGTCCGTGCCTGGGCCAGGGTGTCCGTGCTTGGGCCAGGGTGTCCGTGCCTGGGGCAGGGTGTCCGTGCCTGGGGCGTGGGGGCCGTGGCGCGGG
>NW_008238337.1:905141-917589 GCF_000691975.1 Corvus brachyrhynchos
GCGCGGGGCGCGGGCAGGGGGTGCGTGGCTGGGGCAGGGTGTCCGTGCCTGGGGCAGGGTGTCCGTGCCAGGGGCAGGGTGTCCGTGCCTGGGGCAGGGTGTCCGTGCCTGGGCCAGGGTGTCCGTGCTTGGGGCAGGGTGTCCAGTCCGGGCAGGTGTCCGTGCCCTGCCCATCCCTGGCTCCGATGTGCTGCCCGTCCCGAGGGCAGGGCTCTGTGCCATCTCTCCCGTGCCTGTCCCCGCGGCTGCTCGGAGCACACACACGCTCTGTGACACTGTGCCGTGGCACTCAGCGGCACGCGTGTGTAGCGCTGTGATTTTTCACCAGGCAGCTGTTCCACTTTATCCAACACTTAAGTAACAATTTCACAGCCATTACCAGCCCGCGGTAATGACATGGGCTGAAAGCTAAGCGCTAACTGGTTGTAAACTGCAGAGACTGGGAGATGCTAAACCAGACACTTTGATAAATGAGAGAGGACAGTGCCTGCATTTTAATTGGAGTTGCAGCCTCTTCCATCACCAGAGTAAACATAATGTTTAGTGGGTCATGGGATGGAATTGGGAATCACTATCTTTATGCACTTAGGTAATGTATTTCCTTGATTTCAGTTGTGATGTATTGATTCTGGGAGTTCCTTCTGTGGGTTTTTTTTTTGCTTCTCCCTTCCCTTGATTTGTACCCTGTCAGCATTGACGAGTTTTCAGGGACTGTGGACTCCCAAGGGCTTTGTTTGCCATGATTGATTTGGTGCAAGGGGTGAGTCGCTCAGGAGCCTCGGTAACTGATGTGCTGCGCTGTGAGCAGTGATCCAGAGGTAACTAACAGCCAGGAAGGTGTTTAGCTGGATAGGCTCCTTGTTGGAAAAGAAACAACAACCCCAAACCAGACATGACTGAAATGTTTATAGCCTTTCTTTCCTCCTCTCTGCAAAACAGACTGGCCCAAAGGGAAGTGACGGGCACAAAACACTCCAAGAGCTCCCCTTGCTGCAGCCCAGCCTCGGGGTTTTGAGCAAATGTACAACCTGTTGTACTTGGACTGTTAACTGAGAGCAAATACACGGAAAAGCTTTGCCATGCAGGTTTTTGGTGTATTGCAGTGGAGAAATCTTAGGCTGAGCTGTGGCTGAACCAAGGCTGCCTCAGGAGCCAGGCCATCCCATACAGCAGATGTGCAGGAAGGTCACTGAGCTCTGGCAGCAGGCACAGTGCTTTCACCTCAGGTGATTTCAGTTTTATCTGGTGACAGAAACCACACCTTCAGTTGTTATTAACCCTGCTTTATCCAGGTCACTCTTTGGTAATTGCAAAGTGCTACTGCCATTGCGAATGGGGTGAATAAAATTCTGCAGTTGCCCAGCAGTGGAAAACACAGCACTGAGATATACTGAAGGAAAAAACATTTCCTGGGATCGAGGAATTGAAGCTTCTGTGCTAATTATAGAAGCATATTAATCTGATTCCTCAAAAGGAGTTCATAACCTCTAATTCTGTAGAAAACAGCAAACTTGGGTTACTGTTTTCAGTAAAGTCAGGGGAGTGGATCTTTTCACAGATGACTAAATGAGACTTTACCTCTTCTAAGAAATCCTGATCCATAGACTGCATTTACCCCAAGGATCTGCATTTGTTTTGAAGCATTAGAAATCAGTACAGGATGGCAGTTTGTCACTGGATAAAGTGAATGTCAAGGATAAACTCAGCTTGTCCTGCTGGTTTTGTGTCCGTTTTCCTGCCTTGCCTCCTCAGCCTGGCATTTAAAGGAATACAGACAGAAGACATGAGGATGGTATCAGCTATGTGTCTGTGCTCACACACTTATTTTACTATAGTTTTTAGAGCTTTTTAACTTACGAGTGAGAACTTCCTTCAATTTTTAGTGTGTATCTGTTTGCTGAGCAGTGCTGAGACCCTGCACAGCTTTTCAGTTGCAGTACAGCCATTGCAGGTGTGCCACCTGAGCAAGGTGTAGACCCTGCTGTGGTCTAAGGCTGCTTTTCCTGGACTCCATGCCAGTTTTGTTAATAAAATGTATAAAAGCATAGCTGCTGTGTAGTCAACACAATCCATTGTTACAAAGCTGAGGGGCCAAGCTGGCAGCAGGAGCATCAGGCTGTGGGAAATGAAAGCAGCCCCTTGCTCACATCTGGGGGTGCTGGAGATCAGCTCAGCTCCATCCAGGCTGGGGCTTTTCAGTCCATCAGCTCAGCTCAGTCCCCCAAATCCCACAGTGACACCTTCAACTACAGCAGCTGTGTTAGAGCTCCAGGAGTGGGGATGAGTTTCTGAATCACAGCCAGATTAATGCACAGGGCCTGAGCCACCCAAATCTCCCTGGGGAGAGGGGATAATTTTTCTGTCACTGGCCTCACCTGATGCCCAGCAGTTTTCCTTCCTTGGGGTGGAGCAGGAAGGCAGGACCAGGTGCTGGACACTAGGAACAGCTGAAGACGTGTGCTGAGAAATGTTTCCTCCAGATTGTGTGGCCTTCTCCTACCTCCCTCTCTGAGACATCAGGAATGTAGTTTAATTTCCACTCTTCTTTGACCACTGATCTCTTGTCCTGAGGGATGTCTGCTTGAGCAGCAGCAACTGCACCTGCTTAAAATTCATTTTGTGAAATTAGCATAGGAGAACTTGCACAAAAATTGGCAGCCTTCATGTATTTATTCTTCCAGGTGTGCCAAGGAAATTGCAGCCACTGCTATTGAGTTAGTGGTAAAAGAAATGAGATATAATCCTTTTTGTTCAAGACAGTTGAAGGAATCCTTTGGCTTTCATTCTGAAAACATCTGTGTGGATCTTGTCCTTCAAAGATTTCCTGAGCAATTTCATGCGGGGGCAGAGCTGACAGTGCTGGTTTCACTGCTGTTTGCATCTCTGCGTGGCAGCAGCTGTTTAGACAAAAAGCTCACGTACCTTTTTGGGGTTTCTGCCCGGAATTGAGAACTTGCCATAGCACTGAATGGATTTTGTGTATGAGATTTTAAGCAAATATAATTAAACTGTCATTTCCTGACACCTCATACACGAGGCTTGACCACAATGGATTTCTTGTAAACACGTTCAGGAACCAGAAGTTAACACCAGGGACTCCTAATTCAGTAATTTGGCCAACATTATATTTTACATTTATACCTGTGGGGTCATTCTGTAGTGCCCTGAGGTACGTGTTTACTTCGAGAGAGACAATTAAAGAAGGCAACACCTGGTAAGAGGAATCGAAACAGATATTTGAAAGTGTCTCTCTCCCTCTCCCCATATTAAAGTCCCTCTTCTCCACTTCTGGTTAGTAACTTCTAGTTTTTATTCTGGTGATTCTTTTAACATGCAAACCCAGAAGTATTGTGCTGGCACATGAGAACTAGAAAGTACCTCTCAGTAGGAACCAGTCCAGTTTGCCATATACTCTTCCTGTTGTTTAACCTTACACATGGAAACAGAGCAACAGAGAAATCAGTTGCTTTAGGAAAAATAAGAATTTTTAAAACTAAGTATTTTTAAGTTCAGAGCTGACAGGACAATTAAACCCAACAGTATCAAAAGAAAATGTTGTGGACTCAGAAAGATGATGAAAATTGGAGCAAAGATAAGGAATGTCATCTTTGAGTAACCCAAAGATGGGGGAGAAAAAGAGTAGATTTTTCTTGTAATGAGGCCTAGCAATGGCTTCTCGCTCCAGGTATAAGCCCCAGCACCAACCTGACTTCTTTTTCAACAAAAATGGTACTTTCTGCTCCAATACAATAACTTGTAGCCAGGAGAGAGCCTTAACATGCCCAGTGGTGCCCTCAGTGTGGGTAATGGAAGAGCAGCAGTGAGGAGCCTGCTCCAGAACATACCTACCCTGCAATTTAGCCATGGCTAAAGCTGTAATTAACACTAGTTCAATCAGATTTCTATCTTGATATTATTTCTTCAAAATATGGAAGTCTTAATTAATTCTCTCACCTCCTTTCCTTGTCCTGCTGTTGAGCTCTTAATGAGCGGTGGCATTTTCTGTGGGGCGTAATGAGAACTTGATGAAGAAATAAGGACTAGATTGAGCTGACATTTCCTATCTAATTGGTGAAATATCTCCTTGTTCTCCCAGGGCGAAGGTGAAGAAAGGTGTGAACGTTTTCAGCGTCAGAGCCAGCAGCCCCTACTTGTGGGACATCAGAGAGAGCGTGGATTACACCGGGAAATCCGCACCCGCTGTAGTCGTTTGCCAGAGGAAATCTGCTGCCTCTGAGAACAGGTAGGTCATGTCCAGCAGCCTTGCTTTTCATGACTGATGGGTGTTGGTCCTTTCCAAATATTTTGCCATGATTTTAATACATTTTCATATGGTGCACAAGGAAATGCTTCTGGAAAAGCTGTGGCTTTGTTTTGTACTGCGTTGCTCAGCCCACCACACAAATGCTACTCAGTCCTAGTGCTCAAAGGAAGTAAAAACTAGCAGGAAATATTGTTGTCACAAATTATTTAAAAGAACTTGTTTCATATCTTAGAATTTGATTGTGGCTAGTTTAATTTTTTTCAAATTATTTGATGTCAGACATTATAGCAGGGGGTCATTATAGGGCTGTTTGTGGTGGGGTTTTTTTGGTTCGGTTTATTAATTTTACTTGGGCTTCTCTTGGTGGGTTGGGTTTTTTCCCTTCATTTGTTTGGGTTTTTCTTTCCTTCTTTTTGTTTTGGTCTTTTGTGACTTGTTGATGATGATGTTGTTGGTGAGATTTTTATGAATTTTAAATCTGCAGAAGGAAAAAGATTTTCTATTTTCCATTCCCATTCTGCAACACTGACATGTCTTAAAATGCCTTCATCTAGCAGGTGGATGTTCCTTTTTTAATCACAACTCTTTGGTTTAATGAATACGTTTTTATATAATTTGTTGCTTTTTGTTCACTGCTTATGGAAGTGCAAGTCAAGTGTACAGTTACAAGGACCTGACTGCGTTTGCTCTGTGGTTGGCATTGCTGTTAGAAAACTTCCTGTGTTACATGTGTGATTCACTTGTGAAATTTTACAAAATGTCATAGGTTTTTGGGGATTTATTATGTGGTTTATAATATTTAAGTAAATACCCTCTGAACCTAATAATTAGGAAGTTTCATCTCTTTGCAATCTGCACGTATGGAAAAAAGGAGGAAGGGAGGAACTTCCCTTGGTAATCATGGCAGGAATCACTTTCTCCATCTTGTAACTCAGATTCTGCACAATCCCTTTGCTGTAGTATCCTGAATTTTCTTGATTAAAGCATATATTGTTGTATACCTGAGTGAATGTTGTTGGTCAAAGAAGAAACGTGTGTGTGTGCCAAGGTGGGAGCTTCCTTCTGCCGAGCACTGTCTGTCAGATTCCTTAAAATCCCCGTCCAAAGCTACTGGAAGAAAGTATGAATATTTTCATTGACTGACATGGGCATTGGATCAAAATCAAAGATTATTTCAGCGATGAGTTTTCCATCACACTTTATCTTGCTGGGCCCATGGAGTGCATTTGCCTGATTTCTCTTCCTCAGAAGGAAAATACAAAGCAGCCTCGTGGGGGAATTGAATCTTGGCAACTTAACTCCCCTTCACTATTCATCATTCAGTAGCAAGCCTTTAAAATGACCCCTGGTACACAAAAAAATAAATTATTGTGTTGTGGTTCATGCAGTGGTTGTGGATTCTGTGTACTTGCACATGCTGAGTATAAACACTGCATGATGTTTATTAAAAGAAATATGAGCTCATACACAGGTTGTCCTGGAAAGGAAACCCAGTGAGGACAAGGTGTGTGTGTAACTGTCCTGTAACTTCTGGTTTGATTTGTTCCATCAAGTTCCCAGCTGAGATTTTGTAGTTCTCTCACTTTTGAGGGCTTCTTCCTCACTCTTTGTAAACACGAGCAAAATATTTGCAATGCATTACCCAGTATATTGTTTTCCTCATTAAATTTAGTCCCATCTGTTTAGCTGTGCATTTTAAGAAGCAAGATGAAGCATTATATGGGCAAAGAGAGTGTAGTGTGCTCTGCAGTTTTTGGGAAATAATTTTATCCTTATCTAGACGTGCTTGATGTCACCAAATAGGCACACTGGGTAACAGGTAAATATTGATGTCCCTTACCAAATTTTTTGCCTCCATAGTTATTTAGAAATTATACAAACTCTGTGTTTGCATATTCTTTAATTTCTCCTAAAACCAGAGGTCTGATCACATGGATGCAAAGGTGGCAGTGTTAATTAACTGCACATTCAGTACCTTTGTGTTCCTGATAGTTTTACATGGATCAGAAAATAGTGTTAATAAAGCTAACTCAGTGTGACAAGTGTAATTTCACGGATTTAGGAGGCACTTGTGCAAGTGACAAACCGGAGCAGAATGCCAGAGCATTTCCTTATCGGGGTTTGAAATATATCCGTCATTTTGTTTGGAGAGGTTCTGGCACCGGGAGCTTATCGTAAAAGGATTAACATATAAATATTATCACAGCCAGCAGGGTGTTTTCAGATGAATATTAACAGCAAATATTATGATTCTGTCTGAGAATAACTAATTAAGCCCATCTGTCAAATATGATTTGAAGTTCTCGTGCCTTGCTTATTATGGGCTTGCGACAGTGTTCCAGATTAATGGTGAAGCAATTAGAAAGTTCTCCCCAATTCTTCTGATTTCATTCTCAGGCAATAATAATTCCGTAACACTCTAAATCCTGACCCAGGAGATTGTTAGTTGGGTTTACTGCTTGTAGCATCTGCACAGCACTGCTGTTCCTCCCTGTGAAGCATCGATCTTCCACCCCTTTCTTGGCAAGTAGATGACCAAAGAAGCAAAGAGAAAATAGTGTGGTGGGAATTAAACACTGATCAGAAGTGTGACTTGGGAACCCTTCAAACACCGACTGAATTGGGGGATGCGTCCTAATCTGTGCCATCCTTTACTTACGTCTTTCGGAAGTTGGCTGATTTTATTTTCCTTAATTCCTCGGGTGACGAGGTGAATGGAATAGGAAGGGGAGATTAAGGAGTGCAGCATTTCCGTGTTTTCTTGGGTTAGTGCTGTTTCTCACTGTACCTGAAATGGGGCCTCTCTGCTGTGCTAGGGATGACTGAGAAGAGGAAGACCAGGATTCCTGCCTCTTCTTCCCCTGTGGGTGCTGTTGCACTGGAAGCGTGCCAGGTGGGATGGGCCTGGGAAATTGCTGGGGTGGCTGAAGATGGAGATTTATTGGATGTTCCTCATCTGCAGAACACGATTGATAGCACTTCCCTCTATCCATAGCTGCTGTGGAGACATTAGGCAAGATGTTCTGATGTGACACTAATGGGTGTCGTGATCCTCTTACAATATTTTATTCGTGTTTATATTTTTGGGTATAAATGTTTGTTATACCCACTCTATTACTGTTCTCTGTGCTTGTGGCAGGGATGAAGCCATTGATTCAATCAAATGCAAAATGATTATAGACAAAACTTGGCTGTCTTTGAGTAGAACCTTAATGACCATTTCCTGCCTTATCTCCAAATCTGTTTCAATTATATAATGGATAAGCTTTGCTCAGCAATTTTCTTTCCCTTTTTCTGGAAGTGTAACAAGGACTGCACTTGTTTTGATACTTTTCAGTTCTGCAGCACTGAAGGAGTTGCTGGTTTGTGCTGCCTGAAAGCAGATACTGCTATCAGAGAAACTGATTTTCAGTCGGAACTACAAGTGACTAAATCGGTCTGTGAGGACGTGGACACAGTGAGAGGCAGTAACAGGATTTTCTAAGCTATATCCTTCATTTATTCCTGCAGGTCTCATTTGTTCATGGTACTGTATTTCAGTGCTTAATTTTCTTAACACTTTTATAATTGAAGAAATTAACTTGATATTAAATAATAACAGGGGACAGGAAAATGCATGGCAACATTGCCTTTGAATTTCCTACACAGTATTTTCTTTCTATTGCATTTATGCCCTTGTCCTTAGTGCCCTGCTTCTCTCATTTTCAAATGCAGTTATTTAACATTTCGCTTTCATGTTGTAAGTGCAGTGAGCTGTTGCCTCATTCTCTTACTTGTTGCCCATGCTAGTACATTTGATGGACTCTCAAGAGTGCTATAGTCCTAAAACACTTCTGAAGCCAACAAGAGCAACAAATTTAACATAAATAACAGCCTAATGGCCACAATAACTACACTCTGTCTCTTGCTGGTGTTCATCCAAATGCTTCAGAGAAGTTGTTTAATGTTTTAGATCACCATTAATTTTTTTCCCTTGCTCCCATGTGCTCACGTGCCATTGTCACCTAGAAATGTGTTATTGCTTGGAAAGAAAAAATTCTACTCAATTAGACAAAACATTGCATGGTGTAGCAAAAAATTCCCGTGTATTTTGTCACATGGCATCCTGTGGGAATCACGGGAACTTCACCTTGTCATGATGAGATAAAAGCAAGAAAGAGATTGCAGAAATCAGACTTTCAGGTGGGGTATGTTCAAGAGGGATGTTTTCAGAGCTGGGCAGGCCCAGGGGGTGAAGGGCTGGGCTGGATGTTTGGGGATTTTGGTGGCAACCTAATACGTTCTTTGTTAATGTGAATTCTGAGCAAAAAAGATTTCTCCTGTTCATTTTTTAATCCTGGTTTTATTATTGAGGGAAACAGGAGGGAAGGGAGAAAGGGGACACTTTCATGTGGTTCCAAAATTGCTTTTTGAGAATAATTATTCAGCCCTAAAAAATTGTCTGTTCACTCAGCATTGTTGGTGCTGATGTAATTTGTTAAGGTATCTATGGTAGGGCAGATAAAATATGTTAATTTAATTTGGAATAGGAGAGTTTAACTCCATTTGTACTTCTGAGACATGTGGGTAATGATCAGCTGTAAACATATTTACCCTGGGTACTTTCAGAGTTTCATATCGTGTACAGTTTGGGTTTTTCTGTTTCCTTCCTGTGTTATTTGAAAGCTCCAGGCTTCCAAGAGTTTATATATTGTGATGATGTGAAAGTACTGAACATCTCAGAAGTCATGTTTACATTTCTCTGTTTGAAGGCAATTAGTCACAAACTTCTATTTCTCATTTTAAAGCTTAAATGTGCCCTCAGAGAGAGAACCCCCTGAGATGTTGAGGCAAAATAAATTTGTGTGAACCAAGCCTCAGTGCATTATTTTACACACTGACCCACTTTTTCCGGTTTTTTAAAAAGAAAACTATTTTATTTAGCAAGAAATGCAGACTGTTTCTGTAAATCATTCTACTCAGGGCTGAAAAAATATTTATGGTTATCATCTTGAATCAAATCAAAAGGAAAGAGATGAAATAATAACCAATTATTAGATAAAGGCATTATTAGCCAACTTTTCCACCTTTTTGTTTAAGGCTCATTCATTTAAAAACAAAAATTGCAGAAAGCACTTCAAAGGCATGGAGATGGCCTTTGGCATCTTAGAGGGGGCCTCCTCTCTGACACTCATATGAAGGAGACAACACAGGGAATTTCAGCTGTCATTGCAAAGATGATTCCCTTTAATCTCAGCTGAATTTTGGGTTCTCCTTAGAGAGCAAGGCTATTCCTGTTCCTTTGGTTTTGAGCAAGATGCTGCTGAAAGTGGGAAAGGTGACAATTAGCGCTGTCTTTTGAAGCAGGTAAAAGAAATAAATTCCCTCATTCAGGGATTATCCTTTTGAAATACTAATGTATCACTTCCATGGTGCCCCAAAGTCTGCAGATTTCCTGGGACTGGGATTCTTGGAGCCGAGTTGGGATCGCTGTCGGAGTTGTGCTGACTCACCACACACCCCAGGGAGAGCTGGAGCTACCAACTGTCAGCTCTCATTGCACGTGTGGGAATAATGACATCATTTATGAGCAAATACAGTCAACTGATAAAGATGTTGTGTGCATTTCAGAGGGGTTTGCAGTAGGTCTCGTTTATCTTGGTCATTCTTACGCTTGGCTGTGCTTTGGTGACAGTCTGTTCCAGGTGGACATGAGCCCAGGGAATAATGACAGACAGTGGTGGCTGCAGACTGGTGTCCTCAGGGCCCAGCTGGTCTCAGGCCAGTGGCCATTCCCTGGCTGTCCAACATCTCCAGCACAGCTCTGGAGTCCTCCTCTGTACATCCAGAAATGCTGGGAGGAAATTCTGTATCCTGTGCAATGCCACAGCTGAAGACAACCTGGAAAAATGTTTCTTAATGCGAGTTGGACCCGTTCCATGTTCCCATATGCCAGCATCAGGGTAACCTCTCCCAGCTCAGCCAGCTGTGGCCTCAGGGCACAGCTTTGAACAGAAGGAATTCTGGCTGCAGGAAGTGTGCTTGTAAGGAGGGATGGATTTCATTTCCTGGCCTAGTTAATCTGAGAGCATGTTATCCCCTTTGTATTTTTGGATTAAATCTTACTGGCTTTTATTTAATGTATAAAAATCATCATGGAAAGCAGGGATCCATGGGTACTTCATCTATGGGGTTCCCAAATGATACGAAAATCGAACATATAACAGGTACTCAATATTCCCTTGTTCATGAGCTCAGCTAGGGATTCAAGGAAAGGTGTGCTGGCTTCACCAGCAGTTGCTGTGACAGCTCAGAGGTGGAGCTGCGGATGAAGCTGAGAAGTCCTGGGAGGAATTCTGATGCTTCCTGTGCTCACATAATGAGGGACCATTTTCTAAGGCTCGAATGGGAGTAGTCAGAGTTGCATTTTTGGCATTTCAAGAGGTTCTCAAGACACAAAGCTGCCTGTGATGTGCGGCTAATGAGGCTTGTTCTTTTTGAGTCATGCACACGGTACCGTGGATAAAATGAGGTTCTGTAGCACAATGCTCAGCATGGCTTTGCTAAAAGGAGTTGTCAAGGGAGCCTTCTGAAGGTACTGCGGCTCTTCAGTTAATTGATCTGCAAACAATAAATAATGCTAGGGGCTTAATCCCCTTTCATTGAGAGTTCTTGGCATGAAGAGCTGGGAATCAAATAATTTGAGGGAAACAACCTAAGGCAAAGTAGTCTGCTGACAAAAGTCACTTGCAGAAAAGGCAGATAATTCATGGATGGGCTGGGAATTTTGTCCTCTCTCCTTGGGTGATGTGCAGGTGTTCTGTGGGTGTTTCTGTCACCTCCCCTGTACAGCAGAGGCCCTTCTTTCTGTCTGGTGTTGAAGGAGCTAAAGGATATTTCCAATAGTCTGGATAACCTCATTCATATTTAGTGTCTGTATTTTTACCCTGGTGTTACCCAGTGTAATAAACATAATTTTAGACTTGAGAAGGAATGATTTCTCTTAGGAACCTTCAGGATTCATCATCGTTATGCTTGCTCTGTGTTTGTGGTACTTAGCACTGTAGTTCTCAAACCTTTAGTAGCCCAGAGGCTCAAAATAACAATTCCAGTGGGACAAAACCAGTTTGCTTTCTATTACGAAAGAGACAGCAAGTGAGTAATCTCCTGTCTATTAAAAATCTTATATTAAATGCAAAAGTGTGTCTTGTGAAAATATCTCTAATGATGCTGTTGATTTTTTTTTCCCTTGGAGGAAATCTTGTAAGAAGTGATACTAATTACTGAGAGAGTTGGAAAGTTGAGTGGATGACTTAGAATATGAGCTGAGGCTAAAAATATGCCTGTTGCTGTTGAGACATGGGAATTCCCATGTTTTGGATGAAAAAAATCATTAAATCTGTCACATCTAAATCAACACACAACAAAGTGTGGGCCAGAAGGTTAATGGAATTATGTAACACAGTCTGGCATCCATGTAAATCGTAAAACCAATCCTAAATAAATTCCAACTGCAAGTACAAGGCTGAAGTTCACTGGGCATTTGCATTATTTTATGGCTACAACTCTTACTGTATAGATACGTCAATGGCACAGTTCTCTGGAATTGCTAGTGTGTCTTAGATCTCTTTTTGAAGTTCCTGTTGGCTTCCGTGCCAGTAAAAGGTTTTTATGTTGGGATAATAGGATTCCTGGTCTTTGTGGGTGTCACTGATTCTGACATAGACATGTCTGTGTGTAAAAACTGGGAACAGGACAGAGATCTGGGCTGTAGGATTCCATGCAGAGCTGTCTGCGTGTTCCCTGGATATTTTGGGCTCCATGAAAGGAGTGTGTAATGTGATTCATTCCTCCCCCTGAGGAGTGTCTCAGGGCACCAAGCAGTGCCTCCACTTCTACCAACACACTCCAGCTTGGCAAATGTTTTCCAGCCCAAGGTGTAGTCTGGAGTATAAATCTGTAGTGTTATCTGGAGCTGATGTAATGTGCAACACACATTGCATTTGCATCTCTGTTAGAGTCTGGAGCTCTCCGTTTGAAATCCATCCTCATTGTGTAAATTATGAATCATGTGCTCTGTGTACGGTAGTGTGACACCAGATCTGAGCAGAGCAATGCACAGAAAAAGTGTTACATAAGAGCTTAGACAAAAGTACATTTTAGAGTGTGTAGGAGTGGGGATCCAGGCTGTATCTATGGATAGAT
>NW_008238337.1:917629-948431 GCF_000691975.1 Corvus brachyrhynchos
GAGAAGCCACTGCAGCGTGCGTTCCCTTTTGTTACTCGGGAACTCTGAGAGTTCTTCATGTCAGAAGTATAAATATGGTTTTGTATTAGGTGTACCTGGAAATTTGAGTATCTGCCAGGTCTGCTGTTGTGCCTGTGATGTGAGCCTGGCCTGGGCAGGATGTGAAGTCACAATCCTTGGGAATGTGGTGCCCTGGCACAGGATGTACCCGCTGCTGGCTCCGTATCCAGGATGACCCCAACCAGACCCCGTGGCTGTGGTGTCTCTGTGGCTGGAATTCACTGTCAGGGTGGGAGTTGAGGGATCACCTGCACTTATGCAAATGTGCTAATGTTATTCTCAGTTCCAGGGATTACCTGAAGCTAATATTCAAATGTGCAATTAGCCGAACGGATGGCTACTGTCTCCAGCCATTCTTGAGATAAATTTTCCCTGGCATATTGCAGGAAAATACTTGAAAATACCTTCAATGTTGACAAGATACTGTCTTTCTTAGAGGTCTTTGTTTACTGGAAGCTTTCTTAAATCCCAGTTTTGTGAGCTTCAGCATGGAGTCAGTGGAACAGGATAGCTCTGCAATGCCTGCTGCTGAGAGTGAGACCGTGCTGCTTCCATCTATTCCTTACATGGCTTTTCTAAACCAACTGTGAAATCAGTCCCAAGGCAGCTGTTCCTGCTACTTCTGTAACTCCTGTTTCAGCTCCACCTTAATGCACCAGCACCTCCACAGGCTGGTTTGTAGCAGCAGTGGCAAGGTGTGCTCTTACCCCTTACTGAAGGCTGTTACACCAAGAACAGCCTGTGTGGCACAGAGTGGTGCCACGTGGAGATAAATGGGCCACCGTAATTGTGCCACAGAGCCACACACTCCTTCAGCAAGTCCTTGGTCACAGGATGAGCAGAGTCCTTGAAATTAGGACTGTCTGGTACAGGACCTTTCACTGTGAGCTCGTGAAGTGCTGAGTGGAGCTTCTTCATTTTCAGTTTATTAGACTCTTCATTTAATCTCATATTAGAGAGAAAATAATTAGCTTGACTAATTTTCAATCCAATTAATCTATTCCTGAGTGGCAAATATTGTACCTGGAAACAGATCGATTATGAAGTGTTTCCTCTGAGGTGCATTTTCCTGTTAATTGTTGAAGCAATTAATTTTCTTACAGACACATGCAGGTCTTTGTGTGAGGTAATGAAGGCAAGGAAAACACAGGCCTGGAAGAGAACCAAAGATTACTATTGAAAATTGACACAGGATTAAGAAATACTATGTGTGTACAGTGCATTATCTGTGTTGTCCCTACGTTATGCACTTGTCAACATGCAGAGCGGAGAAGCTTTCAGAAGTTGCAGAAATCAGGACATGTTGGAATTAATCTTTGATGCATATTCATTAGGAGCTGTCTTACAAGAACACACAGCACTCATTCCACAGGACATGGGCACAGAGGAGTTTGGCAGACGAGCTCTGACAAGTCTGGATATGACGCGTGTTTCAAAATAACGTCTCCCTCCTGTCCTGAGATCCACAGTTCTGAAAAATTTGGGTAGATTTTTATAGGGAAGACAAAGTTCTGGTTTGCATTTTGGATGCAAAATCCAAAATTTATCCAAACTTGTGTCCCTTGCCAGTCTTTGAGTCCTTGCTTGGAAGCATAAGAAACTTCATAATGTTCTTCTATTTTTGAATGTTGATTTCCAATTCTAAACATCTTTTAATGTAAACAGACAGTGCTGTTCTCCTAAATTCTACTGTACATGGCAAAATGGCTGCAATTTAACTCGGTTTTCCCAAAAGCCAGATACACCTCTGACATGAAAATTTGTATCTTTATTTTATAGCTTCATTTTTTTGCCAAGTTCTCAACTACTGAACAGAGGATGGTGCGACAAATAATTCGGAATGCTCTTAATTATTTTTGTAGCTGACAAACCCCCATGCTACATTCCCATGCTCTCACCAATATTTCTGTTTTATGTGAGAGATGCATTTACACATTCAGGGCCTACCTGTTGTCTGTGCTGAAATTCTCTTTGAGTTCTGATCGAATGAATTGGGTTTGATTTTATGCACATTCAATACCGAGAATGCTGGGGAAGAGAAGGGGGTTGTGTTTGTGTTCTACATTTGTTTTCTATATTTTAGTAAGATAAACCTCTGACTAAGTCCTTAAGAGTCTCAAAGAGAATTACAATGTCTTGATGAAAAATTACTATTTGTTCAAAAAATCAAGACTTTGTTCTCATAAGCGACATGAAAATAAATCTTGTTTGCAGTGGCTCTCAGCAGCAAATGATCAGGAATTTAGCTGTCTCCAGAGTTTTGGGATAAATGACAGTTTTAGAACTGCAGCCTTACGATCAAATCTCCGAGATGGTGGGGATCAGCAGTTGTTTTGTAAAAGCTGTATTTTTGCTCTTTACTTTAGGTTTCTGGTTTTGGCACTCTCATCATTCTTATGTAATTCTCCGGGAAAATATCTCTTGTTCAGTGGTTTAAGGGATTAATCTTGTTTATGAAAAGAAGTGCTGCTTCTGCTACTTGAATAAACCACAAATAAAGATTTTACTCTTCAATTATAATCATGACTTGTAAACACACCCAGAAGTCCTAATGAACAGCTAATGATAATCCAGGTGCTTCCATCAGAAGCACAAACTGCAGAGTTTAATTGTATGGAAATGCACAATTATCAGACAGGTGAAAACAACCCTTAGGTAGGAGAATTACTGTCAAGCACAGCCCTGTGTCTGTAGATGTGCTGGCCAGCTGGGGTGAAGATGATGCTCTCATCCCCCTTTCACCTGAGAGACTGAATATTTAATTTTCCGTAACAAAAAAAATGCAAGAAATGGAAGTTTTTAACGTGGAAAAGGAAGAGTTGTGCCAGGGGCAAAGTAGAGAAGGCAAATATTTAGATGAAGTCTACAAGGAAAAGCAGGATGTATATTTATGAAGATCCTTACAAGGCAAACACAGGAAGGAGTAAATGACAGCGCTTCGTTTGTACCCCCAACCTTGTTTTAGTGTTTTAATAAAGGCACTCGTTAGGTTGGTCTGTAAATGCTGCTGGCAGTGGGTGGTAGAGCTGAAGGGTCCCTCTGGCTGTTAACGCTGGTTTGCTGCTTGCCCAGGGTGCCGGGTCTGGGGCAGTGGGGCTGTGCAGGGGTTGCCTCTCCCTCTCTCAGGTTCCCTTTCAGCTGGGCTCAGTTCCTGGGATGGGGCAGGGCTGTCTGGCTGTGTCCGAGCTTTGTGGGGTCAGGTTTGGGTGATGTGTGCCAGGCACTGCCCGGGAGGAGGGGAATTTAGGGAATTGTGCTCCCCATGGCACAGCAGGGAGTTGGTGATGCTGGGGCAGGTGGCCAGGCCAGTGTCGCCAGGGCCAGTGCAGGCAGGGCTCCTGGCCATCTGTGGGCTCTGCTCCTCCCCTGAAGCCACAAAGGCTGGCAGGACCTGTCTGCTGCCTCTCTGAAATCAGGTCCCAGCGCCAGTGTGGCCCCAGGGAGGGGTAGCCAGGGCTGTTTTAAACTGGCACCTCCCAAGGAACAAGCAGTGTCAGCATTGTTGTTTAAACATCTGGCTGTGGGGCGACATTCCTAAATACCATTTTTCATGGCAAGCTCGAAGTCCCTCAGGGGCTATGGTTTTTCAGAGCATAAATCTGTATTTAGATCCATCAGAAAAGGAGCATTTTTGGTCTGTGCCTGTGCAAAAATCTCTGTTCTAAAATTAGAAAGTCAATTTGTCTGTTAAGGTAGGGGAAGAAGCAGCTCTACATGCCCTCTGAAATTAGCAATGAAACAAGCTGAATTGAATCATCTATAGCTTTACACCTTCAGGGCAGTGGCTGCAACCAAGACACACAATATTTCTCCAGGCTGTCACAGTTATTCTACAAGAAAAGGAAGAGGGGGAGCAGAGAGTTGCTTTAGTCTGATCTCTAAATGAAATAACCAGCTGAACTTTTAAAATCATCCAGAAGATTAAAGGACACTTCAAACAGTGTGGTGTGTCAATTTATTCTGCTGAATATCTCTTCCTTAATTGTCACAAAACTAAGACATTAAAGTTAACAGAGTCATGTGCTCTGTTAAAAGGTGCTGTTATTTTAGAGGAAGGTGTTACTGGAGCAGAGAAATGCAGAGGCAAGTCTTTCATGTAGTATAGACCTAGGGGAAAAAAAAGAAAGAAGGCAACGATTTTAATGCATTTGATTTTCTATGGATAGTACTTGGAAAGGATTTAACATTATTGTGGGTATGCAAGGATCTGTATCTCTTTGTCATAGTGAAGCGAGGGTCACTGCAGAGGGTGCTCTCAGAGGTGTTAAGTAGATGGGAAGGCACTGACCATAAGCAGCTTGAATCCCCACAGTCTTCTGCAGAACCTTGAGCTTAGAGACGTGAGGATTTGGGAAACTCCAGAATCTTTCACGGATAAAATGAGATGTAGTTGTAAAGACGTGCCCACAGCTTTTGCTGCTTCCCCCCCGCCTGCCCCTCCCCAAAGGCCTGGGTCCAAATATGAAAGAAATTAGTGCAGCAGCATATCAGGCCTTAAGAATGATTTCCATGACTAATAATTCAAATTAAGTTACGTACATGTATGTGTTATTAGGTGATTGCAATTTAAATGTATTCTAGATTAAATTCACCTGAAATCTGTGTCGTGTGAGCCACATCTCAAAGAATGTGCATAAAGATGTCAAGTCAATTTCTCAAGCTTTTTTCTCCTAAAATATGAGATTTTTTTCCCTCTAGCTACGTTAGGTCTTAATTTACATATTGTTTCTGCGTTCTGTGGATATTACTTTCTTTTTTGTTTATACATCAACAATATTCATGCTTTCTATTTTTAACATTATAATATTCCTCCTATTTTAGAGAGGTGTCAACAGGCAAGTGGATACATTCAAGTGGTGTAGTGTGTTGTGCAGATCTCTCACTAATAATAGGTGTAGGATGTTTTATTTCAAAGGAAAGAACTTATGCTTATTTCTGTCATAAATACAGCCAGCAGTACTACACATGTGCTAACTCAAGAACGCATTTGTCATTTTTAATGAAGGAAATAAAGCGAGTAACTGTAGGTAGGTCAATTTTTCATTAATTTCGTTGGGTTTTTTTCTTTGGAGAAAAAAGGAGATTTTAGCCAGGTTTTGTGAGAAAATGAGTCTCATGCTGCCTGTGCATGTGTGCCTTGGATTTGATAGCAGCACAGCTGACTCAGAGATGGTTATTTCTTAAATGTGTCATGAAAATACACAGAGTAGAGGAAAAACATAATAGAGAGTCTCCAGGCAGCTGAATTCTTATCAATAGGCAATTATGGAAAAATCTTAAATAAGAGCTTGTAGGTTCTTGGACACAAGAGCCAATCAAGCATGAGACAGAGTTCTGTAGGAAAGTGCCTTTTTCTTGCTCCATCCTCATGGAGCTGCTTCTTTTCCATGCTTAAATAATTGCCAGAAAAGCTTGGCTCTGTAGTGCAGACCTGGCTTTGGTGTGTAATTATCAACACGTGGAACTGGGAAAAAGCTGAAAGCCGTGTTCTGGAAGCCAGGTGTAAAAGTTCCCTTTCACTGGAATGCAGAGAGGCATTTCCAGTGCCTTTCTCCCCTGCCCAGTGCCAGTCCAGGTGTGGTTGGGGGGCTGTGTCCCCCCTGGAGGAGAACACGACTGCTGTGGTCTGATGCTGCCAGTCCCAAGGGCTGGACCTACCTGTGCTGAACCAGGAGCTGCAGCTGCACGCTGAACTGGGTAACCTCTGACTGCTCTGTGCAGCTGCCCTTTGTGTCTTCTCCTTTCCATGAACTGGATTATTTATCAGTGCATGGCTCCTTGTAGCACACTCAGCACTGGGAAGGCACGCCTTGCTACCTTTACTTGACTCCCAAATCTAAAGCAGCAGCTCTCTCAAGAGGGAAGTGTCTTAGCAGGGAAAATGGAAGTTGAAATCTTCAAGGTTAAAAAGTTCTGTCTAACCTTTCATACTATTGCTCAGAAGAATTATTTTTCAAAGTTAGTAAACCACGTGCATTCACCTCATATGGCTATTTCCCTCCCCAAACAAATTGCTTTTATTGTCAAAACTACAAATTTGGGCATTGTGATCAATACCATTGTTTTATGAGCTGTCAGGAAAGGGACTTGAAGATGCAGCTTTGCTTGATTGTGTAGAAATAAAGATTGATCAGCCCTGTTGCTGCTTCTGTACAGATCCTGGGCTGATTCACATACAGTGTACAAAGCACAGCACCATCCCCTCGTTCCTCTTCAAAATCACATAGTCGATAGCTTTTCCTCTGTGCTTCTCTGCAAGCACTTGAAAGTACAACCCCAATTAATATCTTGCGAAGGGCAGAGAGGAGGAACATGTTTTGGTGTTGGGGGGGTCTTTCCCTCATAGGAAAGTGGGATTTTAATTCCAAACTTTTCCTGGTTCGTTTCACAAAAGGTACTGAGCCAAGACTGTTTGCCAAGACTCTTTCATGTTTTCTGTTACTGTTTTTTAAATGGAGGCAGGGAAGAGAAGAGTGCAGGAAGAGAACAAGGGGCTGCTGGCCTCAGCAGCTGCTGAATCTGGAGGGGCACTGAGGGACTGCAGCGTCACGCACTGCTCCAAAGGGAAATGAAATCTTCTGTATACTGGTGTCAGAGTTTGCTGAATATAATTATTTCCAGCGGAAAAAAAGGGTATTGGCTGAGGTATTTTCATTGTCTATATTCATTTACCAAAACAAGTATTGCTGTATTTATAGCAATGCAGGTGACTTAACAGAGTTGTGCACAGTGCAGGTTGTGCAGTGTCCTCAAGCTGCACCTTAGTTAGACCCTAAGTAAGTCAGGAATTGCATTCCTCAGCTGCAGGTTTGTAAGCAGGTACGAGGCTTTTCCTACCCGTGTCTGCCCTCAGCTGAATTACAGCGGTGCCTGTTGAGAGGGGAGCACCTTCCCTCCCTTCCTGCTTCTGCTTTGTCTGGCGGGGAGCTGGTTTAGGCTTCAAAGTGCCAGAAGACAACACTGCCAAAATATTGTGTTGGGTCCCCAGAATGGCTCATGACCATCCCAGGTGAGTGCCAGAGCAGGGCAGCAGCTGCAGGAGGAGGAGAGGGCGCAGGGATCACTGTGAATCCATGGGGCCACCAGCACCATCCCATGGGTGTGACCTCAGCCAAGGGATGACACATTCTTGGTTTGGGTTTTCACATAAAGAGTGGGGACAGTAATAATGTCTGGATCCTGAGACTGGGGGATAATATTCAGCGTTGCATGCTTAGTGCCTATAAAAGCTTTTGAAAATCTTGGATAGAAGGCTTATAAAACAAATACAGAGATACAGTGGGCAAGTTCTGTGGCAAGTCTGATAGTCCTGCCTTTACTGAAGAGTTTGGTTCCACTGTATCTTTCCCTTAGGTGTGTAACTTTGCTTTTGTAGTCTTACCAGGAGGCCCTGTACTTAGCTCTCCCTGTTCAAGGTTCGCTGCCCCATAATCCCCCTGAAATGGAGTGGAAAGCCCACGAAAATTTCACTGCATTTGCACTCAAGTGACATATGGCCATGGTGTTAATTAAAAAAAAAAGTGATGGTCCTGTAGTCTCCATGGAGACTGTGCATGCTGAAAGAGGTGGGAGTATAAAATATTTTCAATTTTAGGTTGAAAAGCAGAGATCAAAAGTTGTTCTGGTTAAAATGCTGGTGGGTGTCAACATGCCCAGTTGAATGATAAGGCATTTTGCACAAATGCTTTGCGAAATGTTTTGCAAATGAGATTTAAAGCAGGTTTCCTGGAGTATTTTTTAGTGGGTTTCTGGAATAGATCTGGATGTGTATTGTCTGTGCCTTTGTCAAATTCCTACCAGGATATATCAGCCAGGAAGGGTAATACCCATCCTGGCAACAAGGAATCCTTGTTTTGCAAGTTAGCATTCAAATTCTTTTAGAGGATCATAAAAACTAAATGAAAGAAGACCCAGCAGAAATGGAGACATTCCATGTGATTAAGATGTCTGGCTGTCAAGCCAATAAAAAAAAGCTTTCCCAAGCTTGCTTTGGGGAGGAGAGAGTAAGAAAACTCCACATGAAGTATTCAGTAAAATGAGCTAACAGGCTTGGGTTTGTTGGTAGCTGGTACATTTGGTTCAGTGCTGTTCTTCAGTCATTTGGAGAGCAGGACAGCATTGCTGAGGAAGTGTTACAGGGGGGAAAAAAATCACCTTCGTGGTTAAATGCAGAATGGACAGCAGGAAAGGATGCATTTTGTGGCTTTTTGTTCCCAGGTGACTGTAGAAATAGCATTGCTGACATCCAAAACCCCAGCTTTGTGAGCTCCATGACTGAAAAACCGCTCGTTTGATGGGCTGCATCTTAAATAATCGTGTTCAGAGTGGGACTGACAGGTAAATGGACAGACAATTTGCCTCTGTAAGATGATTTCCATGGGGAAGACAGTTAAAAAAAAACAGAACTGGCAATTCTGGCTATTTGCACAAAGAGTGCAAATCTGGCTATTCTTGGTGCTTTTGCTGAGGAAAGTTTATGGAATCCTCAGTGGCTGATAGTGGACAATACTTGTTTATTTTAATCTTTTATATCTATGGATCTGTTGCTAAAAGCCAAGGATGTCTATAGGTTAGCAGACTAAGAGGGAGGAGGAAAAAAAGAGCAGCAGAATTGAGAGAGGAAGGCGGATGAGAGGTTTGTGCAGCCAATTCCTCCTGTTATTGGTGTCCCTTGCTGCCTTCAGAGTCCTCATTTACTGAGCAAACACAGGGGCAGTTGGATATAAAGGCTTGTGCTTTCTGGGGCTGAATGTGAATTTTCTAGAACAAGGATTATGAGCTTGAATCTTATTATTTTGGAATGGAGTTTCTCCAGTGACACAACCATAACAAGATTTCTTTATTAAAGTACTTTTTGAGCATTATTAAAAGAAAAGTTAAAAAGAAAAACGTACTGCCCTCTTTCTCACTTTAGATCACAGCTGAACAAATACATCATTTGGGGAAGAAACAAAGGGAAAAACCACACATGAAATGCAAAAATACATTCAGTACCACTGTCTGCCTTGAAATTGGCTTCCTCTGTCCATAAACAGATGGAGAAGGTGTGAAACAAAGGAAAAACATTACCTAACAAAAATGGTTGGTGCTTGTTACCTGGACAGAGTGTTTAAGTGAAGGCAATCCTAATTTAGGCAAATAGATGAGAGGTTGGCTTGCAACATAAGGAAATATGAATTTTAACAAATTATGGCTCTTGAGTTTTGTTTTAGGAAATGTGGTAATGCTGAAATGAAAGGGCATTTTATGCTATAGGTGCTGGCACCACCAAAGATACAGATGGTTTTGGTAGCTGCGAATGTGTCTCAGCAGCCAGTGCAGAGTTGTTCTCGTCGTGTTCTGTGTGGGAAACTCAGCTAATGCCCTGCTTTGCCCTGCTTGGTACTTTTGTTCCCTGGAGTCAAACCAGCAAATGATTCCCTGAGCTTCTTCATTTGCAGGAATAATTTAGGAACAGGAATTTTTGTGTGTCATGGATCCCATTCTGTATTTCTCCGACCCTGTAATAGACTGACATCAAATTATGGCTTAAATTTAGGCACCATGTTATGCAAGCAGCACTTTGGACAGTAATTCTTTATTTCTCAGAGGCTGAAAAATTACACCTGTTTTTTAACAGCTTTTGATTTGTTAGCATATTTATATTGAATCTGTTTATTCTTCCCTAACTCCATTTAATAGAAATTAGACCTGTAATTAATTTAATAATAGCGCCTGGGTCAAATTAGTTATTTCCTGCCACTTCTCAGTTAATAGGAATTAAGATATTTAATTCTGAAGACTATTGTGTATGCAGAAATTTTCCATTTCAAAAAGAATAATTAGCAGTATTGTTAAATTAACTGGGTTTATCTTTGGTCAGCTTTACATTCCAGAACGACTGAGGAAACAGAATAGTTTAAATGTTTTCTCTGCTGTTCAGTTCTGGCATGGCACATGTAAAGTCCTTGGATCAATGCTAGTGCAGTCACTTTGATTTTTGTGCTTAGCCTGACTTGGAAATGGAAACTGCTTCTGGCGTGCACCTGGAAAAATGTGTGTGCCCAGCTCCTGGGGTGGCTTTCATCATACAGCCAGTTCTTACTGACTTAATTGAAATGTTAACTGTTGGTGCGTGTGGGGCACATTCAAATGGAATGTACTCTTACAGCTGAAAACCTCTGCTAGTTCGATTCTTCTTTAAAGTTCTGATTTCAGAATAGGAAAATGTTGTTCCTCTCCTCCCAAAACCCAACTAAACCCTTTTTGTCTGTGTAGTTCAGGCACAAAGCTCTTAAAAAATACTCGACTCTCAAAAAAACGTTCACTTGTAACATTTATTTTTTTGCCCAGGCTCTGAGTGGCTGTTTAATTTTATTTAAAGGACAGTGTGAATCGCCTCTGGTGCTTAATTTAGAATTTATACAATTTCCCACTTCCCTTAGATAAATCCCAGTGAAGGAAACATCTTTTTTGTGTAAAGAAAGTTGTGATTTCCACCCCATTTAAAGTCATGTTTTATTTAGACCATTCTATTTCCTCTTCTCTTGGGGCAGTATCTGAATTCCTTGTCAGGTCATTAACTGTATTAGATGCATTAGATAAAAACATTTGAACATTTTTTGGTCAGAGAAACAACATTTCCTCAATTAATCCTGTGTACACGTTCTCAGTGGGAGCTTTGTGCTCTTTTCCTGCCTGTCCAAAATTGCAGGAGCTTTTGCAAGGTCTTAATGGAAATGTGCTGCTGAAGTGGGTGCTGAAGTGGGCAGGTCCCTCTGCGTGCTGGAAGCTCTTCAGGGGCTCTGATGGTAAATTCTCCGCATTTTCCTCCTCACTCTCCGGTTTAGAGAGGTCAGCACCGAATGAGCCACAAGAAAACACCATTTTGTGAGAGGGTATGGAAAGCATGTTGTGCCTGAATGTGATGCTCCCATCCCTTGGGCACCGAGTTCGCTCCCAGCGCAGCCCTCTCCCGGAGGCCACCAATAGCAGCTCCTTGCCCGAGGGCTGACAGAGCTCCAAGGGAGGAACTAAAAGGCCGTGGAAAATGGCTAAAATGCATGCCAGGCAGCACAGCCAAGCAGTGTCTTCAGTTTGGGGGCTGGTAGCATGTTTATCCAGCTGCAGCCGAATTTGGGGTTCTTTGGGGACAGTGGAAGAGGAGGAGCAGTGGAGCTGTCACTGCGTTGGTTGCTGTGAACAAAGAGTAAGATTTTATAAGAGCTGAGATGCTGCTTTTTTATCCCTTCTCCCCCAGCTGTGCCCTGCAGCTTGCTGCCTGAAAGCAGCAGTGGTTCTGTGTAAAAACTGAGTACGAACCCGTGCCCGGTGCTCTGGCACATGCGTGGCACGCAGGAATCCACACGCTGTGGGTTGTGAGATGCTTTAGCTGACACCAGGGAAAAGCTGTCAATACACAAATTAAACAGCCACGATGAAAGTGTGGGGGAGGAGTAGCCAGCAGTGCACTGGCAACGTGGAAAATGACAGCAGTGACCTCTTTCTTGGAAATGGGCGCTCGTTCATTGCTCACACCTGAAGGGAAATTTGAAACTTGCTTTGACTGGTTGTTATATTCCTATTGATTTTACAGTTTTCCATACAATTAACAGATAAGGTGCTTTTCTACCTCCATTCAGGATGTTATTTATCCTCCCTAGACAAGGGTTATTACATGCTGCCTCTTTTTCAGGCAAAATCCAATAAATTTTCTGATGTCTGCTGTAAAACTGGGGTAAACGGATAGTGCAGAGGAGTCATCCGTCATGATTCCTCCTCAGTGTCTTGCAGGAAATGAGTAGCTGGGAAGAATATACCAAGGCTGAAGGATGGCATTTCCTTCTTTTAGCTCGACCTCAAGGAACCCAGCCTCAAATAAAGGAGTTTATATGAAATTCTCCACTTATTTCTCTCTGCCCCTGTTGTTTTGTTTTGAAGAAATTGAAAGCCTCACAAGCTTTCTGAGGTTTCTGTTGTTCTTTTGAAATGTTTTATGGATCTTTGGCTGGCAAAACATATCGCTTCAGTTAGCACTGGCACCATTTGTTTCGTTGCACTTCATTAGCATGCACATACTTAGGCTGCTCTTGATTGCTCTTGCTGCCACATCGGAGGAGGGGGATCAGTCAGTGGAACCAAAATCCATCTTTGGGCAATAGATAAAACTGTGGTAATGTTAAAGAAAGAGGAGTGATTGCTCTTCACAGAGCATCCCAGACTGGTGTGGTTAGCCAAGGAGAGAGACCTTGTTATGAGACAGCTCATACGTGAGTTTTAGAAGTGTGGGTTTGCATAATGACTATCCTGCAAGGTTCACATCTTGGCAACCTACCTCTGTAAGGCTGCCCCAGAGCATGAGTTCTGTCCCTTCCCTAGCTCCTGAGTTGCTGAAGTATTTCAGTTTAACTGATGTAGGATTTGGACACTTGCTTGAAATTCAGCAACGATATTTTCTTGACGCATTTATTGAAAGTGAATTCACTGGATGGGCAGCCTTGGAGCATGGGAGTAATGTGGGCTCTTACAGGAAACGTTGCAAAGATATTCTAGGGTGAGTAGGGGGTTTTGGATGCATCAAATTTGAATCTTTCAAATTAAAAACTGAACTGACATCTGATTGTCAAAAATGCTTGAATAGTGTCGGGATGGTGGTGAGGGGAGGAGTGGAAGGCTCAGGCCCATGTGCCCAGTCAGGCAGGTACATTATTGGTTTCATTAGCAATCCTGACCAAGTGCAATTGAAATCTTTCTCCCTTTTCCCATGCTCTCTTCAGTTTCTCCTTTCTCTGCTGCTCAGCACTGGTGACACAGAGCACAGAGAAGAAAGTTCTCACTGTTTCTTATCTGGTTCCGGAGTGACCAAAAGGAGATAAACCTGTCAAGTGTTCGGCCAGGCTATTGTGGCAGACTTCCTCACTGAGGAATTAATACCTGGGATCAGAGTAGGAAAGAGGATCAGTCAACTTCGAAGTTGTGAAGTGACAGCTCCCTCAGCTGTGCTCAGAGGTGGCAGCTTGGCAGGGTACCCACAGCTGGGCTTGGATTAGGGGACACGGGAGCTTTAAAGGTGCCAACATAGAAGGGGGAGAAAAGAAACCTTGCCCACAATTATTTAAAACTCGGGCAAAAAGGGAGTTTGAATGGTGAAGGTCACCAGCACTGGCTGAAGTCTTTGACAGCTGTGGTTCTCCATCTCTGGGGATTAACATATTTTCCATTCAAACTGATAGCTAGATAATGCTGTATTCAACGTTTTGGAGGTATTTGCAATATTTTAATAGTAAGCTCAGTAGAGTAGGCATTTATTTCATAAAGAAAGTTTATGCCAGTCTGGTCTAACTGCAGAGTGAACTGATTAAAGTTTGGCAGACCCTACTGACATTTCTAATAAAGAAATCACTACCACAGCATTTTTCTCTACTTAAAGCAACAAGAGCAAGAATGGTGAAGAAATAAAACCTTTCAAGAGAAAGACGCTGTTGACAGCACCTTTTAACTTCCTCCATTTAATCACAAGTGCTCAGCTTTTGCCACCACTAGAACATAAAAACCAGTAATACTGTAATACATTCATTACTCACCATCCTCTGGAGTGCCTGGGAATTAGGAGTGTGCAGGGGCTGACTCTCCATGGGGTAAGAGGAGCATGGAGAGGCTGTGGAGAGGCCGTGCCACGGTCACAATGAAATAATCCTGTGGCACATTTATTCCAGAGCTGCTGATGAGCTCATTGACTTGGATCTGCCACTTCTGTTCAGGTTGCAGATTTCCCAGGGAGCTGCACACTCTGGGTCCGTGGTGTTACTGCCTCTGTGAGCCCTCCTCAGGGTGACCGTGCACAGCCTCACCCACGCTGTCTCCACAAAATGAGCTGGGAACAACCAGGGGCCAGCAGGGTGAAATGGAAAGGCAAGGTGTGAATACTGGAGCTGATTTTTACAGTCCACAAATTAAAGGATACTTTATGTCCACGCATTCAGGCAAATTAGGCACCGGGGATCGTTTAGTTAATCCTTACCATATTACAATGCAAACTGGATTATTAATTACACAACAATATTAATGGTATAATAATGGTAAGAGCTAACTGAGAGTTTGAAAATATATTCCCCCACCTATGTACTTTGGGATAACCACTGCTGTGTTTATTTGCCTAATGAGGCCATCTCAGTGTGACCACTTAGATATTTAGGAGCTGCTTATTTTGGTTGTCTCTTAGATTATTCTTCAGATTTTAAATAAATTCCGGGGAATATCACAAAGTCATACCTTTATCATCCTTAAAGCCTCATTTAAACTCTCCAAGCTCACCAACAGCTTATGTAACTCGTGGGTGTGTCCAGAGCTGTGTTTCCCTGCTCTGTGTCGTCCCTGTGCTTCCCTGAACATCTGTGTGAAGTCCTGCTCGGGGGTTTGTAACCACGCTGCAAGCTCCGGGGTCAGGAGCCGTCTGCTGTGCTGTGTTTGCCACCACACCTGGTGCCCTCAGGTGCCTGTATCATGTTCTGCATGACCTCTGCTGAGAAAATGAATAATGAATTATGTGTATCTGCAGCAGTGCAGAACTGAGTTAACTCTGTTGCTTGGGCATTCTTCTGGGAACATGTGTTGATGAGAAAAATGCTGTGAGCTGTGTTCATCAGATGCTTTGCACTGCTTCTCATCTTCCTGTAGTGAATGACAGCATTTGCTGTTAAATTTAGCTTTGGTTTTATCTTCTGTATCTTTCACTTCATCATATTTATCCATCACTTGCCAGGCTATTACTCACCTTAAAATAAATAACACGGAAAAAAGGACAAAGGAAGTTTGTAAACCATAGCAATATTTTCCATCCCATGTGTCCATCTTCCCTTTCCTCTGAAGGAACCAAGGAAATGTGGAAAATAGCTATGAATTCTCCAAAAGTCTGTCTCCCACATGATACTACTTTCCAGGCAAGCCCTTGGCTGCCACTGCTGCTGTATATTTATGATCAAAGAGTACTTCAGTCATTTCTAGGTAACTTCGTAATACCCTTGTATTGTCCAAATCGCCTGTACTGCACACAGATTGGGCTGCCCCACGTGTATGCAGCAGACAGACACAAGTAATTTGAAAATCTTACCATTCAAATATGTACCTTTTGGCAAATATCTATATCAGTAAACCTTAAAGACCTGGCAGATCTTTTATTTAAATTATCTTTGCATCCCCAGGGAGACAGACCAGTTTTCTCTGCTAATGTCATCTTCCTTCAGACGAACTTTTACACACGTGCTGTGACAGTTTGCATGGAAAAGGCATTGTTAATGTGCACGGTTCAGCCCCCTCTAACACGTTCCTAGCTTGGAAATTGAGTGTGTACAGAAGATGCAAAAATCAAATCTAAAAATATATCCAAGTGTCAGACTAAATTAAAATTTGTGCTTCATTAAGTGGGTACAGTACAAATAAAAGGAGTCTTGGTTAGAAGCAAAACTGCTTCTTCTGCTTTTTAGCCAGCTGGGGCTAAACCTCCTTAGAAATGCCCATGGTGTTGAGTTAATGGTGTTGAGCAGTTGTGTATTCCTAGTTTGTCACAGTACCTGATTCTGCTTTTCCAACAGTTGTTACGGCATATCTTCAAACTGAATTTAGGCTTTATACATTGCCCTTATGTTTGATCAACCATCTTCTTGCTGGGAGTTAAAATACATGGCAGATGCTGCAGCACACCTGTGATTTGCAAACTATTACTCATATGTGAAATATAAAATACCCCTTTGGTGACCCAGTGGGTGCTGTCTGAGCAAACACAGCCCATGGAGCTGCTGTGGCTGCAAGGATTCTGTGGAAATAGAGCCTTGAAAATACATACAGATATATGTCTGGGCTGGTTTATTCCTACCCTTTCATGTTTAGCACTCAGCCTTGCTTTAGAGAGGGACTTCAGAGGAACAGCTTTTCTGTATCAAATGCTGAGAACTCTGCAGGCTGGGAATCTCTGCCATGGTCCCAACAGGTTCCTGGGCCCCGCAGCAGAAGTGCTGTGGCTGAGTGTTCCACGTCGGTGCTGTTTCAGCAGCGCAGGTATCAGGAGATCTGAGCACCTCTCTGAGCAAGAGCCATGGCTTCTTTCAAAGTATGAAATCCAGCAGGGTGCTTTTTGAAATAGGCAAGCTGACTTTTGACACAGAAGCATCAATTTTCTCCCTCTCCTTTGAATTCATGTTTTCACATTTCTTTGACTTGTGACATTCTGCAGATTTTTGCAAATGAATGTGATGATAGACAGGAATAAACTTAATTGTGAGAGTCAAAGATGAACCAGAGAGGAATGCAGAGCAGGTCAGGAAAGGAGGAGGTGATGGGAGCATTCTGGCAGTGACATAAGGGACTTCTCTGCCAGATAACACAGGGAAAGGTTTCAATCCTACAAAGGAATCATAAGGCATTTCCATCCCTTTCTCCATTGCTCGTTAACCTTCGCAACCCTAAGCAAAGTCCTCTGGTGTCTTTCCTTAAACCCAGAGTTTGGATCAAACCTGGAATATGGTCAGCTGGAAAACAGCTCCCAGCCCAGCAGTGCTGATGGAACACACCTTCCTTTGGGGAGTTGGTGTCCTGACTCCTTGGGGCAGCCGTGAGTGGGCTGGGATGCACCTCACACACAGCTCTGTCTGTCTGTGCCAGCTGGGCAGGAGCTCCTGGGAGGGGAGCTGCAAGGAATGATCCTTCAGTGATGCTCCCTAAGAACTGGCTGGTCACATGGCATGAAGGGCATTTTTTGAAATTTTTTTTTTTTTTTTTGGTGGAACTGGAAAGAAACCTCACAATACATGAACCAAGAGACCAGGAGACATGAGAGAACAGCTCAACAGCCAGCCTCTAGTATAAACTTCTCTTTTTTGTTGTTTTCCCCTGGCCTTTCAAGCAGTATCAATTCTACTTTGAGTAGATGTTGTGTCAGAGATTGTTATGTTAACCCATCACTGAGGTACTTCAGTGATCCAGGGCTCCAGAATGAAGAGTCCTGCTGATACTTTTGTCCTTCCCCTTGTTTCCCAGCACCCACAGTGAGCCCTTGAGTACTGGAAGTGCTGACTGGATTTACCACAGAGGTCAGGGGCTCCAAGGAGGTTTCTGATTATCCATTCTTCCTCTTGGATAAAAACTTGCTGCATAATCTTAGAAATGTGTTTGGATAGAAAAGACATCTGCAAAGGAGAGAAGAGTTTGTGGCAGGGGAAAGGACAGCGTTAGGTTTAAGTCAGTTTTATTCAGCTTTCTACCAGGGTATCTCTGCTCGTCTCCAGCGGGCCCTGCCTGACCTCAGACAGGCAAGTTGCAGAAATGAGTTTGCCTCTCTGAAGTGCTGTGTGCTTTTTGCAAATTCATAGTTAATTAACACTGGAGTATAAGGAGAGGGGACAAGGAGAGGAGACGTTTGAAGTTGTGATGCTGTGTGTTCTGTGTCTGGAAATGACCCAAGAATATTGGGTGAGAATACGAGGAGCTGGGGGGCAGTCCCAGTGCAGGAGCAGCCCCGTGCTCTGCTGCAGGGCTCTCTACAACCATCCCGTTCAGTCTCTGCACTTCTGTTTCCCAGGTTCTAATGGGTGGAATGCCTGTTGCTGGACCTGCATCTCCATAAAGGGTTTAGGATTTCTACAGGAAAGAGACAGAGGGACTGCAGTGTTAGGGTTGTTATTGCAACTATCAAAATACATCCTCAAAACAATAATTCTAACTGCTATGCCAAGGTCTCCAGACATATGGGTAGAATCTCAATTGACTGCTTTATGGCTAGCTTGGGTTTTTTCCCCTCTTTCTCTCCTCCTTTCAGTGTTTGAAATAAGAATTGCCTCTGCAGAATTCAGGGCTGAGGCTGCAGCTGCCATGTATGAAGATCTCCTCTGCTCCACAGCAGGGTGTATAATTGACAGTAATGGCTGTAAAATCCAGAGCTCAGGGGCTGCGTTTGTTTTTTCCTCCCAAGCCATCCCTCTGGAAAAGAGTTTGATCAATGGCTGAGCATTTCAGTCTGGTATTAATAAATGCAGAATGTTAAAGAGCCACTTCAGGAATAAATAATCTAATTCAGTTTATAATCCTAACTGTTGTTTAAAAAGAAATAAGAGTAATAATGAAAACAAATTACCCTTTATTTAAATATTAATCTTTTATGGTAATTGTGCCTGAATAAATATTTCAGTTGCAAAGAGTGGGTTGTATTGTCAGACACTGAAAGCTGTGCTGTGACTGAATCCAGTGTCCTGTGTTCGTGCCTCGTGGAGAAGAACTGCGATGCTTTGAAAGCTTTCTGCTGCTCTGTGACTGTCACTGTGCATTACCAGCAGCCTCCCTGAGTGATGGATGTTTGTGAACGAGGGCAAGGACATCAGATTGGCACAGACTCCTCGCTGGGATTGCTCCAGTCAGATCAAAATTATAATTTTTTTATTTTTAAATTTTTTTTCATAAAACCAGCAGCATTCACAGCATTGAGGCCTTTGTGTTGTCTAGGAGTGCAAAGCACAGCTAAAATTCACTCTGTAGTAGTTTTAGGGGCAGCTGGTGGAGCTGATGCTCTGAGTTCGTGCTTCTAACCTAATCTAGTTGCAATATGATGCACCACTGAGCTTTCTTCTTTAAACTTGGACCTCTGGTCGTACAAAAACCTGCATTATCAGCTACTGCTTTTATTTTTCTTCATTTCTCTCTCCCTCTGAACCTTGTGGAATGCCAGTGCCCTGGTGCAGACCAGAATTACCACCCAGACAGTCCCCAGATTTGACGGGCTTCAAAACAAACTGATGGGGGACTTAATATCTTTATTTTAAAGACTGTCAACCAATGTTGCAGTGGCCTAGTACAGATCTAAATGCAGTGGAGTGGAATAATCTAGCTAGAAAAGAACTCAGCTTCTGAAGTCTGAGTCTTCTGTTATGGACTGCCATGAGCTTTGCAGCTGATGGAGATCAGGAAGGTGTGATACAGAAAACCTGAGCATTCTTCAGGGTATTCCACGGATGGGTGTGCTGCAAACCAGTCTGATCCTCTCATGTGAAAGGATGAGGTTCTGTTTTTGTAGGATCTCAATGATCAGGATTTGTTCCTTTGAAAATCTTAATTTATCCCTGAACTCTTCCTTTTGGCCTTCACTGACAGATCTGAGAGCCCTGAATCACATTCAGGATGTCAGAAATGCGCAGTGATGAGTGGGGAAGTGGCTTGCACAGGGTCACTCACCAGAGCAGTGACAGAGCCAGACGTCTCCTGTGCTCCCAGCTCAGTGTTTCATGTCAACAGCAATTTTTCATGACTGTGTGGCTGCTGCTGTTGTATTCCTGCTTGAAAATGGACCTGGTGCTGTGGTATCGCTGAGTTCAGTCCAGTTCTGATTCTGAATTTCACCTGGAACCTCAGCACTGGTCTAGGATTAGTGGAAGTTTCTCTTTCTGTCACCTGTGATTGTATTTTATGAGATAGATGAGAAGAACGAAGGATCATCGTGTTTTCAAATGGGACTTTGTGAAAGAAGAGCACACTTTAATTTACTCATTGATACTGAGGGAGATATCGGTTTTCTCGTTCCTATGGGAGAAATACCTGCTCTGGAGCCACTTGCTGCCTCAATCCTCCTCATTTCTCTTTTTTACACAAACGGCTTCCAAGTTGTTTCTACTTCGTCTTTTCTCCACACAATTCACCTGCCCACTTCTCACATTTATGTAAAAACTTTGGCACCAGTCCTTGACTGTTTCGTATTTTAGATTATTTTTCTCCTAAGCATTGGAAAAGTCTGCACCAGTAATTCAGATATTATTTTATTGCTTCTTGTTTTACATCTCCACAAATTCTGCAGAACACAATGTTTCTTTTATGAACAAAGAGTAAGAGTTCTAAATTATTAAACGTAGAAATAAGAGATAGAGACATATTTTGTAGCGCTTTTCTTTTGGAATTGTCAAAGAAAAGTTTGATTCATTCATGTTATTGCATGTTTTTTACCATGAAAAAAGAGTTGATTCCTTTACTTTCCTTCAGTTTTGGAGTTACTGCTATTCACTGTGTGTCCTAGGATGCTGGGATATAGAAAAGAATCATATTGCATTTTAAATTTCCATTAGCTGTGCTAACAGTCATAGCAGCCCACCAGATAGCAAATGTACTCTGTGCTGAGAAACTTCCCAGTGAGAGAAAGCCTCATTTGTTCCTGATAACATTATGGACTTTGCTTTGCTGCTCTCCTCATGCAGTCAGGATGTCTGGCAGCAAAAGTTGGGTCATGCTCTTAATTGTGTGGGAGACCGGATTCCAGGTTCTGTGTCCCTGCAGGGGTCATTTTCATGCACCGCTGAGCAAGGGTCAGGAATAATTCTCTCCACGTATAATTTGGTGAATTTACCGAGTTCAACTGCAGATTTCACTGATAAATGAGAGCCCAGCTCAGCAGACCATTGAGATTCCTTCCTGTTTAGCAGAGTACTTGCACATTGCTTAACTGAGGAGATTGAGTCCCAGAAGACTGAGCAGGGGTCAGCGGTGGAACTGGAACTCGAAGAAAATCAGGAAGCCATAAAATGTAAGGAGTGTTTCAGTCAGCAGCCTGACTCCTCTGCCTTTGCTGCAGAGGAAGGAGTGCACTCGTGGATTCTCAGGGAGTGCTCTGCATCTGCTCTCACACAGGCGTCACTCACTCGTTCTCTTCTGCTTCCAAAAATTTAACAATTCTTAACCTCTACCCTTCTCTCTGATTTTGTTGAAATTGGTGTAATGTGCTGGAGGGAATGACAGAGACTCAGATGTACTGATTGCATAATTCTTTCTTTATTAAGGAGCTTGGAAAAAAGAAAACCAAAACCCCAACCAGCTTGTTATAGCCATATATGCAGAAATTATTTCTTTCTAAGCATTTTATCCTGTCTAATTTTAAACCTTCCCAGAGATTGTTTGCCATTTCTTTCTGAGACCCTTCCACTGTCCCTTTTGCTTTGAATTTGCTCTGTATTTCCTGTTGTTTCTAATTATACTCTCCTGCCTACCTGCTCTAGCAATTTTCTCTCCTTGACGCTTGAATCCTTGAAATATTTGTGGAAAGTTAGCACTTTCTGGTTCTTGTGCCTTTTAAGCCTCACCTACTGATTTCTTTCAGAAAATCACCAACCTACCTTCTGCTCTACTTGACGTTCCTTCAAGTATTGCACATTTAGGCTCTCTGGAAATGTGGCAGATTATTTCTTCTACCGTTTTTCTAAAAACCCTGTCCATTTCCTGCAGTCATTGTGGCTGTTTGTTCCTTATCCTGCTGTGCAATGACAGCGTAACTAAAGTCAAGCAGCTTGAGCAAAGCAAATGGAAAACCATGCCTAAAGCCCAGTTTGTATTCACAGACTGTAGTGATAATTTTGGCAGTGCTGTTTTAATTCCTCGTGTCGTTTGGTTGCTTTTAATACCCACAACAGCTGCCCATCAGATTTCTCCACACAAATTCCAAGAACCATCCTAGTTAGGAGGTTTGGAGTAAGTTCTCCATCCAAATTTTCCACTTTGCTTGCTTGGAGAAGATATTTTAAGCCGCATTTTTGGTGATTTTGTGTCCCAGCTTGTACACCCTTGAGGATTTTCATTGCAGTGAAAGAAGAGCAGTGTCTATATTTGCAAAGGCTCCATGTTAGCCTTGCAAAGAGAGTTTACATTCAATTAAGTCATTAAAGACTCATAATGGGACTGTGAAACTCTGGGCAGTAACAGTAAGAATATAAACTAAATAAGAGTGAGTAGTTCAAGCAATCCAGTGTTTAGGTGTGTGCTATGAAATGTTAGTGGCGTAGAAATTGATCTTCACTTACTGCTTCTCCCCATTATGTGAATGATTTATGAACCTGTTGAAACTATTAATGATTACTAACATTACTGAATTCCTAATTATAACAATTAGGGTGTCTCTTCCCCTGCCTCCAGCTCAATGAAATCAATATGTCTTTTCCAAGGGCTGGATGTGCATCTTTCCACTGTCAGTTGCAAAGATTTCTGAGTTCAGTCCTGATATTCCTCCAGGTAGGAGCAATGCTGTGCTGAAGCTCGGGCCCCAGAAGTGGTGGTTGTTTGCCACAGAATCCAGTTTTGAGGTCCAAGATTAGTACCTGCAAACTAAGCTCTAAAAGTGGCTTTAAAGCCCCAATTACATTATCTGGAAGTTTGCCACATAAGGAGGGTTGTGTGATGTGTTCTGTCCCTCCCCCATTATGATAGCATGAGCTCCTCACTCTGGTTAGGTGGTATTTCCTAGTCCCAGTGGCACATTTCTTAACATTTCATGGAGCATCTCATGCCATGTCTGTTTCTCTCTCTCCTTCACTTTCCTAGTTATTATTCTGATCATGTTATTATTTTTACTGAAAGAGTAATTCCTTTTGGACATGGCAAACGACTGCAGCCACGTTGTGACAGAGTGTATTGAGATAAGGAAGTGAGAACCCCCCATTCCTCTGCCTGCCTCCTTAGATCAGTGAATATATTTAAAGTCCATTTAAGTTTATCTGCAGTAATGGTTTTGTTTACAGCTGTTTGGCTGGAGGTGGTTTGAGGACACAGAAACTTGGAAGGAATAATTCTGGATGAGGGAGCTATTATCAGCCATTACATGTTTCCAGAAGTTCTGCAGTTAGGCAATGGTTTGCTGTGAGCAAAAGGAGGAGCTGTGAGGAGGAGGAGGTGCACTTGGCCATCATCCCGTGCCGTGTCTGGGGTGGGATGGGGTCTGGGCGCTCTGAGCAGTGGCTCTTTGGAGACTTCAGCTCCAGCCAGGGTGGCTCCTCTGGCTGCTTCAGCCATTAGAATAATCGGCTTCTGGAAGAGTCTTTCAGGGAATAGGCCTTTAAAATCCCTAAGTGCCTTTAAAATGGAGCTTGATAAGTTGATGCAGAGATGATGCGGTGTGGTGGATGTGCTGGCAGGGAGCTGCCCTTACAGACCCGATCCGTTCCTGCCCAGCCTGGCACAGGATGCGGCTCTGCTCTCTGCCCGTGCTGGTTGGTGTTTGTGTTCCCTCTGCACTGGAGCCTCCTGGCTCTCCCTGGGGTCTCTGGTGTGTCTCAAAGGCTGGACTTAGAGCTCTCAGGGCACAAAGCAGAGCAGGTTGTTGCTGATTCCTGCACTGCTCCTGCCCTGGGGCACTCTGCTGTCTCAGGGCACCTCCCACTGGGGAATTCCCTGCAGCATGACAGCCACAATCATAACCTGCCACTATTATTATTATTATTATTGTTATTGTTATTATTGTTACTATTTTCTTCACTCCCGAGAGAGTATCCAGGGATTGCCAGCATTTATGTATCCCTTTGTATCTGACCAGTCCTGAGCTCAGGTGCTTTGCAGCCTCAAAGGGGGAAACTCAGGTGCACCAACAGTGGGTGCAGTGGAACCCAAAATGATTGACTGCAACAGTTCATGCTAAATAAGAACATGAGTTCTGTGAGCTTTTGAACTCACACAGTTTCTAATGTCACACAGACATCAAAAACTGTGATTTGATTTGACAGGACCTAGGACTCAGCTGCAGACCTGTACCACCATCCTGTCTGTATGATTTCCTCATGGCTCTCAGATTATCCCAAGGTGTATGGAGGGGAAACATCTGCTCCAGTAAAAATGTACCATAGCTGGAGCAGGGCAGGGATCTTATCCTGGTGGTTACAGACAGAAGAATTTACTGAGAAATAATTTACTTTGAGAAAGGTGTTAGACCAAATGGCTTTCAAAGGTCTCTCCTAACCAAGATTGCCCTGTAATTCTGTGATTTAAAATATATTTCAGCCTAAAGCTCTTTCAAAAAGCTGGATTTGGAGGGAGGCAAATAAACTCTCTTCAGTTTATTTTTCATATTATTGTTTAAAAATAAGAAACAAACAGGATTATGGAGGCTTCTTCTGTTTTAATATTAAGGAAGCTGGAAGGTGTTTCCTTTTTTAATTCTAGACTTGGCAAACACTGAACAATTGTGCAAAGAAAACTTTAACATTTTTATTTTAACTGAAAAGAACTTTGCAGTTTGGCAAGATGTATGAGTTCAGCAGAAATACTTGCTGAATAGTTCACAGCAGAGGAAATCCCTGTAGCTGAGGGTACTAATCTCATATATTGGATGTACCTTGGCAGGTATCTCCAAGTAAGTCACTGATTTTGAAATATATTGAGAGCTTGAGTCTCATGGAATGTAATGCAGCTTTTATATATAATTGCATTTGTTGAACCAGTGTGGACACTAATAAGCAGGGCATAAAAAAAAGCATTACAGATCTCACTGTGGAGACATGGCTGGAGCTAAATGCTGGGATATTGGGTCTTCCACTCTGGATTTAATACCACAATTAAATTAAAAAAAAATGAGTAGGGGGTATAATTTCAAAATCATTCTGAATTCCAAAGTTAAATGCCCAAGATGGGCATCAGCCTGAATTCATCAAGTCTAATCCCACTTTCATTTATGCACAAGTGTAAATTTGCTGGTCGTTTATAAGAGGGGTTTTTAGGTGGATAAATACTTGTAGGATGAGGAATGAATTTTGCTGCAGGGTTGTGTGCTGAGCACAGTGCTTGATCTCATGATTTGGTGTGCTGGGATTATGCAACAGTAAATATTTGCAGCGCTGGCTCTGGAGTTTTTTAGCATGAAAATCCTGGGTCTCGTTCCCTCAGATCAGTGCTGTGTTTGTGCAACTCCTGCCATTCAGAAAGAGGTTTCTTTCATTTCCAGGAGACTGTGACAGTGCTAACAGTCTGCCAAATTGTAATGTGAATGAAATATCTAAAGCTTTTTTTTGGAATGCTCAAGAGTGTTACCGATCCAAAGGCTCAGGTCTGGGGGTTATGGTGTCAATTCCCACAGCACTGCCAGTGCTGGGCAAACACCTCACTTCCACATGTGCTGACCTGTTACTGGATTGAAGCCTTTGTACCTGGTTTTCCTACCCATAAAATGACAATTGTGTTATCATTTTGCTGCTTTCTCCCCTTGTGAGGACAACCATCAGCACATTCCGTGGGTTTCTTGCACAGCGTGGTCTGAGCCCTGGCTGGGTCCTGTGTAACTTCACCAACTAATAATGAACTCTTGTGGCTGTGTGCCTGCTTTCCTCTCTTGCAGTTTCATCACGCTTATAAGGGAGTTACCGGACATTTATTGTTATTTTTGTGCTGAGGACAATAAAAAGAGCAGGTAGAGAAAGCTAGATTGACAGGGTATTTGCAGGGTTTAGTTATTCTTTGGACTGCCAGTAAAACCATTTCTGTAGCCCTTCGGCTCTGCCTCCTGCACAGGAACTGGGGCTGTTCTGCTCGTGCCTCGTGACTGGGCTGCTCCAGAGGTACCTGGTGTTCACTGGCTGCTGTGGGGAGTAATTTATTGAATGATTATTAGACTGGATGGAATAAAGACAGCGTTGATTTACCCTTCCCTGACACAATGTGGTGAATGATGCCTGCGTTTACCACGTCAGGAGATGCTCAGAATCCTGGTTCTGAACTGAAATGCTGACTCGGTGGGTAATTATGTTTTAAATTTATATTATGTTAAGAGGTTTGCTAATTTTTGCTCACTTTTGAATTGAGTTATTTGGGAAAAGTGCTATCAACAGCTGGAAAATCGTATAGTGAATAATTTATTTGACAATAGCAAAAAAAAAAAGTCAAATAAATAATTCAGCAAATATTTCTCAACCAGCACTACTGATGTCAAGCTCCAGAGAGATGGATCAATTTTTTAAAACAACTTTATTACATGATTAGCAGACTCATTTCTTGGTGATTTTTCTTGCTAGTTGGTTCACCTCATATGGTGATTCCCGAAGAAAAATGGCTTTTCAGCCTACCTATCCTGAATTTTTAATAGTAAGATGACAATGAATAAAATGAAATTTTAATGTAGTGCTATATGTATCACCTTCTCTTGATATATCAGTGGTGAATAATGATCTTTGCTGTAGCATAGTACTCCAGGTGCTACAGATACTGGGTTTTAGAATGCCCTCTCTGACCTTGGGACGGTCTGAGTCCCAAGTCTCATTTCTTGTCTAAAATATTTTAGTTTTTATTATTTGTGTGGGTTGGGTGATGTGTAGAGGATGATCTGGCAGCGTGCTGGCAGCCCACGGGGCAGGTATTGCACCATATTGTTGGGTTTGGTTTCATAAAATTCCAGCTTTTTGGGTAAACTCAGACATGTTATTTTTAACTGCCAGGGAAGGCTGGGAATGCTGCTCACTGTGCCAGCCAGATTCCCACCCACTGGCTGGATCTGGGAGAACAGACCTGGATGTGGTGAGCTCACGCTCTGGAGCTGAGCCACTCCTCGGCTGCTGGCGGGCACCATCACACTGTTATGCTTGTTTAAACTCAGGTTTAAAGTAAAGTTCTTGCAATATTTGATTTTTTTACCATAATTCCTGGTTAAGGAATAAAATAGTCCACGGAAGATCTGCGGTTGTTATCCAGTATAAAAACTTCCTGCAAAAAAAGCTGAAAAATATTCGTGGATTGCACTCTAGCTCGGAAACCAGAAGGAAAAGTCAGTCGGATTCATTAAAATAAAAAACGTCTCTTTGCCTGTAAGAATACTGTGAGGGCTTTTAGCTTGTGGTACATGGGAGTGGTAGAAGGATGTGACCAGAGAAGCTTCCAAAGGGTGCCCAGGCGCAGTGGCACCCTTTCCTCAGCCCTGTCTTCCCAGGTTGTACCAGACATCCCAGATCTTTCCACGTGGCAGCAGAGGAGTTCGTGTGCTGCGTTTCAGAGCAGACCTGCCCTGCAGACCTCAAGGCAGCGTGTTCTGATGGCTGCAGTTACAGAACAAACGCACCAGAAACCACTGAAAAAGAGCTGAAACGTGCAGGTGACGTTTGCAGCATCACACCTCTCACAGGGGGGGTTTAAATCACCTCTCACAGGGGAGGTTTAAATCCCCGCTGCCCAGACTGGGGAAGGTTTTGAGCCAAGCCCCAGCTGGTTGGGAGGCGATGAGCACCAAGGAGAAGCGCAGCTGGCTCAGCCTCGCAGGACCCAGAGTGCTCCTGCCTCGGTCTGCGCCCTCCCTGCCTCGGGTGGCAGCACTGGGGGCTCCTTGCAGGGTCCCACATCCTTTACTTGCACAGCCCGTGCACATAATTCCGAGGGTGCTGTCAGACATGCCAAGCAGAAGGAGTTTATTGCATTGCAAGGAGCTGTTTATTCCGCAGAGATGTGATCTCTGCCTCCCTGGCAGGTGTGGAGAGGAATGCAAATGTCCCTCCTGCCACAACAGTTTGACTCGGATGCAAAGGCTTCTTAAGACAAACAAAAACCCCTCACAAATGAAAGTATTCTCTCTCCTGAGACCAGAGTCGTGGGTATTTTTTAAGAATTCAGCAAAGACTAGACAGACAATCTTTTCTTGGTGAAGATAAACTAAAAGATTATCAGGATTCTCTCCTGACTACTTTAAATATAGATGGATATATATAAATATATTCCTTCTGGTACAGGAGATTTTTCACTCAGTGATTTCTTTTCTCTTAATATCTTCTAGTTTCCTCCTCCTTTTTTCCCCTACCCAAAATCTGTTTAGGTGTGAAGACAGTTTGTTGCTGGGCCGCATGTTCCCAGGAGCACTGCAAAAAAATGGATAAAATCCACTTTATTTAAAGATTTCTGGCATTTGTGGGGATCTGCTGCTCTAGGGGAGCGTAAGTGTAGTGCCCATGTGCTGTAGGGGAGCTCGAGGACTGGGGAGAGAAGGGAAGGAGGTACCAAACAGCAAATATTCTGGAGGAAGGGCTGATTCTCCAGTGATCCTTTGATTTCCTTTCCACCTCCTCATTTTTGCTTAGGAAACAAGTACTGTTTAGTGATAATATCAGGAGTAATGGCTTACAGTTCCAGAAGAGAGGAGCAGAGAAGGTGTGTAAAATCCTTTTAGTGAAATTGTTTGCGTTCTGGAGAAAATACCATAGGAAAAGATGTCTTTTTTCATTTTAAACAGAATCTATGTCAGGAAAGAAATGTTTAAAAAAATACAGAGCTTTGCTACAACATGCCAATGCTTTGGGTTTTTATGCATTTATCCTACATCTCCTGTTGGTTGATGCTGTTTCCTCCCACACAGGGAAGGACTGTCGAACACTCGGTGCCAGTGCTGGCCCTGGGCAGGGGCAGGGCAGTGCCAGCAGGGCTCCGAGCCCTCCTGCAGCACAGCTGGGAGCTGGCCATGGCTGTGTCTGTGTGACAGCTCAGCACGTGGCCTTACTTTTACCCAAAAATTACCTTCTTTCTGAAATGCAGCGTTGTTCCACTTTGTGGTGCATAAATCATCTCATCCCCTCTTTTTATGGGAAAGTAATTTTCAGTTTAATTTTCTCTCATGTGAAATGGGAGTAATGGTTTTCACAAACTCCTTCAGGCCTCCTTGGGCCAGCTGTGCTGCTGTCACTCTTCTCTCAAGCTGGAAAGTTTTCCCAGTTGTCCCTGGACACATTTCTTCCTTTTCTGAGCTCTGCTTTTCCACCTCTTGCCCTGGCCCATGCAGCATTTCAGGCCACAGACTCCTGTGGTGCCCTGCAGGAGATGTGCTGGGCACGTTTGTGGAGGTACAGGAGAATAAAATTACCTTTTCTCTCCCTCCCGAAGGCTCTTTCATTAACTTTCCTGTGATACATCCTATTTTGCATATTAATGGCTGTAGGCTGCTCGTGTCCATTACAGCCTTCTGCAGACAGTGGTGAAACTTTATGCAGTTTATTGTGAGAACATTCCAGGGGTCACTGGGGGAGGTTCAGAACGAGTCTCGTGTTGGAGCATTACACAGAGATCAAAGCTGATAGCACAGCTGGGCAAGTCACCAGTGGGATCCTTGATCTGAGCAGCACTGCCAGCATCCAGGAGCTGTTCCTGGATTTACAAGGGCTCTCCTTGAAAGCTGTGGCTTGCAGGGCGTGACATCCCTGAGGAGGAGTGGCTGGTTCTGTCCCTGAAGAAATGGGATGTCACGGCAGAGGCATCAGCACTTGGCCAGGGGCTTGGGCACTCCCAGAGGCACTCCCAGGCTGAAAGGGCAGAAGAGAGACTTTTTTATAAAGTATTTTGCCTGTGTCAGGGATGTGTCAGAAGCAGCAGGTGCAGGATGGCCCTGTGGGGGTAGGAAATACTCCCCTAGAGACAGGACAGGGTTTCCCATTGTTCTTAATTTGTAAGAGCTGCTTGATCTCTTGTTAGGAAATAAAAGGCAGATCAAGAAATACAGCACAAAATTGTCTGTGCCGTCCTGGCTGGCAGAAGGAAAGACCTGACTACTCCATTCCAGTGAAGTTTTGGGGTTTTTTAAAATCATCCTTGTCTTCAGTTTGGGCTGAGATGCTTTAAAGCTGTGTCTGCATGACACAGAGCTCAGCAGGACCCTGCTCACGAGGAGAACTGCAATGAACTCCATTGCAGTTTAACTCTCAGCTATAAACAGCAACACCCAGGTGAGGGATTTGACTTTAAATTGGCACCAAGAACCGTTTTACTTCGACCACTCTTCAACTCAGCCTGAATTGCTGTTGTGAACCTTTATGTTTGTCCATCCTAAACTTCCTAACCACGTCGCCTCCCCTATTGCACCTAACGGTGTTGCTGCACCCTGGACGGCAGTAATGGGTTTAGTGTTAGCAGAGACAAGCTGCCAACAAGCTGCTGCTTTGTGGTGACCATAAAGTGGATGTCCACCTTGAGGAGGATTGGGCACTGCATCATTTTGAGGAGCAGTGCCTGAGTACCCAGCAGAAACATCCTTGTCATGAGCAGCCTTGACTTTAACAGAAAAGCCACAAATATTTTTATGTGACTGAACTCCATGGGTGAACATTACTTGTCCACATTTCTCCATTTATGTTTTTTAACTGTATTTTCTGAAAGGTAACTTTTTTGCCCTATTTCTGTTTTGAAAAATCTGTTGCCAAATGCAGCTTAGGAAGGTGTAGATTGGGAAACAGATCCATGGGGCTTGCACATGGGAGGGCTGACACAGTTAGTGATGAGTAAAGTAATTGAGCCCAGTTCCTGACATGGTGCTGACAGCCTGGGTCTGATCATAGGTCATGCAATACTTTCACATTTTAAACACATCTTTAGTGGCAGTAATGAGATTCTTACGGATTTTTGTGGTGCTTTGTAATCTCCTCTTTTGGAGGTGTTTAGTATTTTTAAGAGGAACTAGGTCAAATAATTTCTATCAAAATCGCATTTGGTAGCTGGTAGCAAGGTGTGGGGTTTTGCTACAAGAAATGCTTCATTAAAATACCTGCTTTGAAGGAGAAACTAAAAGAAATATTTCTGTGCCTTTGGGTTCCTGTAGCTGTGCCAGTGGGAGCTGTAGTTCATGAATGTGCTCCACTTCTCCCTCCCTGTCTTTTCCACTGCCTTTTGCTCCCTCCTTTGTTTTACTCTGTCCTAATCACTTCTTTTCCCCTCCTCTCCAACATACCTGGAAAGGATTAAGAGGTTTGCCTTTTTTTGACAGTGTTTTGGTGGTTCCAAAGCCTGGCACTGCACCCTCAGTGCCCCCTGTCCCTCGCTGCTGTTCCAGGGCACATCCTGTGACAGCACCAATCCTGCAGAGCCGGGCACAGGGAGCGTCACACACCAAGGCAATAATGCAGAGAGGCACCCTGAACAGAATCCCAGCCCCAAGGTTCATTATATGAAGATTCAATTAGCTCTTTAAACACAGGAACTGGGATAGAACACACTGTACAGACCAGGCTCACTGCCAGGGATTTATAGGCAT